>NC_041351.1:18393530-18758530 GCF_004354835.1 Perca flavescens | reverse complement strand
CTGTTGAAAAGTGGGTGGGCCTAGGCCCGTCAGGCCCACCCATAACGCCGTGCCTGGCACCAGCTTAGATTAGAAATGCAGCTGACTGGTGTATAATCAAAACCAGTGTGGGCGTGTGCACACACAGTGTAATAAAGACATAAACTGACACACACACCTATTTCTGACCAGTCACCACCCCCAACCCCTCCCTAAATCAAATTATCTGGTTGGAAACCTTAATTACATCGCAGAACACCAATGCTCCAGCTGCTCCAAGCGACAGTGCAGTCTGTCCAGACAGCACAGATATGAGCAGCACAAGTGTCCGAGCAGGTATAATATAACCGGTTTAATATATCGCTACAGAGGCCAGTTGGGGACCTGTCTTGTCATTTAAACTAGTATAGACATATAGTAGCATGATTGCAGCTTGTTTGCTGAAAGGTGGCTGATGTCTGATGTAGGGCTGGGAAAAAAATCGATTTGATTTAAAAATCGAGTTGGTAGGTCAAATCGATTCATATTTTCAAAAAATCTATTTTTTTTTTTTTTTTTCAGTCCAAATACAGTATAAATAATTTGGATGTTTAACAATCTTTGTTGCACAGTGACTTTTCAGTTAGAGAAAGGGTTTAGTCTGATGTCAGGCTTCAAGGTAAAGAGCTAGGTGCTGCTGGTTTTACCTGAAGAATTGCACTTCATTTTTGTCTCTTCAAATTTCCAAGTGTTATGACAAAGTTGCAAAGCAGCGATGCTAAAAATGAACATGGCTGACAGCCATTAAACTAAAAGTGAACGGACAACTAAGTTTGAAAAGTAAACACAGGAGAAAAAGGGACAGGTGTTTGTAAAGAAAAAGCTCAAAATGAAAGAGCTCTTTGACACTCGTTTTTCTTGCTGTCTGTTCTGTATGGTTCTATGTCTATACAGTCTGATGTGAGTTTATTCTAAAAGCCAACCAACCTGTTGTGAACTGTCCCTTCATCTTCTGGAAAACAGGGTCCTGTGCTGTGGCCTGGGCCCGGCGGGCTAGCGACTCAGAAGCAGCACTTGAGAACAGGTTGGAAACATTAGAGACGTTCTCCAAGCCAACACCAAAGGTGCTAACCAGCTTCTTGACAAAGTTCAGTGTGTGCGGTGTGATCTTGGCGTCGGACACGGCACCACTCTTCTCAAAGGCCACTGAGTAGCATTTAGCCAGGCCCTGTTGCAGCTGCCTCAAGACCTGCAGAGAGAGAATGAAGGAAGAGAAATAGTCAGAAAACATTATACATGTGGTAATACTAATAAGAGATGAATCAAAATTTTTCTCCAATCCAAATCATCTCATTTTAAACTATCTGTTGAGTCAGATATCTGCGACAAATGGACATACTTTATAACTCAAGGAGAAGGAGCAGAGACCAACACGTTTCTTAAGGAACAAAAGGTGCAGCGATGCAATGTCATACAGTAACCAACGAAAGGGAGAGAGGGAAGGTGATGATGGCATAGCATGCCTCTGTGTGCCCAGTGGAACCAAGCATAGAGCCTGCAGCTGCTGCTGAGTGCCCCAAACTATCACAGATAATCACACAGACAGACACACACACACACACACACACAAAAACAAACGCCTGGCCGTACATCCCTTTGCCCATCCTACACGCTCACTGCACCCATCCATCACCTGTCTGTCTTCTCTCCTGCTGCCTCTTTCTCTCAGTCTTCCCCTCCGCCCACAGACTGGCTACCATTGCGTGGATTCTGCCTCGCATGGCTAAATATTTTTTAGCAGCAATTGCGATCATGTCAGGACTACCTCCTGCACTGATATCCACACATTTAGCAGGGGGGAAACTGCTGACTGAATTGGTGATTTAAGTCGACCTGTGCTTTAAAAAAATTATAGGTATTTGAGGCGCCCTGGTAGCACACCTGGTAGCACACCTGGTAGAGCGTTCGCCCCATGTACCAAGGCTCAGTCCTTACCGCAGCGGCTTGGGTTAAATTCCATCCCACGGCCCTTTGCTGCATGTCGTACTCCCCCCCTCCCCACTTTCCTGTCTACAGCTGCCCTATTGATTAAAAGGTTAAAAAAAAAAAATAAATAAAAAAAAAAAAAAGATTTGAGAAAATATCAGCCAAGAAAAAATTAATCTGGGTCTGTACATGCATGTACTGGCAATTCTGCCTCAAATATACTCTACCCATCAATATGTTTATGGCAACACAACACACTAGTTCAGTCAGGGAATGGGAGACGGTGAGGACCAATTCACAGACAAGTCACCTTGGACTAAACAGATGTGTCACCTTACCAGAGAGAACAGGGTCATCTGGTTGACCAGGTGGCGTGACACACACACAAAACGTGCACTCCGACTTACTTTCACACATATGCACGGATGTATTTACATTCTCACAACCAGCTGTATTATTTTCTCACTATCTGATCCACTAACACGTAGCAACACACATTCAGACACACATTAAACCAGCACCTTTGTTCTTCTCACCTCTTCATGCCAGTTCTCCCTGAACCACACCATCTGGTCCACGATGCCCTCCAGGGAGGAGAGCAAAGTGGGGTGTAGCTCACGCTGCATGTGCATGATCCGGCTGCAGCGCCACATCGGGGCAGTGGCCCGGATAGGCCCCGGGTCAGAGGCCGCTGAGTGAGGCTGGGCGCCCACTGAACTGGGCTGCTGTTGTCCAGATGCATCTGGGGAAGAAGAGTGTTGTAAAAGGAAAGGATGAGTGGTGGAGTGGGAGATAAAAAACAGGAGGCAGAAAGAAAAGAGGAGAAAGAAGAAGAAGAAGAAAGGAGGGTAATCAGGATCTGAAAAGCAAACAAGCAAATTCTACAGCTTTAAGAACAGATAAGATGTGCGGTCCAGAGTAACACTGGGGGAAATTATATATCACTGAGAATATGCCAAAAAACATTTTCTTTCCCTATACATTCATTTACATGTAATAACTGGTAAAACAGAGCTTTTAATGTTTGGTGTGTGGTAAAGAGGCAACACACTACAGCCAGCCATGTTCACTTACCACTTTTGTAGCGCTCCCTCTGCTCAATCTTGAGCGTCAGGTAAAGGGTGCGGATAGGGAAGTAGACAGCCTGGGGGTACACTCGTCCCACCTAGCAGATAAAAGAGGGTCACAGATTACATTTCAAAGACTCCCCCTCAGGACTGCGAAGGAGAGAGAGAGAGAGAGAGAGAGAGAGAGAGAGAGAGAGAGAGAGAGAGAGAGAGAGAGAGAGAGAGAGAGAGAGAGAGAGAGAGGAGGGAGGTGAAGAGAGAGAGTGGGACAGAGAGATACTGTTTGTGCATGTGTGTCAGAGAGAGATCATACTGATACAGCCAGAGACCTCTGCTGTAACAGAGGGTGTGATTGAAGCTTTGAGTCAGGGAGGTTAAAAACACGTCATCTCTGAATTTCAAAACCAAATGTGACTGATGATGAAATTGCCCTCAAGACTTTCAAGAAAAGTCACTGACAACATTGGAAGATTTAACAGTTGGAGCCAGAACATAAGAGATTTCAAGTTTTTAAACACATTGCAAAATCAACCCAAACTTGGTGGAGTAGGGTTGCTTTAATAAGTAATGCAGCAGGTGACTTCAGTGTGGTGTATAATTTACATATCTATCTCAGGTCACAGTTCATTGAGAAGGTAGGATTAGTTAGCTGTAAAGCACGTTGTACAGCATCCAAGATAGATCATATTCTGAAATCAAAATTCTGTATTCATTGAAAATGTCTGTTTCTAAATCAAGAAAAGAACTTTAAATCAGTGTTTAAAAAAAGTTTGGAAGCTACCTTACCAGCATACTTGGTAGATATTTTCTCTTCTTCTTTTTATTATGGTTTTGTCTGAACGACTTGGGCGATTAGCCAATAAATCTGCAGTTGGCTGAGTACATTGTCAGGTTTTTTTTGGCCACTTTTTGTCATTTCATTTTGCTTATTTAATGGTCTGCCTCCCAAAAAACGAGTGAGTTCAGCGAGCTAACCCTGGAGCACAAAGGAGCCAGCAACGGCAGACAGACAGCAGGGAAAAACAGCATGTAGAGTTGACATATTTTTTGAATTAAGGTTTTATTTCAACCAAACCAGAGTTGGTGATTGTTGAACAAGTGGAAGGAATAACTGGTAAAAGGTTTTGGTGAGATTTACTTTGTTTCTGTTGAGTCTAAATGAAGTGTGTTTTATTGATGAGTTAACAAGGCAATTAAGCTAGTCCTAGTTCGGTGAAAGAAATAAACCTGAATTCAGAAGGTAAATTGGTTGGAAGTTTTTCCTTTCCTTTTTTGAGTTTATTTTGTTTATTTATTAAACTAAAAAAAAAACTAAGAGTTTGTGGAACGAAACACACACACAAGCGCGAATGTAGATACCGACCAAGATACCGACCATACTGGACATGAAACATGGTTTATGTATTAGGGCTGCCACCTCTTAGTCGATTAGTCGACTAATCGGTCGTTTTGGTCTTAGTCGACTAAGATTTCTTTAGTCGATTAGTCATTTTTTTTTGCTTATTCATGCTTAATTACTTATTTCCAAGAAACTTCTGAGCACATCTATGGTAAACACAAGATTTAAAGTGGTGCTTTTGCAGGATTAATTGTGGAGAAACTCAGTTTTACAGATGGTTAATTAACTACATTTATATTGTGCTTTTCTAGTCTTAACCACCTCTCAAAGCGCACAGCTCTGTCAATTAAATCAAATAATCGATTAGTCGACAAAATCGTATAAGTGTTAGTCGATTAAGAATTTCTTTAGTTGAGGACAACCCTATTATGTATACAGTTGACTTTATAATGTGACAGCATATGGCAGGTCAGTCTTCCTTTAGAGAATGATGCACAAACCAACACACTTGATAAGTAAAGGCACCCTCTGTAGGTATTTTTCAGTTGTCATTTATTCATGTAGTGCTGCAAGCTCAGATTGGATTATGTTAAGTGTCTCGAACAGACATTAGAAGCTCTAAGCAGATTCTCAAACGTCCCCTTTTATGTAGCTACAGTACAAATTCCACACTTTTCACCAAATTACATTCTAACACACAAGGGCAACTACTGCGACACACTGCACACAGAAATTGTAAAGGAATCACCCTTTGAATGAGAGAGGTAGACTCAACTCGACAGTGATATATCTGTGTGTGACATTTGGCTATCACTGTGACTGCACAAAGCGAGTGCCTAGAACATGAGCTGTGACAAAGCTCCCTAAAATCCTACAGAGGCGAGAATAGAGATCTGCAGTTTTTGTTAAACTATAAGCAGAAGTAAAAAACACTTTTCTTTTTTGGAGTTTTCCAATGTTGGCGGTCTCAAAGAACAGTTTTTTTTTATTTTTTTTTATTTGTATAATCTGAGAGTAACCTCTATAAATAAATGATAGATTACAGTCAACATTTGCTTACTCTTAGTCTAATCTGCAAATATGTGGTTTAGAAATTATGTCTATCTAGGTTGTTTGTTTATAGCGTGTGGGATTGTCTGACAACTCACATTCCTCTTTGCCATGGTATACCCTGTTGTAATGATGTAAAATGTAATCAAAACTGAATGATCTGATGTACTTTTTGTCATGATGACTAAAGAACAAACAATAGCAGGCTGTAAAAAAAAAAATCTTGACATTCTAGGTGGAGGGGAGAGAACTTAAAGGAACACGCCGACTTATTGGGAATTTAGCTTATTCACCGTAACCCCCAGTGTAAGACAAGTCGATACATACCCTTCTCATCTCCGTGCGTGCTGTAACGCTGTCTGACGGTTCCAGCATTAGCTTAGCCTAGCACAGATCCTGCAGGTAACTGGTTCCAACTAGCCTACTGCTCCAAATTGTGACAAAAGTGACAAAATAACGCTAACATGTTCCTATTTACGTGTTGTGATTTGTAGAGTCACAGCGTGTACAAAAAACAACATAACATGAGACACAGCCATCTTCTAACAGTAAACAAACCGGGAACTATATTCTCAGACAGGCTTGCTGCGAGCATATCACTCCGCCCAAGTACTATATTCTTCCGCCTGAGAATATAGTTCCTGGTTTGTTTACAGTTAGAAGACGGCTGTGTCTCATGTTACGTTGTTTTTTGTACACCCTGTGACTCTATAAATCACAACATGTAAATAGGAATATGTTGGCGTTATTTTGTCACTTATTCGGAGCAGTAGGATTGCTGGAACCATTCACCTGATGTTCTGTGCTGGCCTGATGCCGCTGGAGCCGTCAGACAGCATTACAGGACGCACGGAGATGAGAAGGGTATGTATCGACTTGGCTAACTCTGGGGGTTACGATGAATAAGCTAGATTCCCAATAAGTCGGCGTGTTCCTTTAAGGCTTAAGGCCCACTGGATATTGGTGGAAGACCAAACCACAGGGTTATTTCAGGTCACAGAGCACAATTTCATAGGCTGCAATTTCAGAGCTACTTGATCCCTTTAGACCCTCTATATGGCTGCAGGGCAGAAAGAGATACCTCCACATCTCAACAACAAAACTTTGTTCAATATGACTAAAAGTGGGTCCTGTATCCCCCAACACCACGGTGTAGGGGGACACAGGAGAGAGATAGAGAAAGAGAAGAAGCTTTTTTTCATACTTCAGCCTAAAGGCTAAATGGATTTTGGAACCTCTAATCTTTCTCTGACTCGATCCACGTTCCTCTGACATCTAGCTCAGGTCTTCAGAGGGATTCTCAATCTGCACAAATCAAGATTAGACAAGAACTAGCTCAGGTTTAAAGCTGCCGAGGGTGAAAATGGACTGGCCCACAGCTAACTAGAACATACTATAATTCTCAAAAGTCAGCGGACAACTGAAAGAGCTGTTCCAGATCTCAGCAGGTCTCAAATTCTTCAAGACACTCACGCTCCCTTAATCCACATAACTCTCGACTCTACATGGACAGTCAGTCAGCGGTGGTGTGCTGTAAAGGCAGCACTGAGGCAGGGGGGACAGATAGGCTTAACTAACTGGTGAAAGAAGCTGCTGCTGCTGTTGTAGCTCTAAGTCTGGACAGCCTGGAGACGATACAAAAGGAAAGAGCAAAAACTATTATCAAATTGAACTACATCTTGGATAACACTTTCCACTTCCTCAGTGGTGAGCTAATGCAGCTATGGAGCACCTTCAGCCACCACCAAAAGGTTTGAAATGCTCTTTTGTGGCTAAAGCACAGCAATCTGTAAATTCCAATTAGTCATGAAAAACTCTAAATAAGTAATTGTACCTCCTCCTCCTGCAAATTTGCTGTAAGAGAGTATAAAACTACCCACAACTGTGAGATGAACATGTGTATACCTGCTGCCATTAAACACTATAACTCATCTGCCCCTATTAGATGACCACTATTAGTCTCTATCAACTCTTTTATACTATTAATAATATTTATTTAAAAACACATCAATATAGTATGTCCTTTCTGCACCTTATCCATTATGTAGTCCCAATGTAGTTGTATTGTCTCCTTCCTTTTTAAGTGCATTTGTATTGTATTGTGACTGTATTATATTTTATTGTATTGTACTGTATTAATAGTAGTGTTTTATGTTTGCAAAATACACCTTAATTTCCCCGCAGGGATTAATAAAGTTATCTATCTATCTATCTATCTATCTATCTATCTATGAAAATTGTGTACACAACACTGCAGATATATTAAGTTGAATATAGGCACACCTTATACATATACAGTATTCTGTAAATGTTTACACACTGCCTTTTTTTTTAAATCACTGATATCTTTCAACTATATATATATATATATATATATATATATATATATATATATATATATATATATATATATATATATATATATATATATATATATATAAATATATAAAATACACACACACACACACAAAATGCTTAATTCTTGGAATTCTCCTTTTGAATTGAATTTCAAAGTGCTCAAAAACAGAAATTCTTTTGAGATTGAGAATTGAAGGACTAGAGCCAGGAGAAATGGGAAGATGGAGTTCTAGGTGGCAGCTAACCGCAGCATTAAAGATAAAAGAGGAAGGAAGGCAGAGAGGAAGAGAAGGTACCAGAGATCAGCCCACTAATGGGAAGATAAGAACTGTCATATTTTGGCAAAGCTGAGGTGGGCCGAGGGGAAGAGGCCGAGTGGAAGACAAGGAGGAGGCAGCGAGGGAGGGGTGTTGGGATACTCTGTTAACTTCTGATTCATCTTCCCGCCTGCCCCCAGGCGCTCTTCTCCTCACCTTCATCAATATTTCAACATAGGTTTTTTAAACATCCCGCCGCCGCAGAGAAACTCTAAATAATTCAGACGAGCGGCAGAGACAAAGCCTACCCCGCATTAAAATGTGTCTCTCTCTCTCGACATAAAAATGGGGATGAAGAAAAGGGTGTCAACCTTTTACCCTTCAGTCATTACAGGGTGACGAGGCAGACAAAAGGGAGGACTGGATCTCCATATATGGCAAATTTCTACAGTCACCCATTGACATCTATTCATGTAAAAGGCAGGTACTAGTTTATGTGACTCAACTGTAACTAAGAGGTCACAACTTTAAACCAGATGTCCTGTTTAAATGTCCTCTAGAGGGACAAAACACCTCACAAGATTAACGCGTTAGATAAAAATCCAAAACAAAAAATGAATGCAAATGATTCAGTAGGTTTATACCGCTATGTTCATTTATTTAACGGCTAACTTGCATTAAGCCAGCTTGTTAATGGGCCTAACAACAAACCATCAGTGTGAGGTTTCCTTATTATGCTACAAAAGTGAGGAGGGTGAGAGGATTCCCAAAATAATCATCACTTCATCACACACTTTGTCTGGCTTTCCATGATACTACATCATTCTATTACACTGCCCACTTCTAAAACCCTGCCTCTCCTCTTTATCCTCCACCACACTCTCCCTTATATCATCTATACAATATGCCTCCTCTGCTGAGAGGATGGCTGTTTGTTATAGCAGACTACTCTTTGAAGATCATGCTCTTCAAATTGTGCGGAAATAATACTCCATTAAGCAAAGCAAATTAGTCCTCGGTTTAATTACTAGCTCTGTTCCTGCAGTGCGGATGCGTACGATATTAACTTTATAATCATTTCTTGAACAAATAATTTAAAAACCAATTCACCAGGGACTGGTGAAAGCCAATAAATCGTTGTAAACGGAACAGTGAAAGAATCTGAATGCTTAATTTGGTAAATAGGAAGCAGGAGAGAGGCCACTTTGGCGTGAATGCAGTTAATTTATTTTGATTAGAAAGACGTGCATGAGCACTAATGTGCACGCACACCAGCCAGATGTGCTGCCACAAATGGATAAAAGAAGCCAGGAGGAAAAAAAATGAATGAATGAGTGAAGCGGACATCCAGACATGAAGCTGAAGAAGACAAGTAAAAATGAAACAAGGGTAGGGAAGAGATGGTTTTCAAACATATTCGGAATGGGTATTTGACAAAGCTGTTGTTGCTGTTGCTGACATATGTTTTCATTGATACAGGGTGAAAACCGGCCAATAGCTTTTTGGCTTAAGCTCAGTGGGGATCTAGATCTGGCTATGGGATAGGGAGTTTTGTAAAGGTCTCACCTGGCTGATTAGGTTGAGCAGAGGCTTTCCTTCTGAACCGACCAGGCAGGTCAGGAGCTGCGGTATCCATGCCAACCACTGGATAGGCGGGACTCCAATGCAGTACTTGTCCACAGCATCTGCCAGGGTGTTCTTGTCATCAAAGCTGAGTAGCCACAACACCTACAGATGCAACAAGAACAAGAAAAATGTGAGAAAAGGGTAGGAGGAAGGTGCAGACGGGTAAGGAAAGAAAAACAAAAACACTAAATGCAACACTTAAGACAGTCAAAATGTAACTACTGTAAGACACCAAGTAGCAAGTGGTAAGGTCTCTATCATTAAATCAGACCCTTGCTGCTTCCCTGGCTCTGTTCACAGCAGGAGCGGGGCTGCAGAGTACATCTTGGCAAACATGATCAAAGCCGAGCCAATGTGGAGGTGATCTCTCCTCCAATGGTGTGCTTGTGTATGCATCTACATTATGATGAAGACATTAGCCCCACTCAGCCCCCCCAGGATCTCTTCACTGAGCCAACCCTGGTACACAGATTGTGTATAATTACAGATAATGACTGGTCATCTCACTTCACTCATCAGGACTAAGCACTGCCAACCAGGCTTGGCAGCACAATGCCGTGGGGGGGCCTCACAAGAAAAACATTAATTGGGAAGTGAAGCTGGTAGCAGCCATTATTAGAACAGATGATGAAAGCAATGCCTAATGCTAACACAGAATGTGGCAAGACCATATTTATTATTTATCCAGCCTGACACACAGAGGTAGCTGGTCTTTTGCTCTCTTTTCGGATCAGTCTCTCTAATCCCACTCTCCTGTGGCTCTTTGAAAGCAGAGACCCAGCAGGCAGTTTAGTACATTTTCACAATATCTCAGCCCCTCCCCTCAAAGTAATTAATTAATGAAGGAAAAAAAAAAAAATCTAGTTCGCAAAAGTGTTCAAATGAGGCAGAAATGTATTGTAGAATTGCCCTAAATTAGCTATTATTTACTTGCTTTTCGTGCTGTGATCATCTTATTTGATGTTGCCGATTTTCTTGATATTGAGAACCGCCTCACTCGAGGGGGGGGTGTATTGAATGAGTTAGTGTGTGTCTGCGTACGAAGGTGGGATGGTTATTAGCAAAGAGTCCACCTCTTTACCTCCCGGACAAGGCTTACTTAACTGGTGAGTATGGTAGCATTGGTCTGACTGTTAGAAAAAGGTCAATCCATGTAGAGGGTCATGAATTTGGAGCATCAGGGGAGGCCATTAGTTTGTTAACCCCCCGTGCTAGATGATGGCCTTCACTCCACCATCGATCTGGCCGTGGGAACCCATCCACACTGTCTACCACTGGACTGTAATCAATCAAATTACTACTCTTTGCTTGTACCTGTGCCAGAGACTGAGAGGGGTGAAAAAGTCATGTCTTTTTTTCACATCAGCAACACTAATGTGATGGGGTCGGTGAATTTAAAGTGACCCTATCTGAAACAAGGCCTAAATGAGGCTACTGGTTTTATAGAAACAGGGGTTAGGTGCAGGAGTGGTTGTTGACATAACAGTTTCAAAGCATCAACAAAAAGTATTAGCATTTCATAATAAGTCTTCACATGTTGCCTACCAAACATTGAACATGGATAATCACACAAAAAGGCCCCTTCCCAGTTCCCTTATCACCTTTGCTAGGTATTTGCGAGACTTGCTCTCGTTTTGATGGCGGCAGGCGTGAAGGTAGCAGGTAATGGCGGACACTCCCAAGTGGAGCTGGCGGTCCTTGACAAAGATGTTCTCCAGGTAGTCACCCCACATGGCCCAGGCCTTCACCAGGACATCGTGCATCTGTACTGCTGCCGAAAAGGCCTTATTGGCCTCCTCTGACCTGGAACAAGAAGGAAGGGATGGTGAAAAGCGTTAGAGAGTGAGGGACAGACAAGTGAAGGGCAAGTGAGCAAAAGGTGGTAGCTGGCAGTAAAGGAGACAAAGTAGGATTGAGTGAAAGGGAAGTAGAAAAAAGAGACACAGAGTCGGGAGGAACACTGAAGAGAGGGGGAGGGATGAAAGAGATGGATGCAATACTTGCGGAGAAAGGGGGAGGAGGGGTGAAAGATGAAGTGTGCGAGAAACAGATTATGATGATCACATTCTTAAACGATGTCCTATACATCAATAAGCACCATATTTTATTTGCTGTAATCTTCAAGGCCTTTCCCCTCGGGATTTACGGAGTAAGCATTTAACCCAGCATTAATTAATGTCACCAAGGGTTCAGGCGTGTTGCTATCTATGTAATATGAGTTGAACCCAACCTCCTCGTACTGTGTGCAGATCAATCCATGTAATAATGGGTGACATATTAGCTCAACATCTTCCTATTTTATCAGAAATGACAGAGCCACAGCAAACTAAGAATCCTCAGTGTAATGGCTATATTTATCTGTATACAAATCATTCACCGTGAAGAACAACAATCTGCAGGCTGATAAACTTGAGACTCCTTGGGATTTTTAATCCTGGTACAGCAATCTAGAAGCCCCACTTCGAGTATTTGATTCAGAAACTGTTAAGTAGCGGGCAAAGAAATAGACAGGGGAAATCTGGCAGGAGACCTAAGCTTTGAAGGCACCATTTATGCTGACAGGAAAATATATTCTGAATCATCAGCCGTTTTCACCATGCCAAGCAGCTTCTAACCTCACGTTGGCACACAGTCTGAATAATTGTTACACACCTTTCAGCCTCTGATTAATAAATAAGATGCAAGAGGCACTGTGAGACACACTAGCCTGCAGTCAAAACAAGGAGAGGGGCCTGTCAATGGAAAAGTCTTACTGAGCCATAGTTGGTAAATGGACCTCCATTTTAGGAGTGTTTCCAAAACTACTCTCCCGCTTACTGACAGTGACATGTCTCCCAAGCCAATCAATTAAAATGTGTTATTATAAAAGGCATTTTGGCATATGATTAAGAAATGGGAGCTTGATTGCTATGGGAGTCAGAGCCGAAAGACCCTCCAGTAATACTTAATGGGGTTGCCTCAGTCACTTTGCCAGTGTTAAAGTACATTAACAGTTTCTACTACCCGACTCAACAGGAGCGCAGGCACCCAACAGACTGTCAAATCTCTGACACCCGTTTAATTGAATGATCCCAAAATCCTTAGCACATGTGGTTACACACACACACACACACACACACTCTCCCAACCCCTATCCCCCACTCTGCTGTTAATTCTCCCCCGGTGTAGGGTAAACTTAATGATTGCAATAAAGCCTGCTGAGGTGGAGGCAAGTTCTGCTGATCCCATAGATTCCTGTAAATTGCCTCAAGTTAATTATTGAGCTGCATATACATTTAATAAGCCTTCCTCAATTTGTCTTTCACCCCCTCAGGATGGCATGTCACGTCAAAGATGACGGGTGAAAAAGGGGGGTGCTGAAGGGGAAAGGGTGTTAAAGAGTGTGGCTGTGGGTTTGCACGGCCCAGCAAAGCATGGAAGGAGCAGTCGTGCGCTCCACAGGCAAGCCCTGCAGCCAAAAACACATTACTGATACTGTCACAAACTTAAGACACCGATGTATTTTAACATCTAAACCACGTCACAGGGGTTACCTAGTAACCAAATCTCAGAGGTGCGTCAGTTTGAGGCGAGAAGTGCAGATTAAATATGACTGCCATGACCTGACAGGATAAAACACCCACGCAGAGTTCAGGGACCACTGACACAGTTTGAGGACAATGTGAGAATGAACAAAAGGAAGACAATGACAGGCAGAACAGTAGATTTAGATTGTTAAAAAAAATAAAAGAAAAAGAAAGGTGAAAGAAGAAAATCTAAAATTGGCTACAAAGTGACTATGCTTGTGCATAGATGGAAAGGTAGTCAATGAACAGACAGGTGGAGCACTGATAGACATACTTGTTGATTTGAGCCAGGAACATGCCCTTCAGAGCGTAGAACTCAGCGGTCATCTCCTTGGTGAAGTACTTCAGGTTGGTCGACTCTATCACCTCCAAACCCTAACAGACAAAGAAGTGAACAACAGAGGTTAAACTTCAAACCAAACTTTTGTCGTGGCCCAGGGAGAGAAATCGCAAAAAAAGATTCCACGAAATTCTGTTTAAGACAGGGCCATAATCACAGATGAAAAACAAACAAACTGCTCGGTGTTCATTAAGAAGTACGAAAAGAGGTGTTAGGGGAACTAAACTTCCATTATGGTGAGCCTCTGATTAGGTGTCCCCTATGTACTGCTGTGACAAACGATGTGTAGCGGGGGAGAGAGAGACAGAGAGAACCAGAAGAGATGAGATAGAAGAGAGAAAGAGAGAGAAAGAAGAGTGTCTACTGGCACTTTTAATGACTTGTGGTGTGCTGAACTACTTCTATTAATCAGAGCACTCCATGGGCTTAAGCGCAAGCTCCTGAGTTACACTCTCTTATAAGTCTCCCTGCTATAACTTGTCACCTAGAGCCACCCAAACACTTCTTGCTCTTACAACTTTTCACACTCAAAGAACTGCTAACTACGCCTCCTGCTACTGCAAACAAAAGTCAACCCAAGTACTTAAATCATTCCAAATGCATCAAATGTGTTGTTCTTCAGTAGAGGTTGGCTTATTTCAAATTGGAGCATGCATGACCGTAGTCCAAATTATGGTGCAATAGATTCATCATGTTTTGTTCACACATAATTCCATTGTACAAACTAATTGACTTGGGCTCCTTCTAGTGAGTGATATTGCTAATACAATTTCATGACTTACTTACAAGATAATAAAACCAAGAGTGACTTTGAACATGACAAACACACTCGTTTACACACTGACATTTGTAATATATTATTAATTACGGGCAGAGTTCTACCAAACAACCCTAGGGCTCAAAGGTATTGAGATCGTACCGATTACTTGCAACTGTTGTTTATGGTAATACCACACTTACTTTCAATGGAATTTTTGGGGTTTTTCATCAGTAAAACATCATATTCTCAAATCAGATAGGGGCAGAATAAGAGCCAGGTAGGTTTATGCTTGCATATGCATCCATACTTAACGCATCGGTCAGATAAATAAATAAAATAGGCAATGCTGATTCTCTATTTTGAAATTTAGTATAGGGTGAGAGGTTCACATTCCATCTTACCTGCATGCACTCATTCTTGCCCATGACGCCGGCCAGCTGCAAATAACATTTGACCTGCTGTCGGATCTTCTGGAAGCAGTCAACAATGGGCACTGTGGGGATGGTATGGATACGACTCAGAATATCCAGAGCCACATTCACCAAACCCTGGGAAGACAACAGTGTGCTGTGGTTTTACAAACAATTAAAAAGGTCGAAGGGATCAGAGGAACTCAAATGTTGAACTTATTATTGCTTATTTATTTATCTGACTAAAAAGGCTCATAAACTTAAACCAGTACCTGTTTGCGTCCTATCTTTCCATACTGAATGATAGCGGAAGCCGAGGCATGAACTCCCAACATGGCATTGTTGTTGTTTGGATCATGCTGTGTGTTCGTCTCATACGCCGTCACTATGGCTGTGGACAGAGACAAAACAGTAATGAACATTTTTTTTCCCTTTATACAAGTATCATATTTGAAGAAGTAAACAAAAAGAGGGGAACTTAGAGCAGTATGAAAGCTCTGGTGTCATAATGCAGAGGAGGGCACTGAGGACACTAAACGTATTGAACAGTAAATGGGCCATGGCGATGAATTTCATCAAGAAAATTCCATTTCACTTCAACATAAGTTTGAAGGCTGTCACGTATAAATGAAGTGGATTTCATTGGCATGGTGCTGCAGAACCATTGCCATCGTTATTTCAGCACCTCACAGTGCGAGTTGGAGCTCAAGTTGCTTGAGACATCACATTTTGCAGTGGCTGCCTCTCTGAATGGTTTCAAAGTCACTGCAGGAGAGAGCACTGAGCAAGGTAAATAAATATGTGTGTGAGTGTGTGTGTGTGTGTGTGTGTGTGTGTGTGTGTGTGTGTGTGTGTGTGTGTGTGTGTGTGTGTGTGTCCTGCAGCGATAGAGAGAGAGTGCTTTAGCAAGCTGACATTTGGAAATGTATAGAGACCCTGAGGAGGTTCTGCAACTTGTGGCCTTTTAAAGGAGACACCTTCCTGGAACTAACAGAAACCTGAGCAGCAATCTGAGAGTGTCTGCATGAGAGCGGAATCCTGTAATACACATACTATGTGTGAAGAGTCATACATGTCAAGATAAACATGTGTTTCAAAATCACTGGTCTCGAGCTTAGAGGCAGTACTGGGCGTGTCAGAGTGTGTGTCGTACCTTGGTAATGGTGCTGGCGCCACATGAAGATGCTGCTCCAGTGGGACAGATCATCAGAAACGATGGGCAGTCGGTTCCTCCACGTTTTCACCACTGTCTTCATGTCGTGGAGGCTGGTGTTTCGGCCCAGGTTAGCTGGCTGAAGCCCTGCATTAATTTGGGCCGCTTCTTGCAGCTCAATGATTTGCTGTGCCGCCTGGGGGGGAAATTAGAAGTAAAAATATGAGCAAGTACCTTGACCACACTCACTTGGCTCTTTGACTCCAACTTTAAACTTTTAAGATGCATGCAAGGTGGCAGATCTATAGCAGCAGCCAAATGCTTCCCATGCTTCCAATCGCTAACTTTTTTTGTTTACAGTTAACATCTTGTGTCCCCAGGCCTGCTTTAAAGATTTGGCCCAGACAGTGTACCAGTTGCACTTAATCGTGTTAATATTCTGTCTACACATCTCAACAAATGCATGCCGCTAGCCAAATGTCCCGCTTAGTTTGCACTACATTACACACATGGTGTCCATCTGCTGTCAATCAGTGACTGGTCAAGTTTAAGATATGTCAATTGTTTGTTTTCCGTCTTTGCTTTAGGGTGTTTTGACATGTGGCACACTTTTGTGCACAGTGAGCCATTAAAAATATCTAGCCTTTCTGCCTCATCTCTCTCCCATTATTTCTTGTTGTCTTCAGTGTGTGGTGTACTGCACAATGAACCTGAACTTCATTAAAAATCCTAAACAACTTTAATCAATAGAAATGTAAAGAAGGAGAATCAGAAAAATAGTGGTTAAAAGGTAGATTTGTAGATCAGTTAAGACATTTAGTTAAGAGGTGGAATGATGGCGTGGTAGATGTGGGAACAAAGATCAGGCGATGGATGAAAAGAACAAGAACAAAGGGGATGGCAAGACATTAGACTGCTGCATTAATGGAAAAAATTACTATAAAAGGTAAAAGCACCAAGACTTAAAAACATAAAAGATGAAATAAGAAAGAGAAGACTGTTACGGTTAGGGTATTGACGGATATGATGACAAAATGCAATGCTAGGGCTGTCCTCTTTTAGGTCACTGGCTTAAGACTCATACTCAACAATCCCAGGGGCTGAAAGCCTCAAAACGAGATGGATCAACGTGACCAAACACCTTTACCTCCACAGACAGCTATACCTGAACATCTCTAACCTAACTATGACAAAAAAAGAAATGCCTTCTCACAGCCTCTTGTAGCAAAGCATTAATACACATTATACATTTGACACAATTCAATTTGTATTTCATCTTTTCAGGCCACTTTGGTAGATTACATTAGTAGATGAGAGTTGTGGTCCTGCATATAGTGAAAATGTCAGAAACATTGCAAACATTTTTGCATTAGAGATACAGTCAAGCAATATTTCTTTTACGCCACCAAAATAATTTTGAGGGCAAAAATCATTATGTCTTCCTACATAACTTCAATGGCTAATCTGCTCTTATATGGCACAGAAAAAAGGACAAGGAGATGGGAAAATGATAAGTGAGGGCTTCTATCTCATTCTGTGAAAAAGAGCCTCATTGATTGGCCCAAAGCCACTCCGTGAACATATAATCAATAATTCCATTATAACTACTCATCAATCAATATTAATGCCAACCCTCATAATCGATAGTGTGGAAGATAATCCACTGATCGCCGCTCACTGCTAAGAGCTGGGATTTGATGATAACTTGATTCAAATGGTATTTGAGCCGTTCTGTATTTGCAGAGTCTGGGCTTCTTATTCTTCGAGGCTCATGGAGTCGTGAATGTGAGATATAGAGTTTGGAATGGAGATTTACAACAGCCCGCTTGACTGGCTAGAGGAATAAATAGCTTGTTTTCCCTTGGCTAGGGTAAATAATTGGACTGCACATATACAAGCACAAACGCACGCACGCACACGCACACACAAAGAACGTAGTCACCCAATTCAAATACCCATTTTGAAAAGATAAATGTAGTGAATCAGAGCTGTGCTGAAGACTTAACCCTTCCCCGCTCTGAAGTAAAATCTCCCAAAACAAAATAAATTAGGCAATACAATATTTTTCACAATTATCTGTTAATATCAGCTGATGGCCCATTTCTAACCTTCATTCAGACCGTCCCATTCATCATGTAAATGTAATTCTGCTGCAGGTATTTAATCAAATAGTATCTGATGGCAGGGAAGTAATTACAGCCATTCTAAACTAACTCTCTTCCCTCCTCTTCTTCTCTCTGACTCTTTTTCCCCATGTCCCCCCCATTCTGTTCGCTCTCTACCTTTTTCAATTTTCTCCTTCTACTTTTTCATCTTTGCCCCTGTCTATTGTAATCTCTCGTAGTGGAATCAAATAGGCTTTAAGGTTGTTTTTAAAAAAATCATCTATCTCAATTTTACAAAATGGAGTGAGAGAGAGATAGATAAAGGCCCTTGTCAGCGTTAACTCAACAACGTCTCAGGGCTACTGATGATCTCTTGAAATGGATCTCTTCAAGTGCTTTTCACAATAAACTGACTTCCCTTGACTACGCATCCCGGCTTCCTGACTGCCGTGTCAGTCTAACTGGAGTATTTCAACAGGAAAAAGTCTCCATGCATTTTATGCACTGACCTGCAGCAGCGGCGTGTGCACATGGGAGACGATGTGAGGCAACCTCCTCCACTCGCGGATGGCCAGGCTGGAGGCCATCTCCACCAGCCGCTCTATGAAGTTGAGCTGCTGCTCCTCTGGGTGGCAGATGGCCAGGTAGCCACGGTGCATGTTCACCTTCCACGCCATCTCCTTAGGACAGCTCAGCTCCACCTGGAGATTCATACAGAATGTCAATGTCCATTTTTCAACACGTATTTATTTAAGCAGAAGACTGAATTATTAACAATAAAAAGGACTACATATGTTAAGTATTTATAATAATAATAATAATAATATTTGTTCTGAAAGGATAATAGGTTTAGCCTGGCTGACACCAGACCCTTCTCAGTTGTAACTGAGAATGGGTCCGGGAAAGGTTCATTGACAGTTCATTTCCAAAGGGGCGTCACCAACGGACGCTGCTCAAATGCCTCTGGGCGCAATTGGATAGCCCTTCAACCAATCAGACCAACGATCCGGGTGACGCTGCGTTTCGGTAGCAGTCATGTTGAATGTAAACAAAAAGCTGCTCGCAGTCACTGTGCTATCATCGTCGCGTAAAGCCCGCCTCAACGGTTGTGACTGGTGTAAAGCCCGCCTCAGCGGTTGTGATTGGTGCCTCGATTTTGGGGACACTGGAAATGGGTTTGAATGGGCTCTTCGCCAGACTGACTTGCAGAGCAAATCTGAAATTTGCCTGAAGTTCGTCAGGGTTTACCCAGGCTATAATAGGTTGGCAATGACAAACATTTTTAAAGATCAACATACAACTGTCAAATTAATTTGTATACCTTGGTATAACTACAATAAAAAGATGAGATCATGGTGGAGGCTCAGTCTCACAACAGCAGGGGTTTGAATATCTGTCGTTCTCAAATGTTCCGCCACATATCAAGATGATTCAAAGTATGCTGCTGTTGTAAATGCAAGTTTGCATTCATCTGAAGAGGATAAATGTGCTGTAATTTGTTTCTTTCACCAGTCTTTTACTTATTCTACCATCTGCAGTCTCGAAAAAAAATCAAGCTTCACTTGTGTTCGCGCTGGAAAACAGCTTCATCTTTTATGTTGTAAAGCAATCAGTTTTCCCGCAAAATCCACACTGGTAGCACACAAGGTCAAATGCTGAGAAGATTACATTTTGAGAAGACGGCCAATCTCCTCAACGAATATCTTGTTTAAGGTAATATAGAATTTTTTATTTTGTCTTTATTCCCTTTGCTCTTAAGTACAACAAAAATGTATATTTTTGCAAACAGCGGACTGACCAACAGTAGCTGTTAGTTGCAGCTAAAAAAGGTTAAGAATAAACACCTAAATAAATGTGGAATTGGTGACATGCTCTCAAGCAGATGGCGTGCTGTTTTCCTGCGTGTGTTTAGGTTTTTCCGTATGATTTTTTTCCCACAGCATTGAGTGTGGCAGTTTTAATTAAATGAAAACATCCAAGGAGTAAGGGGCTATGACACTTTCCTTGCATAATTTAATACAAACACACAACAATACTGTACTGCAATTTATTTTCTGAATGGTTTCAGCAGGACTTTTGTACTAATGACTAATCAACCTGACGAGTCAGAGACGGAGGCGAAGTACAGGAAAAGGCTATTGATTATAACGCTGAGTCTATTAACACTAAACAAACAATAGCCCAGGGGAGCCTGCTACGTCAAACCTGTGGTTTTGCGGTTGTGTGTTTATTTCTTATTAAGTGAGTGAGAGAAATACAGAATGCGAGAAGAAAAGAGAATGAGAAAGCATAGGTGTGAATTTGTGTATACTCTTCAAATGTTCGAGAAAATTACAGTGATGGGTCAGAGCGCACTTATCAGGGAAGACGCTTGATGAATATCCTGGAGACAGGGCCGCCCTTATCAAGAGCCAGCTTTAATTGAAAGTGGGGACATTTGGACTTTGCCTCTGAGCTGGTGAGCGGTGGGCAGGCAGGCAACTCAAAGCCTTGCTCGTCTCCTCCACCGTAAAACAAATCACCCTGCAGCAGATGCCGGGGTAATTATTCACACACACAGCTGTCGTAAATATTAGCCACTAAAACCAATGCTGCAGAGCGAGGGATGAAGACATGGAGGTGCAAGTAGAAATTGCAGTAATAACAAAAAGAAAACCAAGTAAAGAAGATAAGTTGGAGAAGTAGGAGACAAAAGAGAGAGAAATGGGTACACTGAGGAAGGAAGGAATGAAACACGGAGGTAGGGATATAGCGGAGTTGGTGCTGCCATCCAGACTATTTAATTAGGTGTCACCTTAGGACAGACCGGCTCAATGGATCGGTTCCAAGTCTCCTTGAAAGAGGAAAGCAGGAGTATTTGTTATGTGTCAGGTACTATCACGCGCTCGCCACCAGTCTACACTTTGTTTTAGGAAACATGAAGCCAATAAATTAACAGAGCAAACAGCTGAACTGCATTTCCACAGCTTTAAGGCCGGCTCTCTCTTTCTCCCCGGGGGTGAGGGGTTGTGCAGGGACCGGACGGTCCCAATATCAAGTTACTTTACACTGACACAAGGCCTGTGCCTAATATACAGCACTGTACCAGGAAACCAAGAATAAAATGGAAAAAAAGTTAAGTCTCTGGTTCACTGGGTTCAAGTCTCGAGGCTCCATTGCGTCTGTGATTGTGTTAGCGAGAATTTGTGGTTGTAGTTTCTTTTTTCTGTCAAAACTGTTCAAGGTTATTGCAACCTTTGGGAGACAGTGAGAGCACTCCTGCGTGCAGATTGTGTGTTGAAATCCATACATGAATACATTTCTACATGGGGACTGCGTACTCCTCACCTGTACCAGAGCCTCCTTCATGGCAGCCCAATTGGAAACCCTCCAAGCACACTCGAGCATGAGATAAGGGTTTGAGTGGCCTTTAGATTGGCCGTATTCTGTCAGAGGTTCCCACTGGTTCAATTCCTTAGAACAGCTGGAATAATGAAGACAAGGGAGATGAAAAGTTTAGGCAACATTAAAAAGGATGGATGCTTTTAAATGTGCTACAGCTAAGCTCAACAACATTTTAGCGGTAAAATGCAACCTTTTTGTTAGTCCAATTCACAGCGCGTGCATGCATTTGGAGCGGTCACTGTGGGAGGTTTGCCTGGCTAAAAATTCACAGGTTATCATTTTGGCTTTAAAAAAAAGAAAATCATATTTGCATAGGCCCCTTGCGGTTTCTTAGTCTCACACATATATCTGTGTGTCTTCTTTTAATTTTTTTACTTATTTGCATGGTAAAATACACTTAACATTGGACTCTATGTAAAATAACAATAATGGGTTTTTAACAGGCAGGCCTACTACTGGGAGAGTCATTTGTTTCTGCAGGGAGGCATTGTGGTCATCATAGACTGTGGCAAGTTATTAAGAAGCCATTTAATTCACACATATCACAAAGATTAACAGATACATATTTTCCCAGCAACAGCACCAATGCCACATCCATATAGGAACACAAAGTAAAGTTAGGCCTGCAGGTTAATAAAGGAAACATATTGTACAGAAATTCAGTTTGTTCATTATATTCTTCAAATGCTGTCTGGATACCCTGCTGTATGACTCATGTGATGAATAGAATTAATGTTATCTGGTTTGAACAATGAATGGTGCACAATATATATGAATGTATTAATATTTGAAGGTATTAAAGTGAAAATCCACTAAGGTTTTGTGCTCTGCTGACTCTCTTGATGTGTAACACAAGACTGCCCTCTGGGATCCAGAAATCTTACCGTATCCAGTGGTCCTCCCAGAGCTGGTACTCGGGGAAGATGGCTGGCGAGACGTTGCTCCTCTCGTGCTCTTTTCTAGCCTTCTCCATTGCTTTCTCATAGCTCTCTTGGGCCTAAACAGACACATGACAGATTTTATAACAAGCTTTTTGAGGCTAATAAAATGATTATCAGCCCAACATGCCTGCGTTGATGCAACATTTTGTCCTATCCTTATTGATATAAATGGGGTGCACATTAGATTAGAAACACCTCTCAGCAAGATGCAATATAATTTAACAGCACCACAAATTACAGCCCATAAACTTAAATAACACATTCAAGGAGGTTGAACCTACTTATTTGTAGGTTGAACCCAATAAACTGGCAACCGTGTATACTAAGTAAGATCATACATTCATTTTAAAGCGGCCAGTGGTTTCCTTTCAAGCTTTCTCTCACCTGTTCAAAGAAACCATGCTGCTCGTAGGCAATGGCTGTGGCGGTCTCAGGGAACTTGCACCTCTTCTGCCACAAGCCGGCCCACATGTCCTCCTCTTGGAGCAGAGAGTAGAGCTCTGCTAGGGAGTCCAAAATCTCCTATAGACAAGTAGAAAAAAATGTGAATGGCAGCAGAACAAATTGAAACATTTCCAGTTATCAAATTGTAAATTGAATGAGAGCAGCTTTGCTAATGGGTTTATTTCAAAACAGGATAAGATGCAGATTTTCCAACTTTAAATATGAGGCTGCAACACACATGTGACAAATATATCTCTGGATCCTCCACTGTTGAAAAGAAGGATAAATAAATAAAACACAGTAGCACTTTTAAAAGATGGCTGCTATCTTTTGTCTTTCGGACTAAGGTGTCACATTATGATCTATTTTGTGACTGCTTTCCCGAGAAATAAAGTCCTGGAGGTAGTAACACTACATTGTGTTACGATTGTCCATTGTCAAGTTATTAATATATAAGTGGAAAGTAGCCAAAATAAAAAAGTATTTGAGGGTCATACAAAAGCTAATATGGCCAACTCTAAGCTTTTATCAAAATGCATTACCTGTTGAGGTGGTGTGATGCTCTCCTGCTCATAGAACTCTGTGCTCTGCTTGGGTTTGCTGTGCAGGCTGAGGCCCTTTTCAAAGGCCTGCTGCTCCAGCATTAGAGTGGAGCGTAGCCAGAGGTTGTGTGTCTTGCCCAAGTACTTCAGCACACAGGGGCGGATGGGAATAGGAGGCACACACTGGGACATGGCCTCAACAAAGCAGTTTAGGGCACTGGGCTGACAGTCCCTCTGGGCCTGGTGGCTGCCACTGCACAGGAAAGGACTCATTTCTCCTGACAAAGCCTGGAGAGGGGAGAGAGAGACAGCACATCAACTACCCAGTTTCACTTAAGCAGCAGTGCACTGATATAGCATATTGATAAAGGCATTCTGTTGCATGTATGGGATGCAACATGATGCTGTTTTCCAGTAACAGAGAGCTGTTAGGAAAAAGGTAAAGAGAGGGAAGAGAAAACAGGTAAGATGACTGGGAAGGGACAAATGAAAAATTGTATGTAGAAGAAGAAAAATGACCAAAATGTCGCTGGAGCCACATGAGATCTTTTGAACTGTTTGTATTTTATATACATATATTTATGTACATATAGTCAATGTTAGAAAATGATGCAAGTGATTACAACCATTTAACCCAGTCATAGTTAGGGCTGGGCACCGAATGTCGATACTTCTATGGCACCGGAAAAAATATATTGAGTATCAAAAAATTATTTATCTTTCGGTGCCAAATTTCGGGTCTAAACGCGTCATTATGCAGTATGCACTGAAAAGTCTTTGTTGTTTACAGTCCTTTGCATTTTAGTTAGTTCAATATTAGCCTGTATACAATGTCATTTGTTTGTTTATTTATTATTTATAATATGTATTTTTGTTGATGTTGAAATGGATTTTAAAACATATGGTACCGAAAAAAGTAGAGGTTGACCGATTCATCGGTTTTGCCGATTAATCGGCACTGATAGTTGATTGGTGGAACTATTGTTATCAGCAAAAATCCATACCGATAGTTTTTTCTGGTCGCGTCCGTTGCTTGAGCGGCTGTCATTCATTACACAGTACGCGAGAGCTGAAAAGGGTCTGCTGGCATCATGCATTACAATAGCGGCCTCTAGAGGCGAAATAAAAACTATCACTGATGCCTTATCTTTGTTTGCTTTCGAGGCTGAGATGACGCTAAACATTAGTAGTAGGCTAACTTACCTCAAGCGGTTAAAACGCTGACAAAAATAAACGCAAGTCCAACCCAAATGGATCGTCCACGATCCCAAACGGCACCTCTGATTCATATTTAGATAATTTAATAACAGTTAAACGTAGAGACTTACGGATTGCTGCAGCTAAAAGCTAACGAATTAGCCGTCACGGGAGAGTCTTTGGTGTCTTTCTAGCCTTTACAGGTGATTTTCTATCCAGCCTGGAACTTGTGCCTTTTTTCGGGGGTTGTTGAGCATTAAATCCAAACTGTTACATCCAAGATTTATCCACTCGGTCATTTCTGCAGCTAACTCCGTGCTACCGACAAGGGAATCTCCCATGATGCCTTTGTTTATGTTTTCAACCAATGGGAAGGCAGGTCCGTCACACAAATTACGCCTTATATGGGCATCCAAGCGAGAACAGAGAGTATATAGTGGGAAAGATAGATCCCTCCAGGTCAGAGATCGTCTGTTACCGTTCTAAATCGTTCTACAGAGAAGAATGGCGTCACTGTTGTGAGATTTGGGCCTTTTTTGAAGAAATGTAAATAGTTTGTCCTTTATATGAATTATACTGCTCATTATGTTTATTTTTGCACTGGATGACTCCAAATAAGAACTGTTTTAGACAACACACATATTTGTGTAGCATTGCTGTGGGTGTATCAATTCTAAATACTATCGGTTGATTAATCGGTTATCGGCAAATACGGCCCAACCTAGCTATCGGTAAAATCCACTATCGGTCGACCTCTAGAAAAAAGTATGGTTAAGGAACCAGCATCCAAACTGAGGTATCAAAATTGGCACCGGATCGTGAGATTTTGAACAATGCCCAGCCCTAGTCACTCATTTTCAAATAATGCAGCCTATTTAACACTTGTAATTTTATTATAAGGTAATGCAAAAATTAAAAAAAAGTGCACATGGCCACTCATATATATAATAGAGCCCCTCAGAACGGCCACATTCAGACAGAATAGACTGTGTGTGACTGCAGAGTTAGTGCTCTGATAATCATGACTGACACACACTCAGAAATAAATGATGCATTGGTATTGAATATAATTTCAGCTGCCTGTTGACAGCATGGAATAATTAATGCCTTGATGGTCACTTTAATTAGGCTGGTGGTGGAGAAGGCCAATATGTCATCAAATTCCTTCTGTAGAAAAAATGCACTTTTATATCATTCCCATGTAATAATCCCCTCAGCACCAGTAATTGATATGGTGTAATACGGACATTGAACGCAGAGCTGAGGCAGGCATCAGAATAACCATATGTGACATATTTGTGACTTCATGCCTGTCACAAAAAAGAAAATATCATCATTTTGAAGCCATATTTTTATTGACTGTATCTTTTAGATGTTTAGGAGCTCAATCACTTAAAATCAAGGCCTTTCAAAAACTCTAAAAATACTCTATATGCATCTGGTTCGTTAAACTCATTACAGCTTTCCTCCCTCTGCTGTCTGGTTTCCATATTTAGCATGAATGAATCTGTCCTCATTAAATGGAATTGCACGTTTTGAAACAGTAATGGGAGGGCCAAGGTCAGAGTTAATGTCTGCTTGCGTCATTGATAAGATACAGAAAAGAATATATGGAGTGGATGGATGTACACAGTGAGAACTAACAGGCAATGTGCAAGTCAAAAATACTTGGGGTAGTGAGAAGACGTACGCGTGCGTCTGTCTTTATGATTTAGATTCTGAAAGAGAGTCATTTGCCAACCAAGGGACACATTTTAGATTTTACCAAGTATTGATATCACTTTAATACTGTATGGCATGCAAATGTAAAATATTTTAGCAATACCTAACATGCAAAATTACATCAAATGTTTCCCCAAAAAACTGGATGGACATTCTGTTGTTGCCGATGCTTAAAACATCCTCCGGCAAGTGCATTTCTTTCTCTTATTTAATATTCACAACATTTAAAAATATGATGGCTTGGTTACACATATAACCTCAACCATCAGCATACTTTTACTGTACTCCGAGCAATACTAAAATATACTGTGTATACAACTGAAGTTACTTAGCTCTGTACTTCTTAACTAAGTTAATGTTGTACTCACATGCTGCTGCCTGTCAGAGAGGATCTTCCAGAGGCGAGGGAAGAGCTGAACCCAGGTCTTCTCAGCCAGCGGTGTGGAGATGTGACAAAGCTGGACAAGAGCGTTCAGAAGTGCCCCCGTCTAACACAGAGCAGAGAAAAAAATGACAGCTTCTGACTCAGCAAGGCAAGGGTTCAGAATCCTTGTCTCCAGGAGAGTACTGCTGATTTACTATCCTACTGGGTGGTTAACTGCAGTGTTGTAGTCAAGACAACCTAAACCGAGACCAAGTCATTACCAAGACCAGAGTGTTTTGAGACTGAGACAAGACCGCGACTTTGAGGGATTGAGACCAAGTCAAGACCAAGGCAGGGCGACACCGAGTCAAGACCCAAGACCAGATTTGTGTTAGACAGGCAGAGCTTCTTCTCCTGTCTACTGCATTCACTTTCTTGGGAGTGTGTGTAAAGGGGGGCAGGGAGAGGGTTTTTTTACGGCAATACATTTCAAATTAGACATGAGTCAAGTTATTGGTTGCATTTACAAGTTTTAACACATAAGCATAAATCAGACAATGCCAACAGGCAATTTAGCGAAATCCCTGCAGTTTTGGTCTTGACCGCTCTTAAAATAAAATCCAGAGTCCTCTTTCTTCGAAACCGAGACAAGACCAGGTAAAAATGCGGTCGATTCTGAGACGAGACCAAGACCTTCAAAAATTGGTCTTGAGACTGAGACCGATCTTGAGTATTACAACACTGGTTAATTGTATTCGACTGATGTTCCATGTCCAAAATCGGTGTCTCATTTTATTGCTAAAATAAAAATCAGCAGGGATCTGGATCACGAACAACTCTACACAGGTTAGAAGAGGGAAAATGTTTTAAATATAAGATGAAATTAAATATCTCAAACATTCTCTATAATATTGCTAGTAGTAGCCCCTGGGTAACAATTCTTCAACATAATGCTTAGACACATAATTTCCCCCAACTTTGTCAAAATCCAATCAGTTTTAACAGCCCCTCAGTACACTGTGGGACAGAATACGTGCTGGTTCCAGAAAGGCCAAACTTACCTTGACCTCCCGTAGTGAGTCTAGAAACTTGTCATGGCGGTTTGTCAGCATGTGCAGTTGGTTGCCTGCATCTCTCTCAGCCTGCTCCTTAGTCTTGGGGATGGCAGTCTGGTCACCTGGTGCTAACTCTATGTCTATCTCCACATCCTGCCAGAGCAGAGGAGAAAACAATTGTCTTTTGGGAGAGGCAAGAAGCAAGGCTTTAATCTTTTCTCAGGAACACAGTATGTAACGTACGTACGTGTGTGTGCGTGTGTGTGTGTGTGTGTGTGTGTCCCACCTCCTCCTTGGTCTCACTGTTCTCTCTCTCACGCGGCTCCTGCTTGACATGCGTTGCCATGGCGAAGGCGGCGCGGTCATGGCTGTCAGCCAGGTTGATGACGTTAGTGATGGAAGGCAGCATGGATCCCTGGCAGCTGGTGCCGATGATTGTGTTTCGCTCACACACTGCCAGCAGCAGCTAACAAGCACATACACACACAAACACGCACACAAAAACCAAGGGAAAAACGCAAAGATTAGCGATAGTAAGTGACATGACAACTTTCAGCGTGACAAGGGGGTAGCCGAAACTAAACTAAAAAACAAACATTTTATGAATTAAAAATGTATTAGTTTTTCCATGTTGGATAAAAGGCTTGAAAGGCCTACTGAAAGGTTAGAGGCAGTGCTGTTTACCTCTATGCACTGTTTGATCCAGAAGTGGCTGCCCATGGCCTCCCAGTTCTGAGAGCAGCAGATGTAGAGCAGCCTCTCATAGACACGGCGCTTCATGGAGGCGTCAAACACCTCAAAGAACTTTGCTCTGATCAGTGGCTGAGTGCACCGGAGCCCCGAGAGGAAGGCTGGCTCCAACTTGGAGGTGATGTCACTTCCTGAAAGGCTCTCATCCCTGAACAATGTGAAGGACAAAACATTTATTTGACAGAGCTTGCATGCTGGCTCTTACCCATTGAACTTGCATGATTCATGAAGGCAGAAGACTGACATTTTGTTAATGATAAAACATGTTATCCACTTAGAGCATCTGCTGTTACTGAAAGCAGTCAAAGCAGTAAGAGTATCATTAATTTTTTGTTGAGAGTATATCAGAGATGTGCTGACTCTATGGTCATTTTGGAAGCCATCATCACTGAAACAACTCTAAGATATTTTTGCAGCAATTTGAGGAGGCTTGAGACTTTATATTTGTATGACTTTTACTTTTGTTAACTGCATTTTTAAATTAATTATCATAGCAATGTAATATGTTTTTGTTTCTTTACTAATTACGTTTGTATTAATGTCTTAAGACAATAATCCAAAGAATACAATGTCATTTATATTTACAGCTCATTTTTTTCTGGTATTTCTGTGCAACTGTAGACACAGTTATTACACATACTACTAATTAGCAGTATATAATCCTGTTTGGGATTAATGGATGAGTTACAAATATGGCAGGCCAGGCAGGTAAGATTGCGAACATATTATAATCACAAAAAGTAATCTCATAGCAACATTCAAACGCAAGGTCCCAGTACGTTCAAACGGCCGTGCCGTGCAATACTGAGGATCACTGAAGTGGAACTGAGGAGATGGCAGTTAAAACTAAATATTCTGTGAAATTAAGTATGTTTGATGTTGATACTCCACTGCTAGTAAAGCACCAAACATTATGCATTAAACACTTAAATAACAAATGTCATCATTTCTACATCATCCTGCTGCACTAAATGGGCCTCATGGGTATGATTCACATAACAGAAGGAGACAGGGAAGGTGGGATAAAAGGAACAACAAAGGCAAGGCTGCCCCAGCTGCGTATTGCCCCTATTTGCGCCATTCTCATAATCACACATTGTTCGGGCACAGCTGCTTTATCATGCCATTATCATTACGTGCGGTCCATCATGGCTTTACTGCTTGTTCTAAATCTTTTGACATGAAGAGCAGATGGGGTGGAGGGATACAGGGTACATTTGGCTGATTAAATGTGTATGTGGGTAAGACAGAAAGACAAAGAGAGCCAGGTTTGATGAATAGCGGGCAGTAGGACAGTCTCTTCCCTCTGGCCCCCACCTACTGGGTGTCCTGTCAGAAGTTGGCTGAGTCCTGACACTACTTTAGCCCAGTGAAACATCCTGGCACATTATCCATCTCTATCACTATGAGCTGTCTTTCTGATCCCTTCTACACAATGCCACCCTGCTATTCTCCACCTTTACTCTATTTACAGCTTTCATTTCTAATAATGAATTACTCTTTTTCCATGTACCACCAACTGACTCTAACCATTTCCATTTATCTACCATGATGTATTATTCCCTATCCTTACTTTGATCTTTTAAAAAAAAAAAAAAAAAAAAAAAAAGAATGGATGGTACACTGCTCCTGCTTCAAACCCCCTCCTCCTCGTCTCTATTTTTTCTACTGCTCCTCGACCCAACCTCTCTTGTCTTTCCCCGCCTCAACCTCCCGACCTTCATCCCTCCTTTTAAGATGGATTCAAGGGCGGCATGGCGGCAGCAGCACGGCCATTTGGCCATGTGATGAATGGTGGTAATTACCTGTAGACGTAATTAACGAGGTCCAGGAACTGGGCGTTTAACTCAAGTTCATCGGGGAAACGCTTCTCTATGTAGGTCATCATCTTCACCAGCAAGACGGACTTCTCACGTATGTTAGGCATCTAAAAAAGGAGGAGGAAAAGAGGGATGTCTGTTATAAAAGAGAGATAAAAAGAAGAGGGAAGAAAAAAAAAGATAATCTATTCGGATTTATTCCTGTGACCACATCCCTCTGTCCAGCTCAGCCTTTTACTGTGTGCTGTCCTTAAAGAAATAACACCAAAGACACCTCTGTGGGTATTCTTCTCGTGTTAACCTTACTGGGTTTATAAAATGTGCTTTGCTTGTCGTTTGTCCAAAGGTTTCACACCTTTTAAAATGTACTGTGCTGATTCATTTCAGTCACATCTGCTATTCAAAGAAACAATGCGACGATCTGCTGAATCACACATTTCTATTTGTTTGCACACATTATATTTTGTCTAAATTAATATTGATTCAGAGTCAAACAATCTGTACTGTGAGAAAAACCTCCTTCTTACCTGATTCGCAGCCATGGGAGAATTGTTTTTCACCCACTCTTCAACAATTTTGACAACAGCCCGGAGGATTTTGGGGTCAGGTGACTTCTCAATCAGCGAAGTGAGGATGACTTGGATGAAGTTCTTCCTCATTTCAATGCTCATGACAGACAGTCGAGTCTTCACCAGGTCAAGACTCAGCATCACCAGCTCACTGGTCACTATGAGAACAGAGAGATTAACAGTCAGGCAGAACTGAGACAAACAAGCTACCAAGAAACAGGGTCAAAATATGAGAGGCATTTTAGTATTATTATTGATGTAAAGTATTTGTTGACATTTGTGAATAAATTATTGTGCATGGTTTTCCATAAATAAGCTTAAAAAGACACCAGCTGAGGTGAGTCTTTCTTCAATATCAGCTAAGTATGCAACCAACATATAGGATTTATGTAAGAATTGTAACAGAAAATAAAGCCCCGCAGCGTGTCTTTTTTTTCTCAAGAGTCAAGCTGGTCTTGAACAATGTGAATCGTGCACTTTTATGTTTTCAATAGAGATAGCAGCCAAAATACAACTAAACAGTTCCAATACAAATCGGGATGTAAGTAATTCAATAAAGTTTAATTTAATTAGCGAGACATTTGCAATCCTTAGAGGCAAAAGCCTTGCTGGTCAGATGGCCTTTTGTCTTAGTGACTCTAACTGTGTTTAGCGGAGGGTAAATGTCCGTTTCCCCCGATATAGTCATTAGGGGCCAATTGAAAGCACTGATAGCATCTTTCAGCCATTACCTCCCATCTGAAGCCAATCTGGTAAAGCCAAGCTCCGAGAAGTCAGTGAACATGGAACCTCAATGAATTTTGTCATTGTCATGAGAAAGCTAAACAACCTAAAACACTTAACACTTGTGAAACTCTTTACTCTTGCTGCCTAACATATAGTACAAAGCAAGTTGTCAAGAGGTTCCGCGTCAAACCATGTCTACTCTTTCAAACCCATAGCACTACAGCACAATGTGACCATCGGTCTGCTTTATCCTGAGAAATACTAGGAGACAATACAGGGTGGGAACCAGAGCTGTGAAACCAGACTTTCTGTAGAGTGGATCACCCCCCTACCACAACAGACAGCTATTGAGAACACAGCTGGGGTCATTGATATAGAACTTTTGATATGCTCTTTATATGGAGCCAGGCACTGGTGAGATACCTGGGATATCTGAGCTCTAACTGGTGACTCAAGAACAGGGGGAATGCTCAGAATCTATTTATCAAAATCACAATTCAAAGCTATATTACATACTAGAGTGTGTGTGTGTGTGTGTGTGTGTGTGTGTGTGTGTGTGTGTGTGTGTGTGTGTGTGATATTCTTTATGTTGTAATATAATGTATACTGTATATGTGTGGCTGTTATGTCTGCGCTTGGCTTCCTCATATGTTCCCACTGAAGTCATGTGCATGTACCTGTGCTGGTTTCAGTGACCCCTGGGTTGGCCTGCTGCGGGCTCAGGTGTTCCCGCACCATCTTCTGTAGTGAGCGCATGAACACCGAGATGAGGCGGTCGATGTAGCTGGCATTGTAACTGCAGGCGGACTTCAGGATCATCAGTGTTCCTGGAAGACAAATGAAGGGGAAGAGAGGAGGATGAAGGGAGGGGGGAAAAGTGGGAAATGCAATAATATGACAAGAACATCAACCTCTGCGGGGCGAAGTAACAGACACACACCTGCAGTCAGTTTGTGTTCAGCCACACAGCATGATAAGGACTTGGCTTTTTCTTTTTTTGAGGGAATCTAACAAAGGTTTGTCACAGAGGCAGGGATAGGTATGAGTAATGTCCCTCTCTGTTCCTGCTCCCTCGGGTGGAGACAAATGTCACTGCCCATCACTTCAGCACCACCTCTCTGCGACAGCAGGATACCAAATGCGTTTTATTGACCACAACTGCCATTTTGGGAAACCATATAAAATAGCATTACCTTTGTACTGCTCTCCAATAGCCATTTGTCACCTTGAGGGCCCTTAATCTGTAACGCTACTAGATATTTCAAATAAAAGAAGAACAATCTAATAATCTCCTTGGAATAAGCTTTAATGTAAGACTTTTCTATTAATGCTCTCTGACATCTGGGAGGATAAGAGTAATGGTCATACAGGAAGGGCGGCCGAAAGCAGCAATCCTTCCCGAGACAACCTTTCCCGACCCGCTGGACTGTGGCTTTCGTTTAAACACCAGATGTTAGCCCAAGCAGCAGGGCTCATCGGCTTGCATTTTAACGACCCACTCACTGGCTTAATTGCTAAAAGTGACTGAGGCAGCTTGGTTCTGTAGGGATGGAGTGGGAGTGTGAAACATGTTTAAAAAAAAAACACAGGTTTATGAGCAACAAAGTGAGAGTAACAGAGCACAAGGTGGTAGAAAGGGATACATGAGAAGAAGAAAAAAGGGAGAGGTGGAGAGCTGAAGGTCTTACCGAAGAGCTGTGTGGGGTTAGTGTTGCTTGTGGCTTTTTCATAGTTGGTAAGTCCTTCATAGATGACCTTGCTCACAGCAGCATACAGACACTCCAATTCCTCATACTTAGATGCCACTGTTGATGTGCCTAGAGGGAGAGAAAAGTGTTTGCTTCAAAGAAAGAAAAGCTGAGAAGCTAAATCAATGCCTTAGTTTTATCACATGACTAAAGCAAACTTAAGAATTTAAGCATCAATCAACAGAGCAAAGGTCCATGTATTTTGGCACATCTTCAAAGAACACAGAAGGGAGTTCCCAATTACTCCGAGAACTCCAGACATGCAATGCTTTCCTGAGTTTGAGAATAGCTGGCCTGCTGCAGTTAGAATACTGGCAACTTACTAGGCTCAGTGGGGAAGATGCTCATGAGGCGAGAAAGGAGAGAATGGACAGCCCGCAGGACTTTGGTGTTGCCGCAGGTCATGCATGCAGCAATGCCCCGCTGGAGGGGTTTGAAATGGGCCAGGATGGCTGGGGACTGCAGCACTGTCAGCAGGAAGCAGAGAATCTCCAGTCCAGTGCAGATGTTAGAGATGTTAGCCTGTGCTGTCTGCTCCTGAGAGGACACGGTGGAAAACAGAGAAACCAGGAAGTGTCATTCTTATTCTTTCTTACAAAAGACAGAAATATTAAGCAACCATTATGCTTCCTAATACATGTCAGCAACAGAGCCAGACCTATCTTTTAGACATAAGGATACAACCCTAAAACAAAGCAAGAAAAACTACAGTGCAAATTCATCAGTAGAAGCATTAATCATTCAGGTTTTTATTCCATTCAAATTCTACGACAACTCAGAAATCAATATTCTACACACAGAGGTATTTCTCACACAAAAGAACCAAGGCAATGTGATCGCTGCTAAACCAAAGATCAATGGCCAACATCGGGTCCTAATTTTGTCTAAATTGCAATCAAGGTTTACAACGATGGCAGGACCAAGAGGATAATCTGGGACAGATCCATAGCACTAATCTTGCCTAATGAACAAGGTGACTCTTGTGATAAGGCTCCTGGTAGATATTAGGGTAGTATTGATTTGGCAATGTATTAACAGAACGGGACCTCGCCTCTGAAGCCATGCAGATAAGGCATATGCATGCATGTGCACGAGGGTTTGATTGTGTGCATGTTTTGTTCCTCATACCCCTCCTCATTTGCCCTCTCACGCCACTCCTCCTGACTCTTAATCACTGCCATGCCAGTACAAAGAGATGATAAAAAGTAATCCGATTTAGAGCATTGTTCATTAGTCTGAGCAAGATGGCTAGGCAGGTAGAGCATGCTCCCAAGGGGAAAGGGCCTGTGTATGTGCATCTGCATAAGAACGATAGAAAGCCTCGTTTGTCAGACAGTGAGTGTGAGTGTGAGTGTGTGTGTGTGTGTGTGTGTGTGTGTGTGTGTGTGTGTGTGTGTGTGTGTGTGTGTGTGTGTGTGTGTGTGTGTGTGTGTGTGTGTAGAGAAAGGAGTGGCTGTTGCAGTGATCCCCCAAAAGGGAAGTACGTGACAATTTCCGGTGCATGGCGATAACCTTGTCTCAACAGTGGCGCTGAATCAGACCGGAGAGATGAGTAGAGAAAGAGAGAAGCAATGGATAAAAAGAGAGAGAAAGAAGAGAGGCCACAATAAGAAGCTGAAAAGAAAAGAAGGGATGAGAGGAGGAAGTGGTGGCAAAAGACAGAAGGAAAGGCTAAGGGGAGATGCACAGTGGGGCGATACAGAAGGCAAGGATGAGGAGCTTAGGATGGAAAGGGGTGGGGGTTGAAGAAGAAGGCACAGGCCAACCCGGATAGACTCCTGTTATTTCACCACTGTCATTATTTTGTCATTATGGTGGTTGGCGCCTCACTTCATGCATTACTGATAACAGACAAAGGACTTGGAGGCGTAGGAGAAAACACTAAGACAGAGCTTTAGCAGAGACAGGGAAACTTCTGCAGTCTCTGGGAGAGCGACCAGCAGAGACACATTAGTTAATCTTTACCGTTTGTTGATTATTGCTTGGAGGGGTTTTATTCAGACTTGTTTTCCTAAGACATTGTTGATGACATTCACTTGCACGAGCCACTTCAAATAAGAACAGCAATAATCCCCATCCCAAAATAGAAAAGATAAGAGTGTCACTTTAAGTTAATATCCTCATCATCAATGGAAAATCCAAGGAAAAGCAATCACAGGTCATTGACAAGTGATCTCTGGGAAATGCAGCACAGAAACACAGCAGTAACGACAGCTTAGCACCAAAAATGTCATCAACACACGCATGAATATGGCTTTACGAAACATAAAGGCTGCCTCATAAGGTACATAATGACGTACTGAGTCACTCTGACTGAAGGCATATGCCATCTTACCACTGTCATAAGCAGCTTGTCAAACCACTGTAGCTTGAGCTCGGCGCGAGGCCACATGTCAGGCCTGAGGGCAGACTTCATGAGGCTAACACAGCGACGGGACAGCAGCTCCCCCGGAGACCCAGCCACATTGGTGCTGTCGTTCACCTAGACAGGAGAGGGGGAGGAAGATTCGTATCAGTATCAATGACAAAGTGAGTCCTCATCTTCAATACCACAATGATGTCCTGAGAAGTGAGAAATCACACAGGGCAAGATGAGACAAGGACTGGCACCATATATTGTAATTTCATGCATGCAGCTTGAGTTCAGCACAGTGGCACAGCCAGGGAGGAGATCATCCTTCAACCAGGAAGCCCTGCACAAGCATCCACCCTGTAGAAGCACCCTTGAGCAAGAAAATTAATCTCTATGCGCTATAGGTGTGGTATTCTTTGGTTAATGGTAATCCCTGGGGGCTGTGAAAAGATAAAGTTTTTCTACAGGGATCAATTTAGTATCACAATACACTGTTATCGAGTAGAATACAAAGAGAAGATTATGTTTCTTTAGACTGTTCAGTGAACAGTGAGTGATCTCCAGTGGTTATACAGAGGGTTATATTCAACAGAGATGGTTGGATGAACAGTGAAAATGGAGCTTGGCCCAAATAAGAAAGTAGGAAAAGTCAAGGTGAGTGAAATCTCAACAGTCTATTTCAAGCTTGTAACTGAGGTCATCACTGCCACTAGACCAAGGGACAGCTGTGTGAGGAGACACATAAAGGACTGTGTGTGTTTAGGACAGCCACCAGGTGTGTCCTACCTTCGCCACAGTGGGGTTAGGGTAGATGTGTCCTTCCTGGCAGGAACTATGGATGGCAGAACTGTGTGTGAGGTAGGTGTGTGTGTGTGTGTGTGTGTGTGGTAGGGGTGTGTGTGTGTGTGTGTGTGTGTGTGGGTGTGGTGTGTGTGTGTGTGTGTAGTGTGTGTGTGTGTGTGTGTGTGTGTGTGTGTGTGTGTGTGTGTGTGTGTGTGTGTGTGTAGGTGTGTGTGTGTGTGTGTGTGTGTGTGTGTGTGTGTGTGTGTGTGTGTGTGTGAGTGTGTGTGTGTGTGTGTGTGTGTGTGTGTGTGTGTGTGTGCGACCTGGCATGCAATCCTGATGAGGAAGTTGACCACAGTGTCCGTATGTTGTTTCTCGACAGGCTTGGTGAGCATGGTCTCTGTACCTGGCATGGACTGGCTGCGGCCAAACACCTGAAAATTACACATGCAAACATTACATTTATTAATATTGGAGATCTTTTTTGTTTGAACACAGAGAAAAGAAAGATTATTATTACTGTATTACCAAAGAAGATTTTAAATTTTCAGTGGCTAAGAAACTCAACAGACTTGACAATAAAACTCTGTGAAAGCAGCAAACGCTGCATAGAGTCGTTAGTTAGGAGGGAATATCAAAGAGGATGCACAAAGTCAGGATTGTGTCTGCAAGTAGGCTCCACCTATGATTTTCTGAAAATGATGCAGGCAATTTTATGTGCAATTAACATTTCCTTGTCCCAAGCAGAAACAAATGCAATTGTAATTTTCTCCTGACATCAGGTAAAAGAAGCTGGAAATTACACCATCATTAAGACAGCAACTACTAAGAATTTTGCTAGGGTTTACAGAAAACATCATAATATGATTTGAGTTGCTCTGCAGGATGTTGTCTGGAGACAGAGACAGTCAAAATGCTGCTATTTTGGTTAGGTTGCCTTAAATAAAAGTAAGAAATATGTCCATTTTGGTAAAGGAGTACTTATTCTATAGAGATCATGTGTATCTCATATATATATATATATATATATATATATATATATATATATATATATATATATATATATATATATATATATATATATATATACACACACTTGACTTTTGGGGGAAAAAAATACTTTATTTTGATTTATTTTAGAATCATCAGTAACAGAAGGCACAAATGGTTGAGTTGAAATTTTCAACATTAAGCATACCAAAATTCCTCAAGAGAAATGTCATTGTATAACTGCAAATATATAAACTTTATATGTATCAGAGATTGACCATAGTGTAATTCAACAACTTCGATTTGGAATTTCAACAGGCACTTGAACAAAAGGCATCTCACCTAGTTTTTGCTACTCCAATAACAACATTACACACAACACATTAACATTCAAGATTAAACAGATGTGAGGCTGCGATACAATTGTAAGGAAAAATGGATTAAGGCAACAACCGTGCTGTCACCTCCTGTTGGCAACTTTTGTCTCTGACAGATGTGATATGGCTGTTTGATCAAAGTATCTTTCAAACCATTCAGCAATCATTCAGATAATTGCAGGGACAGCAAGAACTTTAAAAGGTAAGAGGATGCAATTGTTAATTTTTAAGGGTGTAACAGATAAACTACTGTATAGCCAATTCCTGGCTAAAATGACTGGCCACGTGAAGCTGTCACTAACAGCCACATTCTACTGGTAACTAAGTGATGATGGATTAAGCTCACCGCGGAGGCAGCTCCAGATGCTGTGCGGAACCTCTTGGCGTCTTGTCCAGCAGCAGCAGCAGCAGCTTCCAGAGACAGTCCTCTTTTCACAGCAGCAGCGCTAGTCCCTTCACCGCCAGCCCCTACTTCAGCCTCAGACTCCGGCTGCCACACCAAAGAGAGACAGGAGAGGAGAGAGGAGCATGGGGGTGAAGATTAGTCCATCCGTTAACATAATTAAAGTTTACAGATTGAAGCGTATGTGTATATCTTATCAAGGTTTCTGACCACATTATGAGTCATGAGTATTTATGGAATATGACTCAGAAAATTTTTAAATCTCTATGACAAATGACCTTTTCTTGTGAAATAATAAGCATCTCCAGTCTGCAGTAATGCATCAGCCACGTGTAAAATAAAACATTGTGGGAAGTGAAGGACATCATTTGGTCACACAATAATGTCAAGAAGGCGTCATACATGGGCACAACACTGCTGTTGTTAGTCACAAACTAATAAGGTTGATATGATTTTTGAGTTAATAAAAACTGTAAGAAGTTTAGACAGACTCTTTGCCTGGATTTTGTTGCGATTGTGTAAGTCGTGAACACACCTGCTGGTCTTTGATCCTCTGTAACTCCCATTTGATTACCACCTCGGCCAGGTCCACAGCCAGTTTCCTTTGCTCTATGGTCACACTGGGGGTGAAGCCCAGACGCTGCATTGCACTGATCATGTGCTGCACCAGGTGGTGGCGCACAGGGTAGTACACCTGGAAAAAGACAGCAGTAATTAAAAAATTAAGAAATAAAATCAATCTAATATAATATAAAAAGAATTAACTGGTGATCCAACATACTGAATATTTAGTTTGTGAAACGCTTTCATATTTGGTATTCTAAACACAAAGTGTCAGGTAGGCCTGGACTGCATTTTCTTTTCCTAAAGCACCAAAGGCAGGTGGTCACTGATGCCAATAGCAGAGTTCAAAAGAAACTGAGGAAGTATAGATGAGCAATAATAGCCAGCAAGGCTGAACAGATGACAGAGCAGTACTTAAGGAACCCAAACGTCAGCATATAATGCTATTGTAGCTTGTTTGTTTTTTTCCTTCTTTACTTAACACACAACTTGAGCCTCCACTCTTCAAAAACCTGATGCAGAATCCAGGTATGGAAGAGTGGGAAAGGATTGATACATTTTGCAAGATTATAAGCGGTTATGCAAAAAAAAAAAAAAAAAAAAAACATCTTTGTGAGGCCATCAAAAAAACAATAATCCTTCCCACCTGCATGCCTACCAGAGGGCGACCCCAAACACAAAGATACACTGCAGCATGAATTTCAGTGATATTAAAAAAATGATAAGTGAATTATGGAATCATGAAAAATAATTGTTCTCAAGAGCATCCAGGACAGACGAGGAGAACCTCTGCCTTCCCTGAGCTTCATGTTAAATGGACTTGGTATTGCCAGTAGTATCACATATAGTTGAGACTGGCTTTCATTGCCTTAGCAACCATCCAAAAGCAATTGTGAGAGGGAGTTATTGTGCAATTCTTCCCCTACAACCAAACTTAAGCTATCCCAAGAAGACAGTTTGTCTAAATGCCTAAAAATTAGAGGTTTCCGAGGCAGGCATTTAAGTGACACCGAAATGATGCACTGTAATCTGCATTGTCATTCAGTCGTTAGCCATACTGGCACCTGGCTTCAGTACCCACTGAAAATACTTCACTAAGATTTAGGGGTTATGACGCATGCAAAGTTTAACGTGGTGCTCAATCACTTTGAGACACTGAGTGAGGAGAGGCAAACTCTAAAGTCGTATTCCCACTTAGTCTCAAGGACATGATGACACACACTTAGTCCCGAGAATTCACACTCTCAAGCGTTACACTCAAGAGTCACTTAGCTTCATTGCAAACTGAACTGGGACTCTCAAACACGCAGACAAAAGAGCAAGAGATGAGATGTCTATCTGAGGGCTGTTGCCAGTGTCAAAGAATATTAAAGCTTCTCACTTTGAGGGTAATTATAGTAGATAGAGCAGGGCTTCACAGCCCCTTAATGACAGAGTGGCTAAGCCCTGTCCATCACGTGTGCACACAGACAAACACGCACACAATCTCTCAATTTTTTTTTATTTTTTTTTAATCAAACACACGCACAAAGTCTCTCATCTGTCTGTCATTATCTCCTCCCCAGCGTAATTATGCTGATGTGATTACATTAGATTAGTCATCTGGCCCAGTGAGTGCAGCCTGTCAGTGAGATAGAGAGTTGAGCTGAGGAAACTGTCAGTCGTCTGCTAAGAGACTGTCGCTCTCTGACCGGCGAGGCAGCGAATATCAGCTGATGGAGCGAAAGGGCAAAAAGTGTCTTTGAAGTTTAAGGAGGAAGGCAAACATAAAGGCCAATGATCCTTTGCTGGTGTTAACTCGTGAACAGACTAGGCGCCCTCTGACTCTGCTGATCATCACTGAGAAGGGTGTGCCTGGGACTGTATCTGCATTAAGGCGATTAAAGGCAGCAGGCGGTTACCATTAGCTCCACTGCACAGTGATGAATGATCCAGCTTTTGTCTAGGAGGCAACAGGGCACTAGGGGTGTAAGAAAAAAATCGATACACTTAAGTATCGCAATATTTTTATTTTGCAATACTGTATTGAATTATTTTTTTGTGTACGTGCAAAAATATTAATGTAAGACAGTGGTTCACGTTTATGTTGTGTTTAAACTCCCCTACCATTAGATGGCTATACTGAGACACACCACTAGTGTCCTTGCCTAACAGTGCCTAGCAGTGCCTGACTTTTTGCTAGAAGCTAACAATGTAGCTATGGCTGAACTTTGGCATACTTTAGCATATAAAAATTTGCTCACTAAGAACCTGTGAACCACAATCCCAAACTGGCAGTTTGATTTTCTGTGTACTGAATTGTTTACCTAAAGTAAACTTCTTTGACTTTTATGCAGTCTTTTTTTAAATATTATTTTTCTAAAATTATACTTTAAAAAAATCCCAATATTTCACATTACGCACAGTATCGAAATATATTGCAATATATTGAATTGTGACCCATGTATTGTGATATGTATTGTATTGCCAGATTCTTGCCAATACACAGCCCTACAGGGCACAGCACTGTTGTCAAGTCAACTGTCAATACGAAACTCAAATTCAGTAAGTCAACTAGTATTATAAAAACTATAAATTGGGTCATTCAAGATAATCCAACTTTTAATGATGATGCTGAATTCCCATTAGGACTGGTTAAGAGGCATCATTTAATTCAGGGCACTCAGATAATCAGTAAAAATAGCTTCAACTGTTTTTCCCCCCCATGTGGTTCACCGCAGTTGCTGAAGCCACACTGAGCAGGGAGCTGGCAGCAGCAACAAACTGCCGTGGATTTACAGTGGCAGCTGCCCTCTCACTCCATGCGGTGGCAGCTAACCGTAGTATTACCATAACATGTAAAGTATAAGATAGTGATAGTCGCTAGTCAATCATTAAAAAAGGTATTACAAAGTGTGGTCTAAATTGGGATGAATCCCACAGAATGTAAATTACCCCAAAGTGTTCAGACAAATCCCTCATGAGTATTGAACATACTGAGACAGAAAACAGATTTGTGTTGACTGTTCAGTTTGCCCCACCCGGCCCGGAGTATGGTGGGAATCAATACATCCAAAAGTGATGGGCTGACAGAAGGTGGTGCACTATTGACAAACTGTAACGTGTTCTTTTATATCGGCTCACCCTGAAGTGCTGCACAATGAGATGTAGTATGTGGACCAGCTGTGGTACAGTGTGTCCCTCCTCCACAATGATTTTGCGAGTCCAGTGGGTCAACATCTGGTGGCCGTCCTCCATGCGGGCGGGAACAGCTGGGGTCAGGATGGCCATGGCCTGCCGTACGATGGCCCGGGCCTCCATGGTGTGGGCCTTCAGCAGGCTGTGGAAGACCTTTACAAAGAAAATGTAACTTTTGATTACAGCTGCAAAGATTAGTTGATTAGTTCTGAAAAATTAATTGTTTACTATTTTGATAATCGGTTTGAGTCATTTTTAATGAAATTAAAAAAAAAAAAAAAGTTATCCAATTTCAGCTTCTTGAATGTGAATATGTTCTAGTTTCTTCACTCCTCTATGACAATTAACTGAATATCTGAGTTGTGGACAAAACAAGACATTTGAGGATGTCATCTTGGGCTTCGGAAAACACTGATCGACATTTTTCACAATTTTCTTACATGTTATAGATCAAACAACTAATCGATTAATTGAGACTAAGAGAATGAATGACAATGAAAATAATCGTTAGTTGCAGCCCTACCATTCCTTTTCCTGTATTATCAATGCTTACCAATTTAGTTTTTTAATGATCCCTTCAACTACTTTATTTCTTTTCCAATACATTAATATTACATAGGATGTGGAATAATGGTACAGAATATACTCTTAAACATGCACACTCATTTTCTTTCTCTCTCACACACATTTTGTTTGTTTTTGCATGGATTTATTTTACAAGGTAATTCCGTGATTTTACATCTGCTACACAAACTGACCATGTTTTATCTCTATTGTGCATCTTTAGCTCTGTTTTAGGATAAACCCACGCTCCACTGAGTCTCTCTTCTCCCTTTGCATTCCTCCTCACCTGCAGCACAATCTTCTTGTGAATGGCGAATTTTGCAATGATGTGGGCCAGAAGTAAGTGGCCACTGTATTTGCAGGCAGGGTCCACGCAGGCTTTGGGCAGAAGGCATGGCCAGGCGAAGGTCATGAGGCGCCGCAGCTTGCTGTTGCGTGACTTGTTATTGTCATGAATGTGGTGCGGTGCGTGCTCCACCAGCAGGGTGGAGAACTGCAGCAGGCAGATTCGCAGTGAGTCCAATAAATCGGCCTGCTTCTCTGGGTCCAGAACCTTAGAGAGGGATGGGAGAGATGTGGGGTTAAAGATTGCTGAGTGAGGGGGAAATAGGTACAGGCTTTGCTGCCTATAGCACAGAGTGAGCACAGTATACCTGCAGAGTAAATAACAATGAATCAACTATTATTTTGGTGTGATGTTTGTGTATAAAACAAAAAACAATTTTGAGCGTAGAACACAAATGCCTGAGACCTAATAGTGTGGATGTAATTCTTACCAGGTGCCGACAGATGTCAACAGAAGTCTTAGATTACTTAATACACCTCATGTGCATAAATAAGAAATAAAAACACATTGTAACAAATATACTGTTTGCCTGAATTGCCCAAGTATACTGCAGTTCTGACTAATGTTCACTTTCCAAAATTGCATTTGAAAGATGTCGCAATACAACAACAATATACTTTCTCATATATTGAAAACATCTCACAGAAAAACAGCTCCGCATTCAAAACACCCATCACCATCTAAATTCCCTGGAGACGGGTACAGAGGAGAGGAGAGCGTTCAGAGAGAGGGAGGTGAACGAGGAAATGAGTTTTAACCAGACCGTAGAGGAGCCATTAGCAGCCATTAGGACTGGTGTTAGTCAGTGATGAGATCTGCCACAGCACAAACAAACATGCTGACCTTTAGTATGGTCACACCACGACATTTACACCAGGAATTATAGTCTGGCCTGATGAATGAAACGTGATGGAAAGAGGGACCGGTGGGATGGTGGGAGGGAGAGAGAAAAACAAAGACAGACCAAAGAGACAAAAAAGAAAGAAGAGAAAGATGGGATGGTGATCAAGTAATGTGTGGAGACCATGAGAGAAGAAGAAGAATCAGACTAAGTGGGATGTGGTTGATAATGACAGAGTATGGAGATGTGCAGGACTGATAAGACATTATGAGAGGACATGCAGCAGGTAATGAAATCAGGAAGACAGACGGAGAGATGAAGCTGATGAGTAATGAAAGAAAGAAGTGGGGGGCAGATTGAGCAGATTGAATGTGAAGATGTTGAGAAAAAAAGAATACCTGAATGTGAAGATGTTGAGAGGAAAGAATACCTGCAAACATATGTGTACAAGTGTACCTTAGTGATGAAGACACTGGTAATGCTTTCAGGATTGTCTCCTTCAGGGTTGGGCGGTCCAAGAAGCTGCTCACCTTCCCCCTTCTCAAAGCTGTGCAGGAAGGCTAGATTCAGGATGTGCTGCAACACCTACGAAACAGGAAAAACACATTGATATAATTTTACTGATAGCAAAAAAAAAAATAAATCCATTTACTTAGGGGTATATGCAACCTTTACTTCTTCTGGTTTTCTAAGAGCTACAATGGATAATTTCACTGATAGCACACCTTCAACAAAGGTGAAAATCAGTGAAATTACCTTGTGTGGTCTTTCAAAGCTGCATAAAAGACAACAGCTGCACACTCTCAGCTCTTCATGTACCAAAATCAGGTGATGAAATAGTTATCTGCTCTAAAATCAAAAGGGGCACAGGTCCTTTTCAGATTGAAGAGAGGAACAAAATGTAGATTTTTTTCGAGAGTGAAAAATAACACAAAGAAACTTGAGGTTCCGCGATGTCAAATGTGACCCAAAACAATGGTAATAAAAAATTTGACATTTCAAGAATCAGAGAAGAAAACCATTTCTAATCTTAACTTGTTCTCTTAATTAGTCCATAAGCATTAGAAGCAAAACATTAAATCTAAACTTTCACCAAGGAAAGTCTTAAAATGCAATTTACAAACACCCTGAAACCTGCTGGGATTGTTACCAGGGCTTTGCGAATGAAGACAAAGGCTTGATTAGCTTGTAAAACGCAGAATACCCCAACCACAATGCAGCTAACGACTGCATTTATTAAAGAAGCTGCTATCTGTTAATGAACCCCCCTATTCAATCCATCATTGGGGAGGATGGGGCATCGCTCAGTGGAGAACGAGCTGTGGCAGCATATGTTCAAGCTCCTCCATTAGCACATTATTCACACACGCTCTGCACAATGTACATGCATGGTTGATAGACTCGCACACGCATGCAGAAACACGCGCACCCCCAAATGAAGACACAAAAAGAAAACATGGAGCACCAGTCTGTTCTTCAGTTTCATCTGTTCCTATTAATTCCAAGCTTCACTGACATCAATCACTGTAAGATCACAGCATATTTCTGTAATGCCATTAGATGGTGTGCTCCTGCAGGGGTGTGTGTGTGTGTGTGTGTGTGTGTGTGTGTGAGAGAGTGTGTGTAAGTGCATGTGCGCACGCACAATACCTCTGGGCAAGTAGCAGAGATCTCGTTCTGCAGGTGTCTTAATTATCTTAAATCCTATTTTCATACCCTTAAAGAAATAACAAGAGTGTATGTTTGTGTTGCAGTTCCACTAGAGTTCCTCTCCAACCACAAAAGGAGGACGATGGTGGCAAGGGGGTACCAGAATATGTATTATGGCCCCATACACACCAGGAATGTGCAAATAATGTATTGAATTTAAGTAGCCACAGTAGGTCTTGAATAACAGCCACTACCAGTTGCATTGGTTAGTTCTCAGCTATAAATTGGACATAAAGTCATTTGGATATTTTTAAACACCTTTTTCTTTTTTGTCAGTAGATCAGACTCTGGGCAAACTTCATATAATCAAGGTAAGCTGATTATAAGAAGGCTGCATCAATAAGGTGATTTTATTTAACTGGTTTTGTTATTTGTCTCAATCTGACTGCTCCTTGGACAAGCCAACAAAAAGGCAATTTATCTGCATTCATAATGGAATTGCACTCTGGTGTAAATCTTTTTAAACTGCTGTGCTCCTTATTAAAACATGTTAAAAACAGAAATTAAAACCTCTTTAAAAGACGTGATCATTTTTTTCCCCTCTTCGCCCACATCTAACACACACACACACACAGCTGTTGGTTTCATAAGGAAATGTTTTTGCTTGTAAATCTGGATTCCTATACACATGCTAGTAGAGGCATTTATCAAGGTATGTATTTGTTGAGTTCAATCTTCACTAAGGAGATGATACTAGCACAGCATGTTGACACATTCTGACATTGTAGAAAATGCTGCTACACCGTATGTCATGTCAGGGAACATAAAGAGAAGTAACAGAATGTGAAATAGACGTGCCGTGCTTCATGAATTTCAAATACTTGTTTGTTTGCTTGCCACCCTGAAATCTATTCCATGAATAGTCACACATTTTTTGAGCAAAAAAAGCAGCACAAAGCAGTTTTCTGTAAGAATTGTTTGTATAAAACAAAAGAAACAATACAGGAGCAGCATGAGGTCAGTCTGTGCCATCATAGATGATTCATTGCTGCTTCCCCACTCTGTCTCTAAAACAATCCTCTCTGCATCTCGCTCAGAGTGAAATATTCTCCGAGACCCCTGTGACGCAAGTGAGCCCAGGCATACTGAGAACGTGCACACAAACTGCCCTGTGATATTATGCTTCCGGAAAAATGTTAAGGCAATTATTTAAATGTCAGACTGCCACCCTCATTCTCTTGCTCACGACTCGTACACCAATCAACACAAACATATTCATACACAAACATATCCTCTCTCTGTCTGTCCGTCTCTCCGCCACACATGCTCAGCTAGCATCTACTGTGCACCAGAGGAGGACAATTATGGGAAAAACAACAATATGAGAAAAATACTGATAGGTGGTGGGGGTGTTGTAGCTCTGCTATTTGAGAGACCAAACTCTGCTCTGCTAAAAATTCTAACAGCATTTGGGCCTGAAAAGAGACAGCACAGTGATTCGGCTGAACTCTTTGTCCTGCCTTTCTTTTGTATCTCTTCTTTTTCCCCAGTCCATATGCCGCTGAGGCAACGCAAACTGAACATGAGCAAAAGAGGGCAGGGTGAAGTGAGCAGCATCATAAACACTAGTGTATGTCCTTGTATTTGGGAATGTGGTTGCACTTGCCAGCTTTGTGTGTGTGTGTGTGTGTGTGTGTGTGTGTGTGTGTGTGTGTGTGTGTGTTCTTGCCACGCAGCCATTTGGCATGTGCTGTAGTGTGCCAGCCAGGGCAGGACTTCCCCACTGACCCGTTTGTACTTAACAGCAGTGCTGTTGCTCTTCTGTGCCAGGTTGTGTGCCTATTACACCTGTGCAAAATGTGTGTGTGCATCTGCCTCTGTGTGTGTGTGTGTGTGTGTGTGTGTGTGTGTGTGTGTGTGTGTGTGTATGTATGTATGTATGTATGAGAGTATGCATGCGCGAGATTGAGCTTAATTAAAAAGCAGCCCAAATGATTGTAATGCTTGCAGCAGCAGGTCAGGTAGTGAGGACAGAAGCATTCATCTGTGAGCCTCTGAGGGTCTAGAACCAGACAAAATGACCTTTGTGACTATCAAAGAACTTCTGGTACAAAGCACATCAACCATAAAAGTCACACAGATCAGGTCCCACACTGAGGAAGCAAAGTAAGTAAGCTGAGGAGATGCTCATAGAATTTAGGAACATGATTTATAATGCATCATTAAGTCTGCGACTAGGCAATATGGCCAATTTCTTTGCTTATGGACGATCCAAGGTTCTATTTTTACAGCACAATGCAAAATGCTAAAAAAACATTGTATGAAAACAGACATTAAAATGTATCCATTAACTTAATCTTTCAACTGGTGGAATGGTCTGCTGGTTTTGGTGTTTAACACCTCCAACAAGACAAATACTGTTTTCCCTGCATGGTTAGTAAGACTGTATTATACCTCTGATCATGACTTGAATGTCAATTCCAAAAAAACGGTTGGCAAAATTCATTGTCATTGCCAAAGTCATAGGGGATTTCAGGTCCTTTGGCATGTAGTCATAAACAGATTTTCCTGCTCTGATTGCTTGGGTACAAACCTTAGCTTTAAGCTCGTCATTGAAGTGTGGGTCATTGAACTCAACGAAGCGGAAGAACAGGGCCCGTTTTTGGGCAATGGAGTAGTTCTTGGGAATCTCCTCCTCCATATACTCCTTCAGGAAGGTCATGTTGCATAAGAAGCGACCTGTAAAGGCACGCAGCAGCTGGAACAGCAGCTCGATCTCTGAGTAGTTGCGCCTATTGAGGAGACAGGGAGTCAACAAGGTTAGCACTAGAGGTATGACGAGATCTCGTCCCTCTTCTAAAATAGAATAATATACAAATACAAGAATAAAAGTTACAGTGCAGTGTAAGGGGAGGGGAGATGGACGTGTTTTATTTTGTGTTGTGTGTAAAATGTTCTCAATAAATAACATTTTCTAATAATAATAACATTTTCTAATAAATAGGATAAATAGGTTTGAAAGTATTTTATAACTGAAATTTGAAAAAAATTATTACAGAGAGAAAGTACTGGAAAAAGGTACCATTCGGTACTGGCACCGAATTTCGGATACCGGGACCAGTAAAAATGTGAACGTAGCCAACACAAACCGCCACTTTTAAATCGTTTGTGTGGCAGCATTTTGGATTCCTGGTGGAAACGCTGCACTAAGTAGGTGTGAAGAGGTTAGTTATGCAGAAGAGAAGCCAGTCATTTGTTGTCTTTAAAATAGTGTTAAAATCTTGTCTCGTCTCGTTCTTGTTAACCCAATATCGTGTATTGTCTCGTGAGCCGAGTGTCTCGTCACACTCCTAGTTTGCACAAAAGGCTCATCAGCAGTAGTTGTTTAAAGAGGGTTCATTGTTTCTCACTTCCTAACCTTTTTCTTTTAGATATTATGAAAACTTTGTCCAACATTTAGGCAGTTTCCATCCCCATTACAATTTGAATAAGTGTACATACTTGCAGTAGCTAAGCAGACAGTAGGCCAGCAGCTTGGGCTCCTTCCAGTTGGTGGCAGCCATGTTGTCTTTGCGATGCCTTTCCTGGAAGGCCTCACTCACCCAGACTCGCCTCAGCTGGCTGACCAATGAGTGCTGCCCTGCCAGCCAACCCTCATCATTCTTCACTATGATGCTGATAATCTAAGCAGAGGGGATGATAATGGAGAAGAAAAAAAGGTTAGAGGTCATATGATGGAATTACTGAGAGTTATGTAGTAATCAGATTAGGATTCAGCACCACTGACTAACCTGAGGGTTAGCTTTACACATATACATCTGACCTGTGTAATAAGTGTGTGTACAGGATATATAAATTGATAGAATTGTAATGAAAAAAAAATATATGTCTACCTTGATAGCCTGAAACTGCAGGTCCAATCTGGCTGTGGTGGTGGAGGGAGATCCAGGTCGAACAGTTGCTGCAGTGCCAGCTGGAACCAGCAGGGGGACGAAGCGGTTGGGATTAGAGGCCAGCACATCTCTTAGGGGCTTGGCATCTTTGTGTTTCAGAAAACTCTGTATTTAAATACATACACATACGTACTGTAAATATAACAAAATGACAGTAAGACTAGAGAGAACCGGGGTGACCTCTAGCGGCCCGGGTTTGAATCCAACCTGCGGCCCTTTTACTGCGTGTCATCCCTTCTCTCTCTCCCCTCTTTCTTGTCTATTCACTGTCACTATCGAATAAAGGGGAAAGCCTCCAAAACATAATCTTATATAAAAAAAATAAAAAAAAACTAGAGAGAACCATGTTTACTGCATTGGATCAACAACTGTAAAAACACATTTAAAAGAATTTTTACTGGGAGTGATCCGTCTCAATTTGGTGTTAACAGGACCACTGAGCCTCGAAACCCAATTTATCCCTGATTATAGCCCATTACTGAGGCAGCAAAATGCACTTTTAATGGAAAATGTGTCAATAAAAACAGTGAAGGGACTGCTACTTAGAGCTGCCAGAGTCTGACCATGAACATGCGGCTCCACTGGGGGTCGTTCAGCGTAGCCTCCATCATGAACAGCTCCACCGTCTGAGATGGGTGACGTGTCAGGAACTTGATCAAAGGCTCCCTGAATGGACTGCCGGCCTGGCACAGGAGGGAGTGAGGAGAGGAAAAATAGGAAAAAAGACAGAAATGGAAAAAATGGTAACTATTTCATAAAAGCAAAAGCACTTTCTTGTGAAGATCTGTGTTGAATTACAGAGTTTTAATGTGCCATTAACCCTATACATCAGATATAGATCAAATAGGATTAGAAGGCTTATCGCAGGATGTAGACATTAATATAATGAGATTATCAAGGGTTTTCTAGTATTTATTGAACAATTATTATACATTGCCTATAACATGGCTGAAGTAATTTACAACATTTCTGAAGTAATTCATCTCCAAGCCATTTTCCTCAGCTGTTCTATTGTATCAACTGATTAAGACTAAACTCTTTTTTTATTTTACTTGCTTTATTCATCTACACGGCACAACTGCCATGGAACATTACAATGAATAGAACTAGAAGATTTGGTGTCCTACCTCTATGAGCATGGCCCTCTCGGTCTTCATGACCACCTCCAGCAGAGGTTTGACCAGAGTCTGAGGTGCGGCTGGGATCAGGTGGAAAAGGTTAATGATGGCAGAACAGATCTTCATCTCCTAGAGAAATAGTCGGAGAAAAAGAGCGGAGGGAAGAAAGGAATGTATTTAAATTTTTTGGAACGATGATGGAACTACACGGACATCATTTCTGACAGACAGTCTTGATGGACAGCCGCTGCGGAAAGACGAGGATTAATTATCGTCAAACGACTGAAAATTCAATCTGTGCTCAGTTAACGTCCCACAGCAAAAGGCGCAGAGCACCACACTTGAATAAGTTCTTGAATTACACTGAGACAGGATACAAACAAACAGAGGACAGTATGAAACCTTGTATTATCGATATCTTAGAGGTGCAAAAGTCAAAGGGAACGTGGGAGGATTTCTAAAACAGTCAAAATGTGAGGTTAAAGGTTGAGATGACAGGAACAGTTCTGAAGACGACCACAGACACGGACACAGAAATACGGGTCAACTCCACCAGCACCACTACCACGACATTGGTTCAATTCACCAGCACAACATTGGTTCAACTACTGACAGAGAGTCACCAACAGAGGGCGCAACACCAGGTCACATCTCACCTCAACGCCCTCCAACGCAGGCTGTACCGGAACGGGAGACAATGATCAGAGTCAGCAGAGCAGTATGTGTGCTTTTTTGTGTGGCTGTGTTGTCTGTCTTTGTTCCATATGGAAGGTGAGCAGATAAGACAGGGTGATAATGAAATGAATGGACAGACAGCAGCAACCTTTATGATTGACCTCAGGAACAACTTTTCTCAGCGCTTGGTGAATAACAGGGCAGGGGTCATGCTGGAATGCCAGTCGAGCAACACAGAATCCTTGGCATTTGGAGGAAAAACACATCTGACAGATATCAGGTCATGACATTTTGTTTTGGTTAAACCCTTTCCGTTTTCTTTTTCTTTCATACAAGCTCTTTACTCCTCCTCACGCCTCTTTACTCCGCTCCATACTCTCCTCCTCTGTCAAAACCCGCTTTCATGCCTGGATGTCTTCAGACCATCCTCCTCAGTCTGGCTCCATCCCCCTTTTCTCCATTTTTTGTCATCTTTATCAGGCTTGGCTAATTGACCCCCTGACCCTGGCTTTATTGTCACTGCCAGCCTTGCTGTCAACACGCACAAAGACCACTGGTTAGAGGGAGGAAAAGACAAAGGGCCAATTTGCATCTAATTAAACAAGCCATTTTGAGATTGGGCAGTATGAACTCGCATAAAAAGAAGGGAGGAAAAAAATGGGCTTTATTTTTATGAGGGAGGGGCAGCTGGTTTTCCCCCTTCTTTCTCACTCACCTTTTCTCTGCCTTTACAAGGTTATCTGTCCGGGAGATAATGAGGAGACGCAGCGCTGGGCCCACCACAGCCTGCCTGGCGCCTAATTAATCATTGATTGTAATATGGCCACTCGCAACTCATCAGGGAGGAGGCCACAATGAGGAGGTGTTGACTACATGCGACTATGGCTTTGTGTGTATAAGGGGCAATTTCTCTGCCCCTTCCAGTGTGTGCTGTTTGGTTTAGGAGAAGCAAAGACTTTTAAAAGATGCCAGTAGACAGCTGTATATATTGACCTGCTACTACAGACTATAGCCCCTTTTCATGAATGTACTGCAAACCTGAAATTATCTAGACATCGTCCTCCATCACATACAGCTGTATGTGAGAACGCAAATGTCCGGAACAGTTGGACCCGACATTAAACAGACTTTACCCTGCCAGCTTCCAAGTACAAAGTCTGTGTAATGACCAATTGAGCCCACGTTTGAATGAAGCAGCTCATTGTCATGTGTGAAAGGGCAACTATAAACAACGTCCACACCTGATTCGCTGAACATTGTCCGTAGTTCATATGATAAAACAGCTGCTTCTTTATTGCATTCAAACTTCTACTAAAGTAAATGGAAGAAACAAGGGGCATCTGCATGTTATGAGTGATGAAAGATTAACATTCGTATTCCATTTCTTAGTGCTGTAAGGTGTGTGTATTGGACTGTCTGAACGTGTAATGTATACTTACACTGCCATCACTGCGCTGGCCTCCCTTGTGTGTTATTACAACCACTTCCATCCACTTCCTCAGATGTTGCTGAGAGAGACAGAGAGAGATGAGATTGAGACTGTGTGTTGGTGAAGTACATGTGTGTGCACGTTTGTCTAGCTCCATCGGTATGTCTGCATGTGGTATACCAGTTTAAATATTTACTAGAATATGTCATAGAAACAATACTCAAACATGTTGCGGCAATGAAAGTCTTGAACTACATTCTAGTAGGTTATGTTTTCATGATGATATTATACCTTTTACTACCGTTTAATGCGGTTGTAATTAATAATATTAATATTTTATTTAGTATAAGAAAATAAGAAGTATAGCAGTATATACTATAGTAGTATATAAAAGTAATTTTAAAGAGAAATTGCTTAGGTAATTTCTCACATATTTACACTTTTTCTTTATGAAAATACGAAAATGTATAAGGCAATATTGATTATACCTGCCGCAATCTTCAGTAGAATTTTATATATATATATATATATATATATATATATATATATATATATATATATATATATATATATATATACATATATACATACACACATATATATATATATATATATATATATATATATATATAAAATCAGATCTTTAGATAAAAAAAAAATAATCTACAGGTTCAAGACTAGCACCAACTGCCACAGTTAAAAGGTTTGGTTGTCATGTTGATGCCATGATGAACTGCATTATGTGCTGTCAAGAGTTTTGAATAAAAAATGTTGTGAGAGGAGGAGGAAGACCAAGGTCGAGGTTTCTCACCATCATCTGATCACAGAACTTGTCATTGAAGGAGTTGGGGAAAAGCCGTGTGACGGAGGTTAGGCGGTTCACCACGTTGAGCGTCAGGCTGCGGTAGTCACCCAGCATCATCAGTAGGGGCCGCATGTGAGTGTGGATCTGGTCCACCTCAATGGTTGCGCCTTCCAGGAACTACAACAGAGTATAGGGAAACATTTTTTTGCAATTTCAAAAACTTTAAAATTAAACTTTTTCGCTTAAATATGGCTCTACAGAAACTTTTGACATTATTATCCTAACTCAGAACACAGGCTTGTTTTGCTCTGACGTTGTCAGCTCGCTACCTCTTGTGTCTTTATTTAGGAACTAAGGCCACTCAAATGAGGGCATGACCAGCCATAAACAAGCACCCATGCCAACACCAAACACTGATGACACACACACACACACACACACACACACACACACACACACACACACACACACACACACACACACACACACACACACACACACACACACACACACACACACACACACACACACACACACACACACACACACACACACACACACACACACACGAGAGAATGATGCATGGCAGCCTCATTCATTTTTCTCTCACTGCTGAGAAAAAAAACCCTCCATCCTGTATCGATCGGGCCATGGCAACGCTCATTAGTGCTAGCAGGGAAGAGATGAAAGAATGGGAGGGAGCAGAGAACGGCTGTGCGGAAAAAAAAAGATAGTGAAAAGGAGTGATGATGGTAAAGACAGAAAATGAAGGACACAGAAATTGAAGGAAAAGGGACTTGAGATAGATGGATAGAGGATAGGATGGTATGGATACTTTGATGAATGGAACCACGACTGGTTCATGGAGAGTGTGATAAAGCAGAGGGAGGTCCATATGAAGATAACTGGGTGGGGAAATGGTGTGAGGGGAGGAATACCAGAGGGCCTCTAAGATGGCAAATTACATGAGTGATACAGATAAAAAACAAATGAAGCAGGGAGAAGGCGAAAAAAGAGAACCATGCAAACCAAGATAATAAAAAACTATACTTGGAAAACAAAAAGCACACCAATAACAAACTAAAAGGCTCTAAAATAATATAAGAGCAAATTTTACAAATAGATAAATTAAGAGAAGAAAGCATAATGGTGACACAGTAGAGTGCCATTTCAATGGTTCAATAGAAAATGTGATTTCACTAGTTTGAACTTGAGTAGATCGCTTCATAGCTTAAGGGCACAGTCTTTAATCCAGATTTAGAAAGGTCATGTCTGTGGATCTCAGGCGGTGTTTTTTGCTCAAAGGGAGTTGCAGTTGAAGTGAGTGATGTTAACACAGGTCTGAGCGTTCTAAGTAATCGATAAAGTCTTGAAATTAATTCAAAATCAATTTTTTTTAAACAGGAGCCAATGTTAAGATGCTTAGATGGGACAGAGACAAAGATGGTGTTGACAGGTGACAAAGATCTTGCAACAGGTGGCAGAGATTGTGGATTATAAGAATTTTAAAATGCAGCCTCCTTGAACAAGTAACAATTTCAAGCATAATATTTACTGTAAGTCATGATGTAATGTAGGGCTGCACAATGTGAGGAAAATATGTGATAACATTGAATATCACGATAATGACATTACTTGCGATTAGGGCTGTCACAATAACTCCTTTTTATAGTGCGATATATTGTCCCAAAATTAATTGCGATTAACAATATTATTGTCATTTTAAGACCATTTTATGCCACTGATTACCTAATGGCAATATGACAATACTGCAAGCACACTCTTTCCAAGATCAAAGAACATTTCATTCTTAAGAATATTGACATTGGAATCGGAATGTCAAAAAACATATCCTAAATAAATAATAAATACACCTTTGTTAACAGAAAGTGCTGTAGCGGCAGAGTAAAGGGAGATGTCTTTTATCTCCTTCAGAATGTCGTCTTTTACTTTGTTGTACAAAGATGGAATGGCAGTTTGGGAGATGTATGTTTCTTTAGCAATTCGTACTGTGTGTCTGTGTTGTGTGTGTGTGTGTGTGTGTGTGTGTGTGTGTGTGTGTGTGTGTGTGTGTGTGTGTGTGTGTGTGTGTGTGTGTGTGTAGACGCTGCCTGAGCGTTGCCTCTGCCTCCGACACAGAAAGCAGACGAGATGACAGAAGCGGCGCGATCAACTAAAATGTCAGTAACATTCATTTATATGTCAAAATGAATATACTCTTTATTTTTTTAATTAAAAAAAATTAGCAGTTGCAATATATTGCGTCACCAAAAGCTACCGAGCTCATTTCCATATATCCTACTTGCAATAAATAAAACCGATATTAAAGTGTACTCAGTTCTGCCTTTCTGCTGCCTTCCGTATTCTGCTAAAATACAACGAATCGCTTGTTAAATAAGTTGATTATAAAAGGCACCACTAACAAATAATGACAGTTGGATTTTAATGTGCAGTTTTTTACTGAGATTTTCTTTCAACTAAGGCAAACAATCTGTGTGTCTTTGGCGATATGTCGCAGCCTTTCACGGTGTGTTTATTGCGCCAGTTGATATCGCAATGACGATTAAAAACGATATATTGTGCAGCCCTAATGTAATGTGTAACCACCCAAATCCAAACCATTTACAAGCAACAAGAAAACAAAGAGAGATGTTGCACTGACCTTCCTCATACATGCCTCGCCCGCTTCCTGCAGTTCATTGTTGGTGGAGTTGAGGGCTTTAAACAGGGCAGCAATGATCTTCTCTCTGGACTGTGGCAAGTAGTTACAAGCTGCAAGGGCATCTAAACAAGAAATAAAGTAACATTCAACACAAGAGATGATCAAGTTGATACCATAATCATAAAACAGAAGTCAAATGATTTAAATACTTTAAGTAGTCATTTTAGTAGGATAGCTATTAATTCAATTCACACACACTGGTAAAATTAAGTTAAGTCAGAAAATATGGTCAGCAATAATTATCAAAACAGTCTTTGCTAACATGACAATAGTAAGACCATTAACTTATAATACAATCTGTCATATTAGGTTTCACAAAAACACAAAAGACGAAGAAAAAATTCAACAATGCATTGGACCAATATTAAGTTGAGCAGGTTCTACTCACTAAGAGCAGCGATGCGGAGGGGAACCAGTGAGGGAAGGCTCTTATAACAGGGCAGCTTCATCAGAGCAGCATCCTCTGCCTCACACAAGTTCAACAGCTAGAAGGAGGGGGGGGGCAAAGGTCAGAGGTCAATAATCAGCTAAAAGTAGTGATATAAGACATTTGTTTAATAGAGTCAACTGTTTGTAAAATGGTTAAGCCAGATGCACACACATTTCTCGTTTTATATATTTTGTGAAAATATGCTAAATCTAAGCCTGAGATGCCCTTGCAGTACAAAAAATTAACATTGTGCCAAAGTATGTCACTTGAATATAGTTTTAATATGGAAAAAAGAGCTATATATAAATAGCATAACAAATTTAAAAGAAACATTTAGGAAAAGTACATTTGATTAACGTCAGTGACTTTCATACCTCTGTGTAGAAGACCTTGTGCTCCATGACATTGAGGTCCATCGTAAAGAGGCGGGGCTGCAGGGTGGTGCAGAAGGTGTTGCCCTCCATCAGGCCGATCTGGGCGTTGGCAGGCTGGTGGCGGAGCAGGTGTTTCTTGGGGGGGACCATATCTTGCAACACCTGAAATTAAGGAAACCCCAATAAAACCATCAATTAATGCAAATTAAAAAGACAGACATTCTGTATTTCACACTCAGGTTTTGTTTTAAAATGGAGAAATTCTCAGAAGGCATCAGTCCAGAGTGATCAAACAAACTCCTTAATTGCAGCTATTTTGTGTTTAAGCTGAAATGCTTTTTACATCAAAAATGTCTTGCCTAGCATAACATTTATAGAAAACTTTACAGTCCTTGGTTTCACCTCTTTGTGTGGTTCCATGATGACAGTTACACTCTTGCCGGTGACCTGGGCTAGCACCTGCAGGGAGTGCATGGCCTGCTTTCTGACGGTTGAGTTGGGGGAGGTGACCTCTCGGACCAGGTCATGTGTGACCATATGGAAAGACTTGTCCTGGGCAGCCAGAAGCTCCTCAGTCTTTTCTTCATCTTTCAATGGAGTGGCACAGCGCACAAGCAACTGCTCCAGGGTGGTCTTAGCCATGGCTACTGCTCCATTTGACACCTTATTGCAAAAATCAATACGTTAGTAAGTACAATGCCACTGCAGTAAGTGGTGCAACAAAAGAGGAAAGTTACAAATTGTTACATCGCACCTGCTGCAAGACATCACGTGAACAGAAAAGTCGACAAACGCAGGTAAGTCAAACACCTAATCAATAAACGGAGGTGTCACTTCTACTAATGTTTTGCTAAATATTAGATTATTCAGTAATTTCCTCTTACCTCTCCTGTGAGGTCCATCATGACAAAGAGCAGGGCCTTGAGGAAGGTGAGCTGGTTCTGTAGCACCCAGATCAGAGGGAGTCTCTCCATTAGGAACTTAATGGACACCACGCCGCCGAGCTTGGCATACCAGGCCTGCTCATAGCAGCAGGCGCATAGTCGCTCCACAATGTAGGAGAACAGGGGCAGCTGGCATGCCTGAAGATGTAGACAAGACGCCAGGATGATTAACTGATTCCCATTTAAAAACAATCACATATGAAAAACCTACATCAAACACATGTTAGAATGATTATAAAATGGCAAAAAAGGTGTATCAGATGTTCACTTCAAACTTCAATATGTAAATGCAATAATCAGTAGGGCTGTGCTCGATTGAAGAAATTCTTAGTTGACTAACACTCATTCAATTGTTTCGACTAATCAATTAGTTGATTTAATCGACAGATCTGTAAATCTGAGTTTCTCCGCAAAGAGTCATGCAAAAGCGACACTTAAATTCTTGTGTTTACCAGCGATGTGCTCATACATTTCTTGGAAATAAATCATTCAGCATGAAAAAAGCATAAAACATGACTAATCGACTAAAGAAATCTAAGTTGACCGATTAGTCGACTAATTGACTAAGAGGGAGCAGCCCTAATAATCAGTTTGTCAGAATAACGTTTTCTGGGTTGATCTAGCACAAGATTGAGAGTAAAATATTTCCTAAGTTATATTAATTTCCAGCACAGTTTACCACAGTTACAAAACAATTGGCACAATGAGCATAAGTGCCAATGTCTTCATTACATTTACAAATAACTGAACCCTCCAACACTCTCCTTCCAGACACATACCCTCTCCTTGGAGCCAAGAATGATGCTGGCGACGTCGAAAATGACGGCCAGGGCCACTTCTCCAATCTTACAAAGCTCCTTCTCCTCGTAGGCCATGCAGATAGCTATGGCATCAATCAGAACCAGCGGATCCATGCCCTTTGAGCCGTTCTCCTCACTGTGGAACATGGCTGTGCTTGGCTGGCTGCCCAGCTGGTAGCTCGGCAGCAGGAACGGACCTGGGATCACGGGGAGGACAAGTGGAAAGAAACATGTTTAACGTGAAATATATGGATCTTAATATCGATTAAAAGATGTTACAACTATGTGTTACAATGCAAGTAACTCATACATTTCTATTATTCTTTTATTTTATGTCAAATACAAAATGAAAAAGCCAGAATGTTAATAAAACCAGAGAAAGGACAAAATTGGAAAGTGACTGATATTCTTGTGCAACTGGGAAACAATGCCAAAACAGAAAGCTAATATTAGATGTAGAGAATAGCAAGAGCACCAGTCCCTCACCACACTGCTGAGCCACAGCGACCATGGTATAATGGCGAATCAGGCTGGCCACGAAGGGCAGTGCGCTGGGCCTCAGGTCCTTTATCACAGCAGACATGAATGCCCCAGTCAGGGCCTGTTCAAAAGTTCTGCGGGCAGGCGTGTCTTGTGCTTTGTAGCGGTGAGAGATGATGACATTGGGGATCCACTTCTCAGCGAAGCTAACGGGGAGACAACCACACAATGAATTAGAGGATTACATATTAACAAGGAGGAAATAATAATATGTGGTAGTGCCACTGAAACCTTTAAGTGATTTGCGTTCTGCCCATTTGCAAATATTTCAAAGATAAAGATCCATGTCCATCGCCTGTCTGCAGTCCGTAAACCTGTAACTCTGATTTTCTCCGTCCTTAAACTTTCTCTCTCCTATGAGCTCTTTCTGCCGGTCTATTCCTATGCCTCGCTCTTTGTCCCCTGTTGGTATTTTTTGTTATTTACTGCAGCTGAAGGCAACTGGGCCTTGGTGTGATTGAGCAGCTGTTTTCTCCATGCTTGAGCTTGTGTTTTATAATGCCACACGCCAGAGGCAGGCCTGATGGATCGCTTCATTTCATTATTGCCATTTAAAAGACTGCTCTTTGGAGGAGGAGAGAGAAGAAGTGGAGGGGGAGGGAGGGAGAGTGGGGTGAGAGGAGCCAAGGAAGCGGGAGAAAGTAAGGGGCAGGATGGCTGACAGAAAGTCAGATAGATTGCCCTTCATTCATCCAGGGGCCTGCCACTCCAACACTGCTGTGTTGTCCCCAGTTGGCATTTCATGATTCGCTCTGTGTGTTGTTTTTTTTTCTTTTAAAACTGAAAGGGTATATTTACAGTCACAAATACTGATGCAAAGACTGATGTGTAAAGAAGTTGAAGGGAGACAGAGAGAGAGAAATAAAGGAGACAAAATCTTTCAAGAGAGAGGACACTGCAAATTGAGACATCTTACAAGAGGAGGGGGCATGCGCAGGCCCCCTGATCATAACTGACACACTTCATTATCCCCGCAGAAATGGGCACACAGACATATTCATGTGCATGTGTGTGTTAGTGCATAATGTCAAGAGAGTGTAAGGGGTATGGTGTAGCAAAAACAGACAGGGAAAAGTCAATAAGGCCCTGCCCGGGGATCAATGATGGTAATGTGACTAACCCTCCTAACAACCAACCCCCTTTCCTGTTTGTCTGTTCATGTATGTGTCTCTGCCTCGCAGTGAAGCCTGCCAGGGGGTGGGGGGCCTGCAAGTGCGTAATTAGCAACTCCCGCTCTTGAGACAGAATTGATGAGGCAGTGTGTGGTGGGGAGGGTGGTGGAGACGTGATGTGAGAGAATAAAAGGAGGGCATGTCAGCAGGTGGCGGGATAGGGGTGGAGGCAAGATGATACACACAGAGCTGGTGTGGTGAGTGGGCTGAGGAGAGGGTAGACAGGAATGGTGGGTTAAGCAGTGGGCAGGGTTGGAGATCAAGGTCAAGTTGAGTCGAGTAAAAGTTAAAGAGGGGGAGGATTGATCAGACTTGGCTGTGTATGGACTCAAACGTAGGGCTGGGTATCATTCAAAACTTCGATATCGGTACCAATAACAATACTGTAAAATTCACACTGGTTCCTGAACTATACTCATTTTTATATACCAATTTAATAACATTTTAAGAAAAAGAAGTTACAACACTGCACAGTCGCCTGTGACACACATTGTAGTCAAGCCTCTCAAAATACAACAGCAACATATGTGAGCCCCATCTCTGTACATACACTATAAGATCTTGATACAAGCATGCTGCATGCTTATTGGCTCACTTACGCCGATGAGATTTACTCCTTAGGTATTGAAATTCGGTATTGAATGACAAGGTATTTTTCGATACTATCAAAGTTCGGTACTCAGCCCTACTCAAACCCATGAGGCTGTATCATCTCCTGCCATTTGTGTAGACGTAATCGGACAGTTTGTATGAGAAATTCAATGTCAAGGACGTTCCTTAAAATATATCTGACAATTATTCTGTGGTAAAAAATAAATAAATAGCCTAACATATCTATAATCTAGCATTGATTACTGCATTACAACTGAAATAATATGAATTCATTGTAAAGGAATACCACAATAACCACAACATCTAGGCGTAAGCCACGGTCAAAATCAAACCCAGAATGTTTACTTACTTGGGATGAGACAGAAGCTGGTAGAGAGCGTGCTTGTTGTCATCCAGGCTGGTCATGGCCACCAGGAAACACTTAATGACCTCCCAGGCCTGTCGTCTGTAGTAGGGCTCTGTGTTGGCACTCTTCAGACAGTCTAGAGCGGTCTCTATCGCCTTGAAAGGAATATACCAGACAAATCTTAGTTTAAAATAGTTACCATTTTATATTCTGAAAACACAAGTTACTATGTTGCAAAATGCCAATATTCCATATTATTAATATGCACATTAAAATGCGATATGCAACTATACGTGCGATTCATTTGCAGGAAGTAACACAGTGCGCCATCTGGCCGAGCAAAGGTCATTATGATTTCTACATTATGGGCTGACATGCCACAGCAGCCAGGCACTTAAAAAGGGAGAAAATTAGCTAATTAATGCCACTCAGAACAGAGCGGAGAAGATGAGGATGATGAAAGAATAGAGGGAGGGTGAGCGGAGAGATGAGGGCACAGCAGAATTAAATTGTAGACCTGTCAGTGTATTAGGATATGAGGATATTTCTGTCAGGACTGACACTCTGACGAGTATTATATTACTTTAGATATGAAATTGAAGGGGACATTAAGACAATTTTGAATGCAAATTTGCAGAAAAGACAGCTTTGTACTCAAATCTTTTAAGGTTTAAGGTGGTATCATATGGTGGTTCATATACACTTTTGATTGTTTTACTCGTACAACCTTGAAGAGATTCAAGTTATTCAAATCACTGGTATTTGATCTCTGTTTTACCTTACAGCACTTTAAACTGCCTCTCCCTCAATGTGCCATCCATCCATATGGCTGTATCATGAGCCTGCTAGAGATTCATGCCTTCAGCCTGTGCGGCAAGTGAGTGTGTGAGACAGAGTGTGTGCTGCCTGCGCCCATGATGACGGCAAACACACAGATGGATAGCCAGAAAGAAGGAGCAGCCATTAGTGAGAGTAAATAATGCCGTCATGGTGGCCCAGACTAGATTGATGATTACTGACTGGGGATGAGGAGGAGAAACGGGAGATGAATTTAATTACCTGGAGGACACACACATCTCCTCACTCACTCTCTCACACACACACACACACACACACACACAAACCCCTGACAAGGATATATTGCTCTCAGTGGAGCACAATAATGAGGAATATCAAGCTCTTTTACGTTTTAATTATTTATTTCTAAAACTGAAATACAAAAGGTAAAAAGGGAGACTGATTTCAGGAAATGTACTTTCCTCCTCAGAGATCTGCAAACAACTTAACAAAGCAGAGAACATAATGCAAGCATTCGCTGCCAATGATGTGGTCTTACCTTCTCCATGGGTAGCTGTATGGACGCCTTGCAGTCAGTGAATTCGGCCTTGATGCTAGGTCCCTGGACCTCAGTCACCACATAATGCAGCCTCTGAGACTCTTTCAGCATCTTCCTGTTGCTGCCACCGAACTTTCCCAACACCCGGTAGGCTACATGAGAGATGCTCTCAGCCGGGTTACGGAGGGTACGCCACAAGGCCTGCAGCAAAGGAAGAGAAGGAGCCAAATTTTTAGCTTTAGTGTTGACAGGAAATAACAGAAGAAGGGAATTATACTGTAGGAGTTAAAAGGGCAGATCACGGGGGCTAATAAGTCACTGTAAGTTCTAAGCTACTATATATTAATAGCAATGAAGTCATAATTCAACTAAAACTACATCTATTTATTTGGCTCTATTTTTACCAGTGCCGAGCTAGCGGAATGAAAAACATGACTTCGTGTTGTGGGCGGGAATCACCCTACACAGTTCAGCAGTATTGTGCTGAAGAGGTGTGTGACACGTTATTATGGATCCCACGTAACTTCTAGATAAGTCCCGCCCTACGAAAGCCGCCCAATTGGTTGGGTTTAGGCATTGACCTTGAGTAGTTAAGGTTAGGGTAGCCAACTGGTCAGGGGATAGGACCTGAAAAAATCGGTTTCTGTTACCTTGCGCAAGCATGGATGCCAGGCCAATAGGAGCGTGTGAATGCTATTCAAGAGCAGGTCTTGCCTAGATGTTGCGTGGGTTCCATAATAACGCGTGTCTGACTGATCCTGGTACAGTGCATGGTCTGCAGATATAGGCAGATCCTCTGTTGACCACTAGAGGGCAGATATGCTGACTGATATTGAGAGAATGGTCTAAAGATTGGATACACTGTAAATTAGTTACTTGTAGGATCTAAATGTGCGCTGCCGGGCACCTCAGTAAAAATGGCATTGGGCATGATGATAAGAACAACCCCCCACCTGCATGAGCTCAGCCCTGACAGGCTGAATGTGGTCGTAGAGGAAGTCAGGCTGAAGGTTGTCCACACAAAGCTCCAGGGTGCGAAGGCCCTGGCTGACCAGAGTCTGAGAGCCATTGAGGGCAGACACCAGCGGATCCATGAGCATGGGTAGGTACGGCAGCAAGGAGCTCAGACGCACTGGCACCGTCAAACACAACTCCACGAATAGATCCTTCATGTGCTGTTTGTGAAGGCCACTCTGCAGCATGTTCAGACCTAATAGGGGAGATTGGAAAAGGTGGGGTGTACTTTTTCACATTCAAATATGACTCATCTTCAATTCAGAGGATTGGTGTGTGAGATGTTACCTTGCAGCAGGTTAGGTAGAAGGGGTAGGAACTCCTGGTAGAGCAGATCATGACTGCCTCCACCAATGGAGCGGAAGAGAGCCCGGAGAAGCAGGAAGTAGTTGTAGGGTTCCTTAGCTGATTGGGCCAGCTCCATGGAGCTGTTCACAATCTTGTGGAGGTGTGGCTGAGGAAACAGGGACAGCATTATTAATCAAAAGTGACAAAGAAAAAAAAAAAACTAGTCCGACAAAAACATCCACTTACCTTGAGCATCTGCTCATTTTCAGCAGCAAACAGTGACACAGAGCCAAATACTAGTTTGAAGAGTTTGAGGTAAAGGTTTGAGAGCTCAACATTGGAGCCCATCTCTGGTAGTCTCTCAAGAAGATACTCTACTAGGATGGTGGCAAATAGAGCAGACGTTGACAAGTTGGCCAGGAAAGAATTTGCCACAATCTGGGAAACAACAGAAAAAACAGGAAAAGACTTGAGCACAAGTGATGAATTAAGACTGAAGACCTTATTATCTGAATTGTTACATATTGACTTTTATTACTTGTGACAAAAACATATTACCTGGGATACAAAACTAATTCACACATTGTTTATATAGGAGATAGCATGTACAAAGAATTTCAGCCTTTGGCCGACAATAAAGTTGTATCGTATCGGATCGTACCTGCAGTGCATAGTTCTTCGAGATCCTCTCCACCATGTACGGCACAGTTGTCTGAAAAATCTCCTTGAATGTGAGGGGGTTCATCATGGTGAAGACCCCGGCAAAGTGCTCCAGAACTTCCTTCTCCTCCTTCATGCGTACAGTCTGACAGTTGGCCACCCTGATGTACGTCTGCTGGTTATTGGCAACCTGAACCTGGTCAGGAGAAACATCAGCTGTTTCACTGGGCTGCTGTTGGGTTTAAATCATTCTATTTCTGAGAGCCATGTCTTACTGACATATGCTTATTTGTTACAGTGTAACTCTCGCCAAAATGCAACCTAGGGTGTTTTTGTGAATGTACCCGAGTCAAACTTTTAACGTTTAAAAGCGTAATTAGGACGGAAACACCACTTTTAAGATTTACAGTATTTTAGTTTTTCGGTCAAATGGCCTTTTGAATGGGAGTGCTAGGGTCACTGCTATGATAGCATCAAAATCGCCATTTTTAAAACACTAAGAAGGGTCGACACAACATGAAACTTTGCTCAAAGTCTCACCAGGGGCTCTGCACCTTAACGAAAGCATTGACAACATTGTTTGTGTACACAGAGTTTACTAAAAAGAAAGGTTTTGAACAACTCCCTGTAGCTGTTGACCTTGTAGTTGAAAAAGGAGCCTCATATAAGAATGACATTTCCTCCTATGGAGTACAGCTACAGCAACTTGTTCAAAACCCTTTCTTTTCAGTAAACTCTGTGTAAACAAACAATGTTCTCAGTGCTCAAGTTCATGTGTAGAGCCCCTGGTGAGACTTTGAGCACACTTCTTAGTATTTTAAAAATAGCGATTTTGATGCTATCATAGTAGTGCCCCTAACACTCCCATTCAAAAGGCCATTTGACCGAAAAACTAAAATACGGTAAATCCTAAAAGTGGCGTTTCCATCCTAATTATGATTTTAAAACTAAAGTTTGACTCTGTTACATTCACAAAAACACCCTAGGTTGCATTTTGGTGTTTCTATCATTACACCAATGAAAATAGTGATGGTAAAGTTCTCTAAAGATCTTTGGCTGTACCTGGTAGATGTCCAAGGCCTGCATGGCGTATTTTACCAGCTTAATGTAGATCTGTGTCTCCTTTGGCTGAAGCTGCTTGTTAGGAATGAATTGAGCCTCTGGGAAAAAGTAAAATAAAAATAAAAACAGAAATTAGTGCATGTAGGTAAATCCAAATTTCATCAAACAATCATCAATAGATGTGCATTTATATGACACATGACACATGCCTGTGTCATCTCACCTCCTGGGGCCTTGCAAGAGGTGATGCCCCAAGTAATTGTCTTTACGCCGCACACCAGAGTCTTGACTAAGCTGCGGCAGTCCGACACCTGAAAGGTCTGCTTCTCTTCCTTCTCACCAGTTCGGTCAAAGGACGTTGTTGGGGGTGGAGGCGGCGCGGCAACGGGCGTAGGAGGAGCGGGAGGTGGAAGAGCGGGGGTGGTGGATGGGGTGGGTGTGGCTGGTACCCCGGGTAACACCCCTGGGTCGACCACACCCATCTCTGACTGAGGCTTGCACTTTTTGAAGATGGAGACAAGCTGGTACCGTGCAATGGTGTGAAACTTCAGCACAAACACCTGATTTATAGGAAAGTGAGAGAGAGAGGGGAAAATGACTCAACATTTCTTTATGAATGTTAACGTAATATACATCAGTGTCTTGTCTACGGATCCAAGCTCTGGGCTACCTACCTCCAGCATCCTCATCAGGATGTCTCGTCCATTGCCGTTCTCTTGCTCCGACTTTGACCGGATGCAGTCTACCAGGTTAAGCAGCAGCTTGCAGGACATGGTCTGGATGTTACTGGGAAGTGACTCGTCATCAATGTTCTTGGCGAAGAGCTGCACAGCTAGGGATAAATCTGTCAGGGGCAAGTTCTGACGAACGTGGTGCACCAGGTCTGCTAGTGTGCTGTAGGCCAAGGGTCTGGAAAGTAATGGAAACATGTAACAATGACATTTGGAGCGGAACTATAATTATATTTCATATCTAAATAGTAGTGAAAACCGAAAAACAGTGTGCTCCAGTGAGCTGGCAGAAAAAGTAATAATCAGGAAAGCAGAAGACAGGAAATGTTTAACAGATATGGAAAGTAGATTTTGGGATGCAATTGGCACTGCGGGGGAGATGTGGAGGAGAAAGGGAGAGAAAGTGAGCTAATGAGTGACACTGGTAGTCCTGCCAGATCTCAGCTAACTGCCTTGTTTCCTATGTAGTACTAATGTGAAATGACAGCTATTTTGTTGAAGAGGTGAGCTAGTTTGGCATTCTGAAGAGGGTCAACAAGGTGGGGATGTGTGCGCAGCATGCCCTCGTGACATGCACGTGTACATGACAACTTGACAGTGCGATCTGCGCTGCAGTGTTGGAGTTAGCTTCCCTGAGAATTTCAGCAACAGAGAACTGCCTGATTAATATGCTAAGACTTCTTAACATGCACCTGGCTGAGCCATCAACCACAAGAGAGAAAGGGTACTGACACAAAGGAGATCAAATGATGGTGAGCATGCACAAAACTCACCTAAGAGTCTCCCGAGCGGTGTAACCAGAACCGATCAGGATGGATTCATCGAAAAGTTTGTCCATACAAGGTATAAACTCTGAAACAAAACAGGATAATTTTATATTATATGATACATAATATTCAATTTGTTTAGATTTATTTATATACATATATTTATGTTGACTTGCTCGGATAGATTATATATATAACCTATGTTGAAATATGTTTTTGATGTACAGGGGGATATGAGAAATAACCAAATAAGTGGCCGGGTTGGCTAAGTGGTAGAGCAGGTGCACATGTACTGAGAGGTTTATGCCTTGACACAGAGGTCCATGGTTCAAATCCGACCTGTGACAATTTCCTACATGTCTTCCCCCTCTCTCACCTAGCTGTCCTGTCAAAAATTAAGGCAGAAAAGCCCCCCAAAAAAAAGAGAAGAAATAACCGAATAATGAAACCTGTTGTTATAATGTCTGTTTGATTAAATGTAATAATAACGGTCACTGTCCCTTCCCCTGCTTTGGCAAGTAGAGAACTGTCACTAAAACACCTAGTTATTGTTAGATAGTTTCCTCAGTTTTCTGCAACTCCACAATGTCAAATCTCTTGCAGAAAATGTGCCAAATAACTGACAATGGTTTGAGCAACTCACAGTATAATTCAGAAAATCATCCAAAATCATACCTGCCAACACTCCCGTTTTCCCCCCATTTTTTTTTTAAGCCCCATCTCCTGGATCCCTCCCTTACGGGAAACTCCCGTAATTTGCATGGCCCAAACTCCTTTATAAATAATCGGACCAATGTGTTTGTCTAATGTTGACCAGTTGCCAGGTCCTGTATGAAACTCATCCTATTCACACACCATATATAATTTTCAACCCATCACCTCAACCTGGCAACCTATAACCAGTAATGCCACGCAACGCGTTACTCTAATCTGAGCACTTTTTTCAGTAACGAGTTATCTAACGCGTTACTATTTCCAAACCAGTAATCAGATTAAAGTTACTTATCCAAGTCACTGTGCGTTACTATTTTTGTCATTTTCCTTAGTAAAAAAATATATTTTTGCTTTCTTCTTGCGTCTCGGGGAGTGAAGTCACGTTTTCAGCATGAGGACAGTTCACGTGTACCACGCAGCGACACAATACAGTCACTATTTTGAGTTAGTGTCAGCTAAAGACGGCAATATTAAGTATTTTGTACACTCTGTGCGACAAAGTGCTATCTAGCTACAAAAACACTACATCAAATTTGAAGAAAAATTTGGAGTCGCAGCACTGCAGTCAAACTTACAGAGCAAGTCCCACCAGGTGGTGCGAAACCAGTAAGTGTGGGAGAGTTGAAGAAGTTGGTCGGGCAGTAGGCCTATGTTGTAGCGGAAATGCTGCCCTTAAACACCGTTGACTCGCTCTCTTTCGTGCCATAATAATCCAGATCCTACTACTGGCAATGCCAAGCTGCCTCACAGTAAACCGGTTGTCATTTTCATGTTGAGGCTGTGGGGGTGTTGTCGGCAGTTGCTGAATTTAACTTATAAAGTAACTTGTAATCTAACTTTGTTACTTTTAAAATCTAGTAATCTGTAAAGTAACCAAGTTACTTTTTCAAAGTAACTGTGGCAACACTGCCTATAACCCAGTTGCGCAGTTGATCTCAAAGTTCAGACCCGAAAGCGAGCCGATAAAAATGTCAGGTGAAGGCGGTGTTCCCGCTAAGAAATCGAAATATAGCTGTAAATTTCAACAGTGTTGGGCACAACAATTTACATCCATCCTAGTCATATCGACAACCTCCACGCTTTTTGTAAAGTGTGGTCGCAGTGATTTTAACGTAGCGCACGGTGGGAAAAGTGACATTACCCACCACATTAAATCACAGCGGCACTTACAGTACACTTAACAGTAATGCACCCCCCACCCAAAATGTGTATAGTTGTCTCAATATTTCACTGATGGGTGGTTGAGCTTTTATTCCATTTCATTCAGTCTCTCTCTTTTCACCGCTCAGTCACCAAATCAAAATGAGGTATAAGCCACAGTTTGACAGCTAAGAACTCAAATTACTACATTGCGGTTGTATGCCTCTGCCAATCAGTCAAGTCGCAGTCAAATCCATGTCTGTCCACACTCATATATGTAGTGAGAACTTGGGTGTATGTTTTGGCGAAACATGGAAGCTTCACACGCATCATCAACAACGGCAGCAGAGAAGATCTATACAATCACCACGGTTTCAAGATTAGTGTCACTAATTCAGTATTTGACCAAATGTCTCCCCTACTGTTCCTGAGTTATGGTCTTAAATAATGGCCAGAAAAGTTTGTGATCATGATGTCACAGTGAAGTTGACCTTTTGGATATAAACTAATCATTTTATCCTATTAAATATATGTGTGACATTTTGTCACAATCAGTGTAGGAATTCTTGAGTTATGGCCAAAAACGCGTTTTGAATGGGACAGATGGACGCACAAAGAAATAAAATTCTCATTTTCCTGTTTTACACTAGTTTACGTGTGTGTGTGTGTGTGTGTGTATATATATATACATACGGCTACGTAGGTCCGTTGTAAGGATGTGCTTGGCTGCAATAAGCAGTTCCTTGCGGAGGTGAGCAGTCTCAGAGGGGCAGTTGGTCAGCAGCTGCAGCATGCCCTTTACCATCTGCTGAGAGTACTTCCCTACCAGGTCCTGATAGGGTAGACACACACATACAACATATGATTAAAAGCACAATTTATTCTAAAAATGATTGTATATTGAAGCAAGCTATGTGTGGAAAAAATAATTACCAAGTCAATACCAATACAAGTCAAATGTTTGAGCAAGTATTCAATTTTATATATTTTTTGGACAGGCAGGGTGTCTGTAACAGCACAAACAACAGTTCACTAAATCCCCTAATAGAATTCTTCTAGGTGGGTTAGAAGTTGGTATCATCAGTGTTTTTGATGTTTGTGCCAACTGTCTGAGTTTTTACTGTCTTTAAACACTGTTCCTGATAATGTCTGCACACTGTCGGTGTAGCAGGAGCTAGCTTTAGAGGAAATTATTAGGGCCATTCATTCTTGTTCAGTGTGGACAAACTAAACAAAGTAAATGTAGTTCTTAATTTAATTTTCAAAGTGTCTGTTTTACATCACATTATGTTACATTTTGCTTCCTGTCAATCACCTGACAGCCACAAGAAGTAATAATATCCAGAAAACAATCCTTCAAAACATGTCTGCTGGATTTATAACATCTACATCTTTATGTTCTGGGGATCTTTGATAGTGCTTAATATTAAGGCAAGGCGAGGCAATTGTATTTGTATAGCATATTTCAGCAGGGGTGCAACTCAATGTGCTTTACATAAAACACTAAAACATTAGAAGTTCAATAAAAAATTAAAAATAGTTAATACAGAATTAAAACAATTCGTACAAAAGAAAATTTTAAATATTAGGCCAAGTTTGACAAGAAAGCCAAGCACTTAAAAGTATGTATGTATGTATGTATGTATGTATTTTCAATGAGTCATTGTGTCTTAAAAGGAAAATAGTTATTTATAGTTGAAGCCCTTTCATTTTCATTGTATGGTTTTTCTCACTATTATTTGGCAAAGTGTTTCGATCGATAGATAGATAGAAACACTTTGCCAAATACTTGTGAGAAAAACCATACAATGAAAGTGAAAGTGATAGAAAAAACACTTTGCCAAATACTGGTGATAAAAACCATACAATGAAAGTGAAAGGGCTTCAACTATAGAAGACACAATGACTCACTGAAGCTATTTAAAAAGAGAAAACGGATGCAACACGCAGTCATCAAACAGGTGTACCTGGTAGATTCGGATGATGTAGGCTAGAAATGACAGAGTCTTGATCTGCGCAGCAATGAAGTCTGCATACAACTCCTTGTTATAAAGCTTGTGTTGCCTGCAAAGGAAACCGCACAATTTACATATAAAAGCCATTTGGTCCCATTAAAGACATTAATGATGTCGTACACCTGCAGTAGGTGGCAATTACAGGGGTTGAAATTGTGTGTCTACATATGGGACTCCATTCTACATGGGCAACTTGATTGTTTTGCATCACAGCTGTTACTGCATGTCAGGAAGACACTCTCTCTGTACTTGCAATAGACTGGTAGGGGTATTTTTTTCAAAATTAACTTTGCTCCATTTCCTTTCCTGTTCCAAATACTTAACACAAGTCTTTTCCTACCCGGAGAGGTTTCCCCTCCTGCTAAGCCAATTTCTACTATTTTAACTTCTCCAAATGGATTTTAACTCCAGGTTTGGCAGACAAAGTGTCAGGCAAAAGTACCAATAAACTTAATACAACAGAGGAAAAAAACACATTCTATTAAACATGCATGAACTCCGTTTGATGGAGTTAAAATGCAAATGAAATTAGTTGAAAAGGCAAATTCAAATCTATCTGAGACAGACCACGCACGCACGCACGCACGCACGCACGCACGCACGCACGCGCACGCACGCACGCACGCACGCACGCACAATTATCTCACCTGGCCTGCGGTGACACCTGGAGCACGATGGTGTTCATGATGAGGGGTACAAACTCTGACACCACATTGTGAATGTTCAGCTTATATAGCTAGGGGGACAGAGCAAACACACAATCTCGATTAATGAAAAACTAGCCTCATTTTAATACACAGGTTCCAAAACTCCATGTTTCTACATCTATTTTTATAGGCAAATGTGTTAAAACTTCCATGACTCCAATTATTATTAAAATGCGGAGGAGCCAATTCAGTTAGCAGAGTCAACATTTTTTAAATAAAACACAACTTAATTACTAGGGGTGTAAGAAAACATTTACACACTTGAATATCACAATATTTCATTTTGCAATACTGTATCGATTTTCAAAAAAGGCAATATCTTTTTCTTTTTTTACGTTGAAAAATATTCATGTAAGACAGTGGTTCACGTTTATGTTGTGTTTAAATCCCCTACCGCTAGATGGCTATGCTGAGACGCACCACTAGTGTCCTTGCCTAACAGTGCCTAGCAGTGCCTGACTTTTTGCTAGAAGCTAACAATGTAGCTATGGCTGAACTTTGGCCTACTTTAGCATATAAAAAAATTAGCTCACTAAGAATCTGTGAACCACTACCCCAAACTGGCAGTTTGATTTTCTGTGTACTGAATTGTTTACCTAAAGTAATCTTCTTTGACTTTTTTTAAATATTAGTTTTTCTAAAATTATACTTTAAAAAAATCCCAATATATCACCTTACGCACAATATCGCAATTTATTGCAATATATTGAATCGTGACCCCTGTATCGTGATACGTATTGTATCGCCAGATTCTTGCCAATACACAGCCCTATTAATTACCAACCCTAAAAAACGTCAAATTCACTGTCATTTTTATGTTTTCTTTGCATGTAAAATGAATTTAGGAAAAAAGCAGATGACACATTTTGAAATAAAAAAAATCTGTTATAGGACCACGTTACCAAGGGTTACTGTGTGATGGTTATATTTAGAGAAGTCGCAAACCTGATACATCAGCACCACTATGATAGGCAGCTCTGCCAGCACTTTGAGAGACAAGGACCCCCGTGGGATGATGGTGTGCTAGAGGCAGAAACAAAGTGAGAAACACAATGAGGATGACTGAAATAACCAGATGACACTCACCACACCATCAAATAAAGTGATTCTGGCAGATGTACCATTGTACACAGTAAACAAGAGATAAAACAAAGTCAGGTTCAGATAAGTGGACATCTGACCACAAGGTTGCTGGTTTAAGTCCTTGTCAGTTCTTGTACATTTCCCATTATAAAAATGTCACACTTTTTTCCCCTGCTGTAAGATTGTTTTCAGGGTAAGTAAGATGGAAGTTTTGTGGGTTCCCCTGTTATTGTGCCAACACGGTGCACTACTACCATCCTGTGGATACAGACAGTACTGTAAAAGTATGCAATATGGATTTTGAAACAGTGGAGACATAAACTCCTACAAACGGTTGGTTAGCTAGCTTACTGTTCGTGTTTCGCTGTCTTCCCTCTCAGGTGCAGTCTTGACCAACACCGACGTGATCATCCCTACCATTTCTGGGGAGGGAACCGTGTTCTCTGCTATCACCTGCGGGTTCTCAAAGTACCTGAGCTGTTGGGTGCAGAAAGATACAGTGGTTAGAGGAAACACTGACACAGGAGAAAAGGAAAAGAGGAGAAGAAAATAACAAGTTACTTAGTCCTTCCAGTAAAAACTTAATCAAGTCAGAACCAAAAACTTGAAAAACAAAGCCACTGATATGAAGGTTGTACTTACAACAACTTTCTGAAGGTCTTTGTAAATCTGCTTCACGAAGTCTAGAAAGTGATGAATCTGAGAAGAGAGGATTATGGAGAACATATTAATCCAAACTCTCTTTTCTTTTTCATGAAGAATGAGAGGAAACCAATCATTTATAATCCCATTTTTGGCATCACATGAACATTGACAAATATGCTTTTGTCATGAAAAATGATGTAGACCATGGAAAAAGAATCGCTCTGCATGTCTGCATTTAACAGAACAGGTACAAAACACAGGGAAACAATTTGCCAGGTTTTTCAATCAAATTGACAAATAGTCAGCTAAGAATTTACTAAGTTGTGGACAGCTCTATATAACTTTAAAAAAATATTTCACAATTCAATTCATATAATAATAATAATAATAATAATAATAAACATAATTCATAAATGTCAAGGAACCTTGCTAAGGTTCTCACCTCCTGAGAGATTGGAGGCCGGAACTGTTTGTGCAGCTCAATAATGATGCGAAGGCATATCAGCACATTTTCCTCACTTTCAATCTGTAAAGACAAAAAGAGGGAAAAACATGAATGTGACATGGCAACACAATAGCTCTTGTATCTATGGAATAACACCATAATATTTATTTGCCCTCTATCCAGAGTGACAACAATGTTCACTGTTTTCCAATCCACTGTATTTATCCAGTTCCATTAATTCTTTGTAAAATGTCAAAAAAAAAAAAAACTATTACCACCACAGACATGTAACAGCTTTCGGGGGGTGGGTTTATATTAATTTTCCACGACTCTATGTACATTTATTGAGCTTTGGAAACCGATTAGCTGTTAAAAAGTAAGGCAACTCAACTAAGAGCGGTAAAAACAACGTTTAAGTGAATGATGTAAAATGAAAAAACTTGAAATGTTCTGTTGTAAGAGAATAGGACTCATACCTCTAGGAAGCGGAACATGACAGACAGGATGTTCTTGGTGTGTGGGCGAAGGTGTTCATTTGTTGGAATGCGGTGGATGATTTCCAGCACCAGCTTTCTCAATTGCTGAAAAAATGGATAACATTTTAAGTTCAGAATTCAGCTTTGGTACAAATTATCATATTTGATATGATCAAATGAATTGATTAATTCAAAAGTGGGTGTATGGGATTATCATCATAGCAAGCGAGTCAGCTCAATTGTGAATGTTGGACCATATCCACTGCAGTCATGCTACTTAATCTTATTAATGTTGACTTATTACTGAGACTAATGTCAGTGACCAAATCAGTATTTCTGCTAAACTTGTCTGTAGGTTTTGAACATTGCTGAATAGATTCAAGTTGGTAAGTGTAGGAAGAAGCCACATACCTGTGTAGGTTTTTCTTGGAGGAATTGAACCTCTCCATCCTGAAGAAACGTGAGGAAGCGAGGGATTATGTGTTCCAAGAAGGTGGAGTACTGAGGCGAAGATGTCACATTCTGAAATTGAAAGTCCAAGACATGTTATGTCATGTAGTAACTCAGTATATCCTGCAGTCATGTTTCAGTGCTGTGCAACTTTTCATCAAAGATTCTGCTTCTTTGCTGCAGGCATCTATCACTGTATCAAAAACGTACTGTATATTTCCTAGGTTCAGTTACAGCTCAAACAAATCCTTAGAGAATTACGCTTTTATGGAATCTATCAAACTTCTTAAATATCCATAATAATAAATCAAGAGACAATTAAAATGAATCCCCTTCAGCACACACTGACAACATTCATCAAACTTACCTCAAAGTTCTCGCTGACCTCCTGCATCATCTTTAGCTTAGTTTCATCAGCTGGAAGTTGAAGGACAGAATGTCGCCATTACTCAAACTTGCTAATGATACAGTTTCACTTTTCATAGCTGTCTCAATGTGCTCAGCAGGGGCTCTCAGATCTTATCAGTTTTACTTTCAGCGTCCAGTTTGATCAAAAGGTACATCAAGAATCACACTTCTAGACACTCTCACACACGCACACACACAAGCACTCTCCCAGACACACCCACCTTTGACTGGACTAAAGCATATCGCTCTCATCACATTGCCCATGCTAAGCACAAGTGCCTTATCTGAACCATCATTTGTTTTGTGGAGACTAAGCAGGAAAAAGTGCAATGCAATAAATATGTTTGAGAAATGTGTTCTTTGAATTTGTAACTTTAATTCCAAACAAGAAATACTATAAGACACTTTCGATTGTGTATACCTATAGCTTTAATAGCTACATTAATTACAGCAACTCCTATCATACAAACCTCTTCTTACTACTCTTTATAATTGCCAAATATTTAAAAAGTCGATTTAAAGTAGTGGGATAAGTTGCATCCACTCTAATCAATACTTCATCTGATAACCTGTTGATGCTCTAAAAAAACAATTTAACAAACAATTTAAGTAAAAGTACCCTTGATAATTTAAATGGGATAAAATACAGATAGAACTTTTCAGAAACTGCATCATTATGAAGCTTTCTTCTGACATGTCAGACATCTGACATAACTCCTGTCTAGATTAATCATGTCTAACGTTAGCAATACACTGCGAGGTCTAGGAACTTACGTGTGTTAGCGTCTGTGAGTGCTGCCACAAACTGCAGGTATTTCTTCATAAGTGTAGTCTGGTCGACCACAGTGGGGCTGGGTGCGGGCACAAAAGCCATGGTGGCAGATGGGACAGACCGGGCTGTTGTGGTGGGGAAAGGGGGCAGACAACAGTCTGCACAGATCTCACTGTGATCTCATGTGCACTGAAGAAATGAGAGAGGGGGGAAGAAATCAGTTCCCGTTAATCTAAGTAAATGTATTACTATAATATCTATATTTGTAGAACATGTAGGCAAAATACAGTGTTGGTTGTTACGAGGAAGTGACAGTGTCTGACCAAAGAGGTTTGACAAGCAAACCGGTAACAGATTCACAAACATGCCTCTTAGAGGGCGCACAGTGATGACATCGTAACAAGCGTCAGCTAGCACAATTTTTGTATACTCCGATAGCATTTGTGAATTAAAAACAGGGGGTTTTGGCGTCAAAGCGGTAACCATTTTATTATTAAGAGGAGTTACATGCTTATGCATCCGCTCAATAAAGCCACAACACGCACATATAATATTACTTTTGCATAACACGTTAGCAACCGTTAGCTAATAAGCTAGCTTTCCCAAAGAAAGAAAGCGCTCGCGCATCCCCTCACGTTTGACTCAAACTTGGAAGAGAAAATAAACACAGGCCACAGGGAGTAAACACCTTTTCTCAAACAAGAACATGTTTAAAGGTTATTCCTTAACAGGGTGGTGTGGAGAAAACCTACTATTTAACCAACGTTTAAAAGAAAAATCGAAGCATTTGCACTTACCCAGCACCACAGACAGGAAACCGCCGCTCCGTATCCGCCGCGCTCTCGCTGCTGGCTGCTCCGGGCTTGCGACCAGCAAAGATGTGTGATATCCCTCCGCGTATTGTGTATCATATTTTCCCTATACATGTATATGTACAGTATAATAATGTTTGACCGACAAAGATATATGCAGACAAGTGATACAATTGATGTTCAATTTTTTGAAAATCATTTTTATTTGTCAAAACGTTTTTTCTAGTACCAGCGGAACGATACACAGTCAAAACCAGTGGATATAAGACCATCGTTTTCGATGGTCATCTGGCTCCTAGGATTGTTAGCAGAAGAAGTAAATTTGCGGGTAACTGCGCATGGTCTCATCCATGGGCAGTACCATAGCATAAATGTCTATGGGCAGTACCATCTGGGAGTGGTGTAGGCCTACTGTAGGCTATCTTGTCTAAATGCAATAGAGCATGTAAAGCATCTCAACACCTATTGCAGTATTGGGTAGACTTTATTAGGCCTACTTTATTAATAAATTAAACTAACAACCTTTGGTTAATAAAATGATGAAAACCTTTGCTGTTGTTTATCCTCCTCTTAATATTATTTTTAGTTTGTCCCAAGTTATTGGGTCTAACTCTTTTAAACTCATTAATTCTGTATTTTCAAGGTTAATCAAGTAATTAATAGTGGGTCATGAGTTTTGCAATTCCTAATAAGCCAATAAGTCTGCAGTTATGATTGCATTAATTTAATGTTTTTACCACAATCCCACATCTCCCTAATTGTAAATGTATTAATTTTGTTTAAGATATAACGGCAGGGATAAACTGGATTAGCGGAGGGATCTTCCCGATGCTTAAAATTCAAAGCAAGTGTCATGCCAGAGGAGAATTAAGACCAGCCAGAGGGAAATTTCACAACCTGGCAAACCTAAAAGATCTCAATATTAATGGGAATTATGATGGATAATAACTGATGCATGAAGAATAATGAGGGGTGGGCCACAAGATGGAATGACTCAGAACAGAATTTAGTTAATTTATTCATTGTTTTAATTAATTTCTTACATAGTTAGCATGGTTTGTTTTTTCACCACAAGATGGCAGCCCACTGAAGGAAAAAGTAGATCTAAATTCTCCATTCTCTGAAATCCTTGGTGCTAAATTTAAACAAGCATAGTGCCAAGCCCATGGTGTGTAATTAAACACTTGTATTTCATCTCTTGATCTGAGGCCAACATCTGCTGTAGGACCCCTTTGAACAGAACAAGTATGAAGCTGACAAATATTCTTCCTCCACATCATTTTCCTGTGCCTATATGTGTGTTTTTTTATCTTTAAAGTGGATTTTTTTTTACTTTTATAAGATAGTGCTCAAAGATAGTCGTGTGACATTAATAGAGGTCAGCCAGTAATCTGGAGTAGGGAGTTTTGTGGTTTTTGTCAATCATTTTGTAGGTGATATTGCTCAAACTATTTGAGAGGATGGGAGCCAAAAATGATTTTACAATGGCTGTTCTGGTTTTCATTGATCCAGATAGTTTTCTCTCTCTCTCTTCGTTCTTGCATTGGAAAGTCATTGTTAACATAAGTTACTGTCATGCACACACATGAAAGTGTGTGTATATGGCAACAAGGCTTGACATTCATTTCTTTTTCATAATGCTTGTTTCAATAGCTTTGGAAATAATGAAGTCGGATTGAAAGATGGTCATTATTTAGCTTGGCATGTCTTCTGCCCACATGCTTTACTAATGAGTTTAAATTCATAATTCTCTCCTTTATAGAATCCTCTTTCCATAGAGTGAACCCACTGGCAAAAGACTGTGGAAGCCTTTCACTTAATGTCATGTATAATATAAGAGGTAATTTGACGTATAATGTGACATTCTCATTCTCTTTCTCGCTCTCTGTTCCCTAAGTAATGATGAGCTGCTAAAAGATGTTTGTCTCAGGCTTATTGCACTGTCCTGTTTGTTTCATTAGTGTTTTTTTTTTTTTGTGTGTGTGTGACAGAGGCTTTATCCTGAGAGTGGAGAGTGGATGACACACTGGTTCTCCGGCTTTCCAAAAACCACTCATGTGTCCATTAGATTTGTGTTTTTTTCAGTGCACAGCTGCGGCTGCTGATGCCCTTATGATGAAGCCTGATCAGCTCTGCATTATTTCTCATATAGAAAGAAGTGTACTTTCTTTGAGGCTGAGACTGATTCATCAACAATACCCTGAATATCTATTCATGCATCTAAAGCTCCCATGCACATTTACTGTTTCAACCCATATGCTTTCCTGGGGTCTGCAGAAAAAGAGGACATGATGAACAATTGTTTAAAAGACTTAGAGCAGACACTCTTCCAGATTTTGACTATGGTTGTTATTGGAAATTGTATAATGTCAGTGTTGTTCCATTTCCCTGAGCTGTTTTTAATTAGCTGGAGTTTAAATTGGACTGGCAGATACCTTTTGTCTTTGTCACCTAGTAAGCAGAAAATAGGTGTGATGTCAGAGTAAAACATTTTGGGTTTAACCGTGGGAGGCCAAGTCTGTCACTGATGATGGTAATTGGTTTGCAAGGCTTTGAAAAGCAACCAAACCCTGTGTACAGCAAACTGAAGGTGTTGATGGTCAATCACTGCTGCCAGATCCTGCTTCTTTCTTTCTTTCTTTCTTTCTTTCTTTCTTTTTCTTTCTTTCTTTCTTTCTTTCTTTCTTTCTTCTTTCTCTGCTGTAAAATTCTCAAAAAATAAAAGAATTCATTTTTTTTTTTAAATGTATTTACTAAATCACATTTATGTACAATTGTGTTGTAGTTGTCGTGTGTACAATCCAAATCCAAATTATGGAATTTATGATAAAATATTTGACAGCAAACTTTTTTTAATTAATATTTTCAAAGTATTGCATTTTCAGATTTGAAACCATATATCCAGATACCGTATCAGCTAAATCAGCCACATCCTGAAAAGTTTTCATATTGTTCTGCGCTTTCAAATCTACCAAAACTAACGAAAGTAACAGTGGTAGAAAGTACATTTACTCAAGTAGTGTACTTGAGTACAATGTTGTTGTACTTACTTGAGTATTCCTATTTCGTGCTATAGCCTACTTCTACTCATCTACATTTCAGAGGGAAGTTTATTTGCCAGATATAATTACTTTCAAGTGAATATTTTACATGAAAAAAACACATTCTAAGCTTATAAAATATAATGCATTGTTTAGGATTAAACCAGTGGTTCCAATCATTTCCCCCTCTAATATTATCTGAGGGTTTTAGGTGTTTAAGGCCCAAAGAGGTGAGATTATCCAAATATTTCACATAAAGAACTTTTTTTCTTCATTGTACATTTACTCCTAGAGTAGTCACAATGTAGGACACTGATTGGCTGACAACCACAGCTCCCTTAAAGGTTCCATATTATGCTCATTTTCACGTTCATACTTGTATTTTGAGTTTTTACTAGAACAGGTTTACATGCATTAATTACAACACATTATTTTTCTCATACTGTCTGGCTGAGTATACCTGCATTCACCCTCTGTCTGAATTTCTCCATTTTAGTGTCTGTCTCTTTAAGCCCCCCTCCCAAAAAAGCCCAGTCTGCTCTGATTGGTCAGCATTTCTGGATCTTCTGCATGTGCACTCTCGGCGTCTCTGCACTGTCATTGCAGCCGGAGAATGACTGTAATGGCACTACAATAGCCTATTTATAGTATTGTGACATCACAATTGCGTGGAAGTACTGACGGCTCGTTTTGAAGACACAGTTTCTGAATAGGGGCTGTGTGCTTTTCTTTTCTACTTTCACAGTATTTCTTTAGCACCTGAACCTGCTTTATAATCAATAAAAACATGGAAATCACTTAAAATATGGGACTTACTAAGTTAAGTGAGGAGAACCTACTGGATGAGGCTTTCTATTTCAAATGGTACAAACTGGTGGATTTCTGAAATATTTTATTGACACGAGTCAGTCATGACAGACATGATGCGTAATGCGTAGACATTAGTCTAACTGCCTGTAAGACTGGTTACTTAGGAACACACAACGTGTTACGTACTCACTTGAATAACAGTGTTTTTATTGATGTCTTGATCTGATTGTTATTTACAGCAAATTAGAATTGCTACAGCTGAGTTGTCTTGCTGTTATAGAAACATCACAATTGAACAATGTGTACTTAATGAATACAACCAAACAGTTTCTACTGTCATTCAAGATTCACTGATTAACTGTGCACAGTCATGTGTGATTTGGAGCATAGTTGGACGCCATATTCAAAGCACAGTGGTATTTCTTCCAGTCCGCACACCGGGAATTATTGACATTTCACTAATTGTTTACCACCACATCCTGTTTTTTCACTGCTTCCTTTCTTGAGGTGACTCGCCTGTATTTATAATAATTTGTCATGTTTTTGATGGTTTGGAAAACTCTGGCATGCATATGCATGTTTTTTTTTAATGTTTTCCCTTTACATATAAATTATTTAGAGTTCTTTGTCATCTAAAACCAAACAAGTTGTATGCATCATTGCATGAAATAAAATGTGTCCCACACAAAAAGTTTGAGATGTTGAGAGGTAAATTGTGAGGTGATTTAATGTTGAAAAAATAGCAATGTTGATTAAGTGCCATTTTTTCATCTTCATGTGATAGCAACATTTCTGGCCAGAACTCATTGTTGCTTTCTGGCCAGTAATAAATGAATTAGGGAACCAGAGAACATCAGAATATATATTGGGACATGAAATGACACTGGGATGCAACAAAGATAGATCACACCTTTCCCATCCTTGTGGCAACCCTTTATCAACTGTTGTGCGATAAATAACTACCCAGAGTCTTCATTGCTTAATTAACTTTCCAAATAAATCAACAAATGTTTGACCCAGCTGCTCGGTGACGTCAACCTACTACAACCAATCCAGAAGCTTCTACAGAAACTTTTTTTGTTTGTTGGTAATCCTATTTCCTCAGAGGAGCTGTCCGATCAGCACCACACTGTTTGCGACAGAAATAGTTCCTTTTACACAACCCACATTAACCGGGCTTACAGTGGCCGAGTCAACCCTTGATCGGATTTTCCGCTCAGAATTTTCTTCATTTTGCTGGTCAGGGATGGCGCTACTTTGTAGAAATAGTTGTAGGCTACGTTTTGTTTTTTGAGTAGACCTGTTCAGGGTTCACCTTTAAGCACTAAACTTACGAGTGGATTTCGTTAGAGAGTGGTAAGGGTTTAGTGTTTGGTTTTTTAACTTAACAGTAACCGCTGCCAGTATGATTTCACTCTTGTACGGATTGTTATGTTTTTGTACACTGGGCTGCGGTCAACTAGCGAGCGGCCAGGCGGACGATGGAAAGCGATACATCTGCCGGGCAATACCCCTCAGCGGCGATGCCAGTTGCCCTGTGACATTGTTGCCCGAGCTAAACGCCGGCAGCCAGGAAGAGGAGCTCAGAAACACTGTCATGCAGCTACGGGAGACAATTTTACAGCAGAAAGAAACGATTTCCAAACAGATAGGCACCATCAACGAGCTAACCACCAAGCTGTCGCTCTGCGCCTCAGCCACGGATGACAGGATTAACGAAAAGGGGGGTTCCTGGGGCAAAGGAAAGCAAAACACAATGGGGGACGTTCCCAGAGATCCAAATGACACCATCGACAGTCTTGGAAAAACCATGCAAGGACTCAAGGATCGGTTGGAGAACTTGGAGGTAGGTCAGAACCAAATGCGCAAAGAGTAGGTACCCTCTGTGCTAAAGTTATGCGTAAAAGCTCAGTTTAAATCTTGGAGCGGATTTATAGGATTACTGCTCAGCAGTAGACTGGTACTTCTGAGAATCATTAGAGTGCATATCAAACAGGTATCTGTGAGAAAGAGATGAATTGTCTAATTGGCCAGCATTACACTTCCTATTGCGCAGAGCCGATTATGTGACGTGTGTTTACTGCGATTGTCCTATAATTAAGGTGCTCTAAAAATAACGAACAATGTCTTCCTCCTAGTGTAAAAATGGCAAAGTGTTAGTGACTCTGACCTCTCATGCATTATAATCAGGCCTACATTAAAAGGCACATACTAGGGATCGTTTATAAGCTCATCAGATAAAAGGATTGGAAAACTGACCGAAACTTTAGACAATCCTGAAACTACATCTGCAGGCCTGTCAATCAGTCATGCAGAAGAATGGACTTATACTCTCTGCACTTCCTGCTCATGTTGTCCTGTCCATCCTTCTTTAGCAACAGCATCTGCGAGCCAACATATCCGGCGCCTCGTTCCCCAGCGAGCTGCGCGACCTGCTGCAGCGTCGGCTCGGGCAGCTGGAGAAGCAGCTCCTGAAGAAAGTCACCAACCTGGAGCAGGAGAAGAGCATGCTGTCCAATGCCACAGCCGCCTACAGGCTGAAGACAGAGAGCACGCTGAATGCCCTGGTGGACAGGATCAGTGAGCTGGAGAAAGGTAAAGGAAAACACTGGTTGTCATTCAGCAACTGTCATCATAAAGTCAAGGTAAAATATTGTTTTTAAATGATCAGGTAGGTATTGGAGCAGGGAGATGGGCTGCATGATTTGAGGAAAATATCTAATTGTGATACATTTTTGAGTGATACTGCGATTGCGATATGATTACGATATTGGAGGGAATCATAATTTGTGTATCATTGTTCTCTTTTTCGTTAAAAAGTATTAAAAAGTAAAAGAAATGAAAATGATTCTAGTGTGATTTATGCAAGGATCTGTACCAAACAAAGATTTTTTTTTCTTCAGTCTGTAGGATACGATTTGTAGGCTGGGACGTCACTGCAGCACCACTTAATACTTAATTCAGAATGGTTTGCCTTTAACAATTATTGCCCCACCTACGATTTGGATACTGCACTATAGTCCATATTGCAATTTCGATATATTGTGATTAATTATGCAGCCCTAGTAGAGGATGAGTGAATTGGAAAATGGTCCATGGTGCTGCACAGAACTAAAATGTGTACGAGACTGTATAAAGCACGCAACCTATTGTGCATCTACTATACTAATGGAGAGGAGGCAGATGAAGGTACTCAGGGGAATAAAAAGAGTTGAGAGGGTCTGATGATTCAGTGACACAGACTGTTACGACACTCTGTGTATTGAACATAAAGGGAGGTGATGCTGTTGTTTCCCCCACTTTCATTCCAAGGCAATGATTAACACCTTTAAGAAAACACCACATAGAACACCTCTCACCTGTCCCGCCCTGTCCCTTTCTCTTTTCTCTCTCTTTGTCTCATTACAGGAGGAGGAGACTTCAAGTCCCCAGAGCAGTTTAAGCTGTCCCTCCCCCAGCGGACCAACTACCTGTACGGCCGCATCACCAAGAGCCTGCCAGAGATGTATGCTTTCACACTCTGCATGTGGATCAAGTCCAGCGCCAGTCCTGGCATTGGGACGCCCTTCTCTTATGGTGTGCCAGGGCAAGCCAATGAGATTGTGCTGATCGAATGGGGCAATAACCCAATAGAGCTGCTCATCAATGACAAGGCAAGAAGTATCTGGTTTTCTAAATCTAAACTTTAATGGTTAAATTAAAGTATGTTAAGTTCAACATCATCTCTTCCTACAACTTGCACAGTTTTCATTCAGCAGTCACACTATATATGTGCTTTTATGTAAGCAAACCACAACTAAGAACATTGTATTTTGAACCATAGGTCGCCCAGTTGCCTTTGGAGGTACGTGATGGAAGGTGGCACCACATCTGCATCTCCTGGACCACACGGGACGGCCAATGGGACGCTTACCAAGACGGAGGGAAGCTGGGAACTGGCGACAACCTGGCGGCCTGGCACCCCATCAAACCCGGGGGGGTCATTATCCTTGGGCAGGAGCAAGTAAGGAAATGCAGTCGGATCTCGTGTGTTTGACCCATGCCTGTTTCTAAAGATTTTGTCATCACTCTAGCTTCTTTGTCACGATGAAAGAAAGCAGCCACTTACCTTGAATTACATCACCAATGCCTTCCTTTTTGTCTTTTCTACACAGAACAGAACACTAACAATGTAGCATCAACTATCTTGTGCAGCATTTTCACATCATCACAAGCAGAACATTTCCAAGCGCAGTGTCAAGTAGTGCAGATGGAAACAAGAAAATTAACTCTGAAGTAGCGGATGGTGGCAGGTCGTCATGACAAAACAATGAGCAAGATGACAGTAAAAATGTCAGTGCCCACAGAAGCTGAGGTCTCCCTCTGGGGAAATCAGTGCATTATTAAAACAAATCAGAATGAGATGCATACATGCGTCTGTTAAGTTCTGTGGGAATCGGAACAGTATTCAAAGGCAGTTCTTATTGGGGGACATTTTCTAGCTACAAGGCTGCCAACTAAGTGGGAAAAGCAGCATACAGCAAAATCCATTTTGATGTAATTTAATTTAAATGATAAATTGTGTTTTAGCCACAGTACCGGCTCCAGGAATAGAAATGACTGGACACTGTCGGTCCACTGCTTTGGTTTATTTTGGTGCCATAATGAGGTTGACATTTGTGGTTTTAAGTTACATATCTCATCAACTATTGGATTGATTGCCATCAAATTTAGTCCAGACATTCATATGCCCCTCAGGGTAAACTGTAATCATTTTGGTGATCCCCTGACCTTTTATGTAGCTCCATTATCAGGACAAAATGACAGTTTGTCTAAAACTTTGGCTTATGACCAGGCTGGCTCCCACTCCGCATCAACACACACCTCCCTCTGTACAGAAGGATCAGCCATTGCGCTACAAAAAGCTATAATTAAAGACTTGGCTCTCTTTCTCCTTATCTTCTTAATCATATCCTCTGAAATTCGCTGTCTTCCACTGATTGTTTGATTGATGTCAGTTCAGGACTATGACCAGTTTACACTGGAATCTGATATGGGCCACATATAAAAAATGTATGTGAACAGCCAAACAAAAACTCTGATCTGAGCAATACATCGGATTTGAGCACTAAAGCCGTCTTAGGCTATGTTCACGCTGAACATAGCCTAAGACGGTGAACATTGTAAACATCACACCTGTTAAACATCAGCATGTCCTTGTGTGCATTGTAGCTTTGTTGATGTTAGCATTTAGCTCAAAGCAGAGCTGCTAGCATGACTGTAGACTCTTGAGTTAGCACAGTAAAAGGAAGGTGACAAAGTTGCTCTGACGATGTTATGAATGGCCACTTTCACTTGGAAGTTCGGAAGTTCAACTGTACGTAATACACACTGCGTACTGCATCCTACATATTGTATGCACTAAGAGTGTGTACTGTGGTATTCAGTTCTGTGTCGAATCTGATCACAGTTCAGACGGACCATTGTGTGTAATACGGTGTGACATTTGGAAAAGCATTGTAGTGGCCTCTTTAGTCTTCTTAATCAAAGACTAATTCAAATCATATCACTAGCCAATCAGAGATTTACACATATTTTAGATGCTTCAATATTTGCACCATTGAACAGAAGAAGTAATAAAACACTCATTAAACCCGAAAGTCCACCCATAGCCCCACTGACTAACTCCTCCACCTCAGTAAGTTAATTAACTTTGATTATCCTGCTGTTTATGGTACCTTACAGGACGTAGTGGGCGGGCGCTTTGATGCCGGACAGGCCTTCGTGGGCGAGCTGAGTCAGGTGAACATTTGGGACCGTATTCTGAAGCCGGTCGAAATCCAGTCCATGGCTAACTGCAGTTCTTACATCCCTGGGAATGTGATCTCTTGGCTAGCAACCAACGTTGAAGTTTTTGGAAGGGGAGCGTTCAAGCGACCCTTGGAGATGTGTCAGGAACGACTGCCCAATGCTTAAAACTCATCTGTCTGCCTATCTTTAGATTAGCAACTGTTTCCATCTATTCAGCTTTTTTTTTTTAATTGTCTGCTCTTACTGTGAGGCAGTTTATGGACTTAAAGGAGACATATCATGCTCATTTTCATGTTCATACTTGTATTTTAGGTTTCTACTAGAACATGTTTACATGCTTTAATGTTGTACATTGATGAATTTAGTTTGATCTGCTCTGTACGGATATATATATATATATATATTTGTGACCCAGGCGAGAGGTCATGTGGAGGCTGAACGCCATCATTGACTGGTGGCTGTTCATTTCAAGTGTCAATCAGAGAGCTACGTAGCAACATTTCTTTTTTTTACCATGACTAAGGTACTTTAATCCTTCAATACACCCACCACCGTGGTAAAGGGTTCCCACAGGTATCGATGCTGAGACATCCTTTGCATCCTCATCCCCACGCAGTCTCCCACACACCTTTCCCTCAACACTCAGTAATGAAAATCCTCTCAGCACAGACGCATGTACTGCTACTATGACAAGGTCCAGACTAGCTGCCGTTGACATGTGAGTTGGTATTGCGTGCTGTCTGGGAGTAAGGAAAGATTTAAGGTCATGCTAATGTTATGTCTATTCCTTAACATGGGAATGGGCTTAGAGCCAACATCAATTACACCTCTGATCCTGACATGTTCAGTCATTGTTAAGGGGACTATCACTGGAAAGGTACAATTTGGTACTTTATCTGTTATGTGTACGTAAGTGTGTGTGCAATAGACTACTGTTGATTTTGTTTTCCAGCTTTCGTATGAGTTAAAACTTAACCTTGTTGGGAAGCTTCATTCTTGGCATACATAACCAATACCAGTGATACTAGTGAGTCTATCACAGTGCTTTTTTTCCTTGCCTTTTTCCATTTGAATAAAAAACTGTTGGTGAATCATGTTGGAAATAATATCCATAGCTTCAATGTTGTGACATATTTTTATTATTTCATATTTGTAACATTGTTGCAGTGGATTGTCTAACCAAGCATACAACAGAAAATACAACCGATTAGTCTGATCAATACTGTCTGTATACTAATCATTTGTATGTGTTGTGTAATCTTTTATTTTTTAGTGTCTGTGTTCAGACAAACTAATTTTAGTTTTTGTTAAAAATCTGTTGTAAGCACATGTATTAGGCGTTGTCCATCTTGTCTTTTGGCCTTCTTATGGAGACTTAAGTGCCATTTAATGTTTTCTAAGTGTTACAAAGCATTGCCAATAAATGAACATGTGGAAAATAAGGAAAATACTGCTGCAAAATGAATTCACAAATGTCTGTTTTATTTTATCTGTCAGTCATTACTTTGCGAGTTTCCTCCAAATTAGGATACTTCCTGTAATCCATTTGACATATGTTTGGTATTTAATCATTGTGTTATCATTGATAGTCTTTGTTTTGGCAGATCTACACCAGTTTAAAATCACCTTGCCTCTTTATAGCAGTGTCGGTCCAGCTAGAAAGGTAACACAGGAGTGACAGGAGTTAATTACACAGGCTGAGCAGGATCTTTTGGCTCAGATGAGCCCTAGACAACGACAGGTGTCCTGGGTGGCATTAGCAACACTTAACAGATGAGAAAGGCCGAAAGGTCAGGGGCGGCATCACATATACACTCCCTCAGACAGAGCAGCTCTTTCCAAGCCCACACTGCTCTAAAACATACATGTAAAGCTTAAATAAAAGCAGACTAATTCAATTCAATTCAATTCAATTCAATTTGATTTCAAGTGTAATATCACCATAAGACATGGTCTCAAAACACTGTACAACAGGGAATTCAGGAAAAGTTAGGATTAAAAATACAAAAAATACATAAAATCATTGCGGATATATATGTACATAAAAGTGAAATAAAAAGTGGTACAAGGGTACAAACCGGGTACAAACCTTTTTCCAAACATTACAATACAAAGTAATGTTTGGAAAAAAGAAATGTTTTGAGTTTTGATTTAAAAGTGGTGATAGAGCTGGCTTCTCTGACATACAACGGAAGGTTATACGGTGCTCGATAAGAAAAGGCACGGTGGCCTGCCGATATCTTTTTGACCCTAGGAATTCCTATAAGGTTGGTACCCAGGGAGCGGTGTGGTCGTGCGTGGGTATAAGCGTTAATCAATTCAGCTAGGTATGAGGGTGCAAGGCCATTCAGCGATTTGTAGGTTAAAAGGAGGATTTTAAAATCTGCTCTTGCCTGTATGGGTAGCCAGTGGAGTGAGGTTAAAACAGGAGTTATGTGGTCATATCTCCTGGTCCTTGTCAACACCCTGCTGCTGCATTTTGGACGAGCTGCAGGCTGTAAGTGAACATGCAGGGAGCAGTAGTCTAGCCTAGAAGACACAAAGGCATAAATTAGAGTTTCTGCATCGCGCTTTGTTAAAATCGATCTCATCTTTGCAATATTGCTCAGATGGTAGAAAGCAGTTTTTGTAACAGACTTAATGTGGTCTCCAATTAAAAAAAAAAAAAGGTTTTTTAACAGTTTTGCGCTCAGCGTACTATAAGTTCTTCTGAGTTAAATGATAAAATGTTTCTATATAACTGTCAAATGCACCTCTTTGATAAATGGTATAAAATAAGTCAAAGACATTGTAACATTGGCCTGAAATATGAAAAAAAAAAAACAGTTCTGCTGGATGGCAGGAATTGTGTTTTGTACTTGCAGCCTTCACCCTATGATCTTCAGTGAAGTCCTCTGATTAATTTGTATTATCCACATAGGATTGTTTTTCAGGTGCCTTGTCTGGGGACACAATATATGTCGCTTGAATGTTCATGACATGGTGTAAGGCACTTCTTTGTACCGCTCTTCACAACACGATATTCGGATGACACAGGATGAAAGGGGGAAAAAAGCAATTACATAACAGCCTTCATCCGGCTATGGAGAGCTGAAATCAATCACTAATGGTCATGGAGATACAAAAGAAGACGTCCAAAGCCAGCCTGTATCCGTTCATACTTTATTAGCCTGTCTTTATTGTCTGATTTTACAAGCCGAGATAAGTGGATAAAAACAAGGTTGGTTGGTTGGTTGTTGTTGGTTTATTTGTTCAGGCCGCCATTGTAAATAAGAACCTGTTTTTAATGACTTGCCTGTAAAAAATAAAGCTGAAAAAAAGTACAGTGCCAAATATATCAAAGTAATGATCTATCAAAAATGATGAAAAACATTCTTACATTCTAACATCTAGCTGCCCCTGCAAAAAAAAACTAAATGCTGCTTTTATTATTCATTACAATTCAATTTTATTTATAGTATCAAATTATAACAAGCGTTATCTCAAGACACTTTACAGATAGAGTAGGTCTAGACTACACTCTATAATTTACAAAGCCCCAACAATTCCAGAAATTCCCCCAAGAACAGGCATTAGTGGTGGCTATTGCGACAGTGACGAGGAAAAACTCCCTCTTAGGAAGAAACCTCGGCAGAGCCAGGATCTTGGTAGGCGGTGTCCGACGGTGCCGGTTGGGGATGAGATGAACAGTCGCAATAATAGTCAAGATAAAGATAATGGAACAGAGACTACTTGTGATTTTGTGGTTATGTTTTTGTATTTTAGGTAACACATTTCTAATCAGAGAGCCCCCAGATGTTATTCTAACCACATTGTTGAGAAAGCTGATAAATCAACATCTGGTCACTGTTTTTCTGGGGTGTTGGAGAGGGCTGGAAAGACCATTTCTATATGAGGTTATGTCGTTTTAAGCCAAACAGCAACCCAGTCAGAAACTTTACAAATCTTCTAGTAAATATTGATCTACTTGGATTTGTCGCAGTAATGTGTCTGATTTTATATTTAGATGTAGCAAACATTTGAATTTGTTGTATGTGTTGTGTAACAACACATAGCCTACACTACACTTTCACATGTGACACAGCTTCAGTAGATGGGAGAGAATGTGACAGAGTTAAAAGCCAGGTTCGGTAAATGTTCTTCTAAAAACTGTGGAAGGCCGCAGACTTTACCACAGCGGTGTTTTAGCTCAAGGTCGATATTTATCTTAGCACCTGCAGCTCCCCACAGCGTCTCTGACAGCTGGCATTCATCAGGAGACTCACAATTAATAATGTCCTCGTGACATCTCTAACAGAGGACAAGCTGTCTTTAAACATTAAAATAATCTGATTTAGTGAAGTTATCGTTTACAATCCTGACACTGATGTTTTCTCATTCTATTAGCACATTTTATTCAGTGCCAAATGATGTCTTACAAAGTATCTCATGTACTCCAACTAATTTAGTCTTCATAGTGCAATATGTATTATCATTTCTTTACACCAGTAAGAGAACACAACAAAAGTACAGAGTTCATTAATTTGATGTACGGCACCGGTTTATATCCCTCAATCACTCGACCAACCAGAATTACAACCAATAGTGCTACACTAATTGATAATATGTTTACCAACGTCATTGACTATGAAGTTGAAAGTGGACTAATAATAAATGACGTCAGTGATCATCTGCCAGTTTTTGCCGGGAAGCTACGATACCCATTAGAAGCATTAGCAGCACCTGTGAGTTTATTGTGTGACAGCAAAAATGCGAAGGCGGAGCAGTATGTCCTGTATGTCCCTTACCGGCTAACGTATTTCAAGATGGCGCATGAATATGGAGCGTCTACCTATGGCGTCTACCCCAGTTCATGCGAATGCAAATGTAAAATTTCAAGCCAATAGGAATACTTGGAATTGATGGTGGTGGTAAATATTTATGAAAAAGGACAAGTTTGTGAACGGGCAACACATATTTTGATAATAAACAACTAAAAATGTTACACACTAGGCCTTTAATGAAACAAGACTGGGGCAAAGTGTACGTAGAAAAGGTGAATGAAGCCTATGATTCATTTTTGTCTGTTATAACATCACTTTATGAAAAAAACTGTCCTCTGGTAAAGAAAGAAGTAAAACAGAAATCTGATGAAAAACCATGGATAACTAATGGTATATTATGCATGTAAGAAGAAAAATATATTATATAAAGAGTTCTTAAAAAAAGAAAACAAAAGAAGCAGAAAACTAATTTAAGATACACAGAATCATGAGAAGCAATAAAAAAAGAATGATTACAGTAAACTACTGGAGGACAACAGAAGCAATATAAGAAACACCTGGAAGGTGTTAAATCAAATAATCAAGAATAAAAAAGGCAAAACAGGAGAATCTATTTTCTGACTAAAAACAGTACAGCGGTTAAGGATATGACCTTAGCCGCAAATTAATTTAATGATTTTTTTTGTTGGAGTTGGTCCAAGGTTTAGCTGAGAAGCTTACAAAGTCTGGCAGTATAAATGATGTGCTATAAGCAAGAATGTAAATATTAATGAATCTATGTTTGTTAAACCTAGATTGTGTAATATTTTGAGTTGATTCTTAGCAAAAACCCCTTTGTTCTTTCACAAATATGTACTAATTCATGTGTAATGACTTCCACCAACTAATCAAAGTATTCTCGTAAGCATAGAATCTGACATTCAGAATACATACGAGCGACTCGCTCGAATGACGGCAGCCATGTAGCGCCTCCATCTTTTAAAATACATTAGCCAAAGAGGGACATACCTCGGCCTTCCGCCCACTTACACCTATTGGCACCGTGATGAATGCCAGGGGGAGATTACTCGCCAGGGAAGCGAAAAAGAGAATTAAAACGACAACGCGACAGGCAAAGCAACAAGACCAAAGTTAATATTGGAGTGGCTAGAACAGCTGCGTGTAAACGATGGAGAGAGCTAATTTTGGGTTTGGCCACCGTAGGAGGAAGGGTTAGAAAGTAATATTCAGTTGGTCGTCATATACAATTTCACCGCTAGATGGGAGGCATTCTTACACAATGTAGCTTTAAGGGGAAAAGATATTATTGAGATTGTTAAAACATTTAAGAGTAAAAAGTCCACAGACTGGAATGGTATTGACATGTTTATGGTCAAAAGTATTATTGGTTGTGTTGTTAAACCTCTAACGCATGTATGTAATCAATCTCTTTTTTTCCAGATAAAATGAAAATAGAAAAGGTGATACCAATATACAAGGCTGGTGATGAACATACAATTTCAAACTACAGACCTGTTTCACTGCTCTCCCAGGTCTCAAAAATACTAGAAAAAAATATTCTCTACAAGGCTCGACAACTTCATTACTAAACACAATATACTCTGTGATCAGCAATATGAAATAGGAAAAGAAAAACATGTTTTATTCTTTTTCTGGAAAGCAAAGCAAAGCAAAGCAAAGCAAAGCAAAGCAAGGCCCAAATGTATACATCAATATGAAAAAGAAACATAAATAAATGAGTGGCTCGATCCATTCACAGCGTGCGTAAATTGTTTAAACATGACCTGCAGTTGTTCCATTAATTTATTATGAGTTTATTTTAATGTCAGCCTAAGCTCTGTGGCTCATTAATTGATCGCTACTTTATGGAAAGTGACCTAACAGCTTCCTGAACATTGGTGTCTTTAGCATTTATTAACACAGCTTAGGCCATAGTCCTGAGTACATACAGGCACTGCTTATGCAACTTGATTCATTAAAATCTATAACATGGTGACATGCAAGATGAGAATTGTCCTGTAACGCCATAATTGTGCATTTTTCCTACACGTGCGTGTATCCACAGCATGCTGGAGCACAGACAGATAGCAGGCGGAGGAGCAGTGTGATAATTAACTCAAGTATTGATTGCCATACTGCAGGAGGAGTGGCTCCTTCTCTCCCCTGCCCACGTTGGAGAAGTTAAAAAGAATCGTGCTTTGACCTTCATAGTCCTGGTTCTTCAGGAATATGGCGTTGCTGGAAGTAGCAACCTGCAAAAACCACACATTTAGTTTGTTTCAAAGTTGCTTTTAGATTAAACGCAGTTCCACAAACTAAATACATTTCTGTGTGTTCCTGTGCCACACACAATGTCATTTATTTCTGGGCACAGAGGGCCTCCTTGTGGTCATGAACTGCATTTAAGCACAACCACTGACGCTCTTTGTGAGGGTTTGGACTCTATTCATCAGTGATTATTTACTGCTAAACATGATTAAGCAATTTACTGAAACTGAAACTTTTCCCAGTTTTTCCACATTGCACATGCATTGAATCCAATTTGTTAATACTGACCACATGTATTGTCCTTTATTCAGCTCTAGTCCTGTACAAAGAGTTGTATTTAAAGATAAAATCCGACTTTTAACCAGAGATATTCAACATGGGGTCCTCAGAGTTACTGCATTATTACAATAACAATTATTTGATACGTTTTTTTGAAAGTTCTTTTTTCAAAAATTAAATTGTCTGAAAACAACATTAACATGAATCCAAGATATTATTAGCAAGGATAAATCAGCCTATTTATGAAAAAAATTACACAACATTTGATGGTAGGCTAATTGGCCTATACGGTAACCACTAAGGTAGCCATCCACAGGTACAGTTAAGCTTAAGGACTCACTGTGCTGTAAACTGTTAACATTAAAACATGATGTATATAAATATGTCAAAAATTACTACTTAATAGCTTAGTATAGTGCATCATTAAAAGCATGTGTAGAGGCTTCAGGCCGTCCTACAGATTACTGTAGGCCCAGTTTAATGTGCAACTCAATTTTATACAATGGGGGTCCCTGCTCTGTCTCACTTTCAGCTAAGAGGTCCTTGGCCTAAACAACGTTGAAGACCCCTGCTTCAGGGTTAACACAATCACCAAATTCTGAACCCTGTATACAGGCATCCTCTATGGGCCCTCCCCACATCCACTGCTATTCATTCTAGTATCTTTGTAGTCCCCCTTCTCACACGAGGGCCCTATATACTCATTCCACCCTCCCAACCCCCTCCCCCTTCCTACACCTTCCCCCCTCCCTACACCCAGTCTGACACCCATGCCCTGCTTTATACAATGTAATTAATCATCGTATGATGTTCTGTACCTGTGATCTGTTGTAAAGACGAGGGTGGCAGGCGATGACCATGATAAAGGAGAAGGTTGCTACAAGAATGGCAGCACATGACAGGATGAAGAACATGTGGGGGTTATCTGCAATTCACATGGAACAAATACAAAATAATTGTACTTGCATTTGTGGTCCTTTAAGAAACAAAGTCACAGTGAAACAGCATTTTCTTATTTTGATCTAGTTCCATTTGAAACAGGATATTTTAGTTAAAGCTATAGTGCGTAGTTTCTGTCGCTCCCATGAGGAATTCTAAGTAATGACAACAACACTGTCGGCAAGTTCAAAAGATACAAGCCTTCTGTGACCCCCCCTTCCACACAGTCGCTAGTAGCCAAGGAGGACACGTAGAATAAAAAAAAACATGATGGACTCTTTAGAAGAGGTAATTATCTTCACTCGAGTTTCTGCGCGGGAAAGTCACCAGACGCCACAATCTTCTGAACACAGCCATACTGAGAAATCCAGAGAGAGTTGTGCGGAGCTGATAGTCTTAATTAACTTTGTATCAACTCAGTTGGCAACGGCTTGAATGTAACAGACGTTTATTATTATCAAAAAGTTACGCACTAAGAAGACAATCATGTTGAGAGGAAACGACCAAGACGTTTTCATAAACCCCAGACAAGTTAGGTATGAAAGTGCAGGATATGTATATATATATATATATATAAAAAAAAAAAAAATCTGAATTAAAGTGTGTCATGTAAATGTAAATAACCATGTTAAGTCTCATTCAGGCTGACATGAAGAGGGAAGTTATCTTTTATTTATGATCTGACCTAGCTGCTGCTCCCCCTAAAAGCCGCACAGTAGATGCTCTGTTGAAACAGTAACTAGTACAGATGCAGTCCATGGATGGGAGGTGAAAGCCTATAGTGTGTTAGCCACAACTTTCTGCATGGATTTATGACCCTGTTTAGTGTGGAACCATATCACCTTATGAGCCTGTCTGTTAATTGTGCCACAGGAACAGAAGTCAAAGTCTAGCAAGTCAAAATGTTCCTGCAGCTAATAAGAAGCTGACACTAAAAGCTGGTTCTTACGTATTAGAGTTGGATCACAACAGCAGAGAATCAATTGAACACAGCAGACATGTGCCCGGATTCCTTCATTCTCACTGTTCCCTCTCTGTCTGTGGAACTAACACAGCTAAACGGCACATGTTAGGTTTTTATCTGAAACACCCCATGACACTACACAGCTTCTCTCAGTTTCAAAGAAGCGTTTTAATTGATCCAGAAGAAAATTAGAAGTTCAAATTCTTCATTCTTATCACGTGCGCAACAATTACAGAGAAGCAGCCACTGGCAATGAAAATCTTGAATCTAAGACATAAAATAGTACAAGTTTAAATATAGGGCTACAATATAAACAAGAATAAAATATAAATAGAGTAATATACATTTGTGTCGACAGTATTGCAAATGAATAAACAGAATGTAAACAGGAATGTAGATATGTATGCATAATGGCAAGTAATAAATATACATAGAGCTATACAAGAACAGTTTGTAAAACAGTAAGTTAAGTATTTAAAGGTAAAATGACATGATGATGAGCTCAGAGCAAGCTCAAGAGTTCCAAAAGTCTTACAATCTGCGTGAAGAAGCTGTCCCTGAGCCTGGTGGTTTCGGGACTGAAAAATTTCATAAATAATTAACTGTATGCATGCAAGCATGCACCAAATCAAATTGGTGAATCATTGTAAAGAGTCACTGATTTTGATTCATTGTTATTTATTCAAATTGCATCAAAGCAGAGTCTAGCACTGAGAGCCAAGAGAGCCAAATGGCCATTAAGTTGTTAATGGAGTCATATTTAATTGGACAGTAAAAAATGAACCAAAGGGTTACCAAATGAATAATATACGGTATTTAATAATAAAGATAAACAGATATAAACATTACGGAAAATAAAAACATTTTGCGAGGGTTTATTGTATGATAATACAATCAGTTATTAAGATTTCCACAGTGATGTGGATCAAGGTGTAAATAGGATAAGGGGGATCAAAATGGCGGCACAAGTAACTGAAAACTGCCTTCAATGTGATGTCCCTTCTCCCGGTGATGTCCAGGCCCCTCACCCAGGCTGGGCCTTCAGCGGTGTGAGCAGCAGACAGGTGCATTCACCGGCATCTCACCTGTTCAATAAGTGCTTCTCCAGTTTGACATTTTGGCCTCTTTGATGCATTATTATAAATACCACTTTCTTTCTTTTAAAGACCCACCCTGCGTAGCAGCCTGATTGGTTAGGGTTAGGCATTAAGGTCGGGATAGCCTATTGGTGAGGGTATATAGGGCCTGAAAAAATCAGGTTCCGGTACCTCGAACCTCCTGAATGAGTGGTGAAGGATCGTAAAGTTAAATGCAGTCCTGTATAGTAAAGCGAATGAATGAGAAGAATCTCCAGAATCATGTAGAGAGCCTCAGCCTTGCTGTGTAACTTCCCGACACTTTTGGCATTATCTATTAGATTTTGGAATGCTTTTTATAACCCTGAAAGGGCAAAGAGTTTTGTAAACCCTTAGAAAAACCATGATGAGTTATGATAATCACTGGAGTTTCAATGTTTTTACAAGAATAATATACCATTCAGATAGCAATCCTCTGATTTTTAACTAACTGTTTCTTTTCTTGTCGAATTTAGTTTTTGTCTTTTCGTCTCTCCTTCCCTATTTCCTTCCATCTTTTTGTCATGCTAAGTAGCCTGTGTGTGTGTGTGTGTGTGTGTGTGTGTGTGTCGCCACTCACTGTTTCTCCTGACATAAAGGCTGAAGGAGGTCTGCAGCTTGCTGATGTCATTGCGGACACTAATGTCCAAGCAGTGGACGCCGGTAGAGGTGAAGGTGTGGTTCAGTCGCAGGGTGTTTTCATACAGCACTATCAGCGTGCAGCCCCCAATCATGTCCGGCACACAGTTGGGCAGGAAACGCCAGCACACCCATATAGGAGGACTAAACACCAAAAAAATGTTAATGTCTTTTAAAAAAATCTTTTTTAACTTGCATTGATGATATTGCATTAAATATGTAAAATTCAAAGGATACCCTGTCTTTAATTGCGATAAACACAAAATAAAAAAACAAAATGCTGCTTACCTTCCATCAACATGAAAAGCCAAACTGGTGTTCTGAGACACCTCATAATCTGAAGGCCCATTCAGCTTGATGTGTTTAATGGCATCTACAAATTAGTTTCAGTTATAAGTCATTTCATCACTTATTTGTTTCAAGGAATAACATGTAAATATGAATTTACATTTACTGTTTACTTTTAAATTTGGTAAACTGCACATAAACTAAAACTTAAAACTACAAACCGAGTACTTGGACATCTGTGGAGTAGACGTCAGTAATTAGAGGTGCATATTTGGTTACTTTTGCTCCTACTTTCAGCCGCAGTGTGTAGTTCCCTGATTCTGAGTAGTGATAGCGGACCACCGGCTCAGTTCCCTGGATCACCTCTCTGCAACAAAAGAAGTATTAAAGGAAAAAGAAAAGCATCCCAAATCTTTATTTATAGTTGAAATGTGAAAGGTCCTTGTACCCGTTCCCTAAGTCCCATGTATAGGTGAACTTTGCTGTGCTGAAATTCTTTTGGGGATCGAAGAGTTCAAACATGGTCTCAGTGGGAACATCTGAAGCCAGTTCTCCTGTGTCCCTCACATAGGTGGCGTTTCCCTCCATTTGGTAGAAAACCAACTTCCCAGCTATATTTTCTGCTTAGAAAAAAATATATATACTTAGCTATGAATCAATGATGCGTGTAAGAAAAGTATAAATGAGAAAATGCTTACCCAAATCTGTCAAAGGGTCTGTGGTCTCTGCCACACCCAGGATGACCAGGGGAAGGAGCATCGAGATCCATGCAAAAAAACGTCTGCAAGCATTCATCCAGCAGTTTAAAAAAGGGTCGAGAATGTCAAATGTCTTAAATGTTAATAGATGTTAGATGTACCTGTCCATATCTGCTGGTCCTCAGGAGGACCTCAAGAAGAAATAAAGATAATACTGAAAGCAGAGTGGTGGGACATGGGGGTAGGAAGTGGGTGATGTGGCTCAGAACTGACTGCCTGTGAGATTCAGAGCATGCAGATGAGAGCTGTAAAGGCTTGAAATTGTCACCATGCGTTTGAATCATGTGGCTCTGGAACAACAGTCTGATTCTGAGTAGGAGGCTCTGGCCTGGGTCACATTCGTTTCAGTGAGGTGGGGCTTCTTTCTGAGATGTGGCTAGTTTGTTTCTTTGAAAACTGACACAACACCTGATTTCAGGAGGACAGAGGAGGTGTATTGATAGCCACATGGTGGTGCTAACAACTCAAGAATTACCCCCAAAGGCAAGCTTTTTAAAGTGACTATTCCTAAAATATGTTTAACATTTCTTGTAGGTCTTTATTTAGATTTCATAATAAAAGTCAACATAATTTCCCCCCTCTTTCACTCTCTTACATATACAGTAACGAAAAAAAGATACAATTGTATGTATTAAGACATTCAAAATGTACTCATAATGGATAAAACAGAGCAGGGACCTTACATTATTTGTTTTGTCTGGCTAAAATATATTGAAGCTATGCTTGATTACTACCTGGGCACCAGATGCACCAATCCAATGCACCAGCTCAGTATTGCAGGCAACTAGTACTAACCTTATACAATTTATTGTTTCCTGCTATCACATCATGCTGGGCTGCTGACTATTTTTTGTTTGTTTTACAGCTATGCCTAGCCTCATGCTACCTAACATAAATGATTACACACAATGAGGTGACAACACATGACAACAGATTTGAAATTTTGAAGAAGAAAAAAAAGAGAGCACATGTTTCTCATTGGTACTCTATATTGGCATATATATAGCTTTACCTCAGCCCAGAGTGATAGAGAAAGACATGATATGTGATGCCTTTCAGCCTCAGCAAAAGCATGCCGGTGATAATACACTTATGGCTTTTCAATATATTGGGGTATACCGCCCCCATCAGGCCATGGGCAGTCATGTTTTACAGTAAATGCCAAACCATGTTGCCAAAATCAACTTTTCCTCCAAGTTTCTCAAACCATATGACATTTTTACTTAGCTGCATAGGATACATGTTAAAGTCTTATCAGGTAGTATAAAATAGTTTCTCACATGTAGCCCATTGAGGTGTGACTTTGTCATAAAACAGTGGTTCCTGATTGTGTTGCAACTGCACCAGGGTTGGGGTCAATTGTAACATCTGACTTCTTCTGTTCAAATACATAATGTGAACAATATGTCACATGTAATAATCTTAAATGGGTAATTTGAAGACAGTTGTACGTTTAATATATAAAAACATGGTTGATCTAATCCAAATTGTCTACTGAGATAAAATGCAGAAAGTGTTGCAACTGCCCCTAGTGTCACCTACATTTACAAGTAGGCCTACTGTACTTAGGTACAATTTACAATGTACAAGGTTCTTGTACTTTACATAGTAGGTTATCCATATTATGATCTTTTCTCCTTCTACTCCACTGAATATGTAATCCCTTCATATTCAGTGGAGTAGAAGGAGAAAAGATCATAATCTGGCTCCATCTTGACCAATGACCATTGATCAATGGCATCAGAAAGACAATGAGCATTCTTACTAGAGATGGCCCGATACCATTTTTTGCTTCCTGATACCGATTCCGATACCTGAACTTGTGTTACGGCCATTACCGAGTACCGATCCGATACCAGTGTGTCATATATTTTATTATGTTTTAACAGCTGTATACTACTATCCCTGTATGGATGTGATATGATTTCTATTTTTGTTGTCTGTCTGACTCAGGTTAAACTCTTTGTGAAACATGAACAAACACAAACAGTGAATGCCACAGAACTTTCTTTTATTATCCAGTTTGACAGTCAATTATAACGGAAAAAGAACATAAATAAAACTACTTTAACGTAGATTTTCTTTAGGGCTTTATTACGTGGTATCGGATTGGTGCATAAACTCCAGTAGCCTACTTCCCGATACCGATACCAGCGTTTTAGGCGGTATCTGGTATCGAACCATCTCTAGTTCTTACCTATACCTTACTTACATGTGTTTACTTTCAATGTCTTGTAATAGAGTGCTTTTCATATTGTAGCATTGCTACTTATACTTCAATGAAGGATCTGAATCTACAGTATAACATCCACCACTATATGGATTTCTGGACAAAGTAAACATTTGTATTACATCGCCCTCTTAAGGCCAACTGGAGCATTGTATGCATTTAACACAGTGCCAAAATGAGTCATGCCTTTAAAAATTGTTTTTATATGACAGATGTAGAACACTATCTCATAAGTTGTGTACTTCATCCAACGAGAACTTCAATTTTTATAATACCTATGGTGACGTCACGGTTCCCTCCCTCGCGCTCCTCCACCCAAACGCACGGGGAAGTCTCTCGGTGTCCCAGTCAGTCAGTCAGTCAGTCAGTCAGTCAGTGCGTCCGCCGCCCACTGCTGAGCGTCTCTCTGCCTACATGCACGGAGTCAGGGTGCAGACAAGGAGCAGAACCGCGTGTGGGATTTATTATTCGGAGTGAGTTAACACCTGGATTACCAAACCATTTTTATTTTTCTTATTTTTTTTTGTCGGGTTTTTTGTTGTTGAATTTTTCCGACTTCTGGGCTTGAGAAACAACCTGCCGTCATGTCTCGGGCTCCAGATGATGTTAGCAAGCTTACTGAAAGTACATACAAGGTAAGTCTCATAGCAAATAAGGACATAGTAATCGATATTTGGATAGAGATTACCCCTGGTTTCTGATGGAGGCTAAAGAGAGGGAATCAGCTTTTCTTAGTTGGCTTATGATTCAGGTTTGTTGTATTTTAATCCTAACCATAAATCACAGCTACACCATACTATACAATTGTTAGAGAGTTATGGTGTGCCTGTGCTTTTATTTAATTGGGACAGTTTTCTTCCCATTTACCACTTTTTGTGTAATAGACCCATTCTTTTGCTTTCAAACGGAAACTTTCTGTTGTTGCTTACAAGGGTAATACAGCATTTGTATAATCTAAAAACAGTTGGCTATTTTAAGTCCAACAAGAAGAAGAAAAGTTAATTTTTTCAATCATTTTATTATTCAACAATGCATACAACACAGTAAATCAACGTGCAGCCAAAAACGTGTGTGTGTGTGTGTGTGTGTGTGTGTGTGTGTGTGTGTGTGTGTGTGTGTGTGTGTGTGTGTGTGTGTGTGTGTGTGTAAGAGAGAGAGGGAGAGACACACACATACAAACAGAGAAAGAGACAGAGAGTCATACCTATAGTTTACAGTTGCCACAATTTAAGCTGGGAGAGAGAGAGAGAGAAAGAAGAGAAAACAAGGAACCTGTTTCCCTTTTTTTTCTCCTCTGCTCTGTTCTTCATGTAAAGTCATACCTGCCCCTTCGTTGTTCTACTGAGGGTGTGCCAGGGGAATAGAGACAGGGAGGTGAACAGCATTTGATTGTTGAGGCATTTCAATAGAGAGAGAGAGAGAGAGAGAGAGAGAGAGAGAGAGAGAGGTTCATGCCACAAATAGCTGCAACTTTGTGTGGGACTTCGCTCTTTTGAGCAAGTTGTTAAGCATACGTGAGGGTTCAAGTTAAAGATTGAAAGTTTTATTTTTCTCACATGGAGATATTTATAGAGCAACAGCACATACACACTTGTTTTCATGTCATCTCTTCTCCACCCACCCATACAAAAATAGCCTCATGAGTTTTATTATTCTCGCCAGGTCCTTTTTTTATTATTTTTATTATTTTTGAAAGGAAATTAGAGATGTTTGTAAGTAAGCGAGAAAATGACTTATAAAACTGTGTGAAATGTATCATTTGATCAGGAAATGAGGAGTTGGAATTGCTGCTTTTCTCCACAATCTTTAATTTCTGCTCTTTGTCCCAGAATGTGATGGAGCAGTTCAACCCAGGCCTGAGGAACCTGGTCAACCTTGGGAAGAGCTATGAGAAATCAGTCACGGGTAAACACAGTTGGATTACACCTAATTATCTATAAGTGCTAATAGGAACTTTGAATTTGGCATCAACGTAAATAGTATTCCCACTAATCAAAGACTTGAATAAAGTTTCCTAGCCAGCAACTTGATGATGTTTGTCTGTCTCCCCGTGCAGCGATGACTCTTGCTGGGAAGGCCTATTTTGAAGCGGTCTCAAAGGTCGGAGAGAATGCGATCGTGTCTCCTGTCTCCAGAGAGCTTGGTGAGTTTCATGCGAGTCCAGGTTAAATCCACCTACAGTGAGTGAAACCCAAAGCGGATCTGTTCAAATGTCTCTGTGGTGAAACTATGGAGCTTGAAAAAGATAGTGATTCATCACCTTCATTTCTGTTGGAATGTACTCAAAGATATAGATTGTCATTTTGGGAAGCGCACTTATTTGACTTTTTTGCTGAGAGTTAGATGTGAAGAGCGACACCACTCTAATGTCTGTATGGTAAATATGAAGCTAGAGCTAGCAGCCGGTTAGCTTAGCTTAGCACAAAGAGTGCAAACAGCTAGCCTGGATCTCTTCGAAGGTAACAAAGTCCACCTACCATCCCCCCTAAAGCGCACTCATTAACACATTATGTTTCATTAAAAATGTCTATTTGTGGTTTTACAGTTGGGGTTATTTTGCTGAGTATTTCTTGGCTGGCAGCAGTGACTTCCTGAAGGATACCTGGCAACCTCACAGTGACACAACAAGACTCTTGGAAGTCTTGGTGAAATAGCCCCGTTTCGTACTGATTAAACAAACAATGCAATGTAAAGTGTTAATAAGTAAGGTTTAGAGGTGCTGGAAGGCAAATGCTGTTGTCTTTGGACAGAGACAGACTGTCTCCAGTCTTTATAAGGTAACTGACTGTAGCATCATGTGTATACAGACGCAAGAAAGCGATTAAGTGCATTTCCCCAAATGTCTAACTGATTCCTTAAAGTCACTATGAAATGATGAAAGTGACCTTTTCACTCCCATCACCACCCTTGTTTCACCCAAACATCCTGTCGATAATGGAAGCTGGACACCATCAAAATCCTGTTCCTATGCAAATTCATCACAAAGACACATTTTGTCTGAGTGCAACCATCATCCCAAATGCGGGTCAATTATGCAAACATCTGGAAATAACATTAATTGAACACTTGCAGCACAGTAGGAGCCGAAATACATTACTGTCTGCTCTCTACCGCTCTGCCTGATTGAAGTGCTTCCTCTATCTCTTCTTTGAGTCTGCCATCAAGCGCGTACATGTGACTCATCTCCAATTATTCTATTAGTGCTAAAGTGTGGAGCTGACCTACTTTGTCCAGGGGGTCCTAATTCTGTGCTATTACGATTCATCAAGTTGTTTTTTTGTAATCTGTTGCGTCACTCCTTATTGGAGGGGATAACAAACTGGCCTTGTGTAAGCTCAGGTTGATGTGAGAGGCAGGGGATCAGAGTAGGGCAGTGGAAATGGATAAAAAATGCTCCGCCATTTAGCGTTTGGTATTTCACACGAAAATTGTGACCTTCTTACATATTGACCAGTTCTCTTCTGTTAAATTGTATTTGCATAGCTTCAAGTCATAAACTAAATTTGACTTAATGTTTCACAGATCCGCCACTGTGGGAAAGAGACAAGGTTAGGCATGTCTGTCACGTGTGGTGAAAATGTAAATAAAGAATATATGGCAATAAGGAAGTTAGCAAAACACCAAGGCAGCATAGCAGAACATCAGAGCAGTGTCAGTGTCTGAAAATGAAACCATGAAGAAATAGTTTTTGCCTTTATTTCTAAAACCTACTAGAACTGAGCAGGCTTTCAAATATAGATACACAGGTTAGACATAGTGATATTTAAAAAAAAAACGTATATTACCCACTATTACACCAAGAGTACAACATCCCTCTAGTTGCAAATTAGTGAAACAATGTCCATACCCTGCTATTACGCAATTTTGGTTGTTTGTCAGGCTGCACCTTCCTTCCTTAACCGTCAGTTAACAATGCAAGTACATCATCCCTTCATTAAACAAAATCTTCATGTTCACACGTCGGCCTGTGACATTTTCATTGCATGGCAAAAACAACAAGGTGAAGTAACTTCACAAATACCACACCAGATGCCCTGCCAACTTTACTTTGAATGTGGAAAAGTTTGCAGCTTTAATGATGCATATGTGCATCTCCAGCATATTTTAGTAGAAGAATGAAACTTTTATTTTTTGAACAATCTGTTTATTGGATTTTACATAGTTATAAAACAAACAGGCAAACAGTACTGTTCCATACAGTAGTAATTGCAGATGTAAATTCAACATATTACAGGACAGATAACAACCATAATAATAAATAATAATAATATAAAACATAATAATCCATCCCAACATTAAAATGGCTGCTAGTTAAAGGCACATGACATCTTGAACCCTAAGCTCGGCAGTTATTCCTTGACTGCCTGGAATGGACGACAGCAAGAAAGTGTGAATTCTCTCACACATTGCAGTGAGCAGAGCAGCAAACGCGCTGAACAAACAGAAAGACAGAGAACACAGTCTTCCCACCACTGATCCTCCTCATCCCCTGTTTCTCCATCTGCCTCACCAAAACCCCACCGTGAATCTTTAATCATTCACGCCATCTCTGACAGATTTAGGCATAGAATTGAGACTGCACAACTGTTAAGAAATAACAGACAGAATGCATTACTGTGTTGTTATGACAACGTTTTTGTCGCTAAAGTGTGTGGTGTAATAAGCAGTTGCCGTCACTGTGGTTGGCAGGTATTTGCAGAAAGGTACCTGAGGCTTGTACTTCATACCGCACTGCTCCTTTTCCGGGACTAGTTTGTCCACATTTTCTTTTTTAAATTAATGTTATAATGGAAGAGAAAATGTAATATTTATGAGGAAAGCCTTTTAGTCAAACTGCCTAAAGACAGACAGATGAGTGAAAACCAACCTGTGCTGTTTGAAAAACAAGAGCATACTTTATAGTGTACTTTATAATGTCCAATGTTAAACTTTATCAACTAGTTATTTGCATAAAGTCTTTATAAAAGCTACCCTCTTGGATAACCCTTAGATGATGGACAGCCCTTAGATGTCCTACTTTAAATCATTTCTTCCATTTGTGATCATTTAATGGGCTGCTACCAGTGCTAACTACTATCAATTACCCTGAATATTTGATCATTTTAAAAGTTCAAAAATGTACCTTAAAATAGTAATATGTAACTTTTTAAGATAAAATCTTTTCACCCAATCCTCTACAAATTAAAGGGTTATTTGAAGCGATAGATTCAATATGCTCCACCAGTAGCTAATGGTTGCTTAAGTTAGCAGATATTGCTGTGTAACCAGTAGCTAATGGCTAATGGTAACGTAAGAAAGATATTGCTGTGTAACTGACATTACCAAGTCAGTTTGCTGACTTTATTGCTCATCTCTACTTGTGCCAAAGATGCTCTATAATTAAAGATTACAAGGACATTACAAGCTGCGTAAAATTGGTATACAGTTTCTGTCTCCTAAGTGGGCGTGGCCTCTTTTGTTAGTGTATGGATGAAAAGTTGAAATTGAGTAATGTATAACATTTTCTTTTGCTAACATAATCTATTTACACAGCTTAAAGACATATTTAGCTGTACAAAAATGTGTTATCTGTGGCAATCGTTAGTTGACGGAGTGAAGCTTTTCTGTGTTGCCAGATCTTGCAAGAGTTTGTTGCCTTAGTTTGTCTCCTTTTAAGTGTCAGAATGTTTGGGAGAAATGTGGCTTGTAAAAAATGGTTCCAATATTTACTTCGTTGACTATGGGGCAAAAGAAGCTCTCATAATCTGTGTTCACGTTCACTTCTCCCTTTGGAATCAATGCAAATGACTTGCCGCTAGTCTGCTAAAGAGGCAGGGCAATGGCGAAACCCACTTGACACAGTTACAAGAAATTACTGTCACAGTTACACTTCTAAACCGCCTCTGCTTGTGCCATGGTCACCTTACATTTTAGAAAGGTATCATTTAGCATGGATATACATTTTACACAAAAGTAAAAAGAAAAGTAAACAGACTACATGTTTGTTTTGAAAATGAAATGTGACATTAGTTTTAGCAAACATTTAAAGCTATGTGAAATTACACATGATTATAGCTTAACATTAGTGAATACATTTGATTTGGTTGTCATTTATATATAATACAGTACAGTGCCATGGCAGCGCGGCTGCTGTGCCATATATTAATCTATAGGCTATTTTTAAAAGTCGTAGTTTTCAGTGGGTGTGTACAATAAGAAACTTCCTGTGTATTAGGCCATGGCTGGACTCCACAGGGAGTTGCCATCCACTGTGAAAAGCTTCAGGTTCTGAGGGACTGAAAATGTTACAGGAGAAAGAATAGCACCATCCCCACCCCTTCCACCTTTTCTTTGTTTGTCAAGCCTCAGTCAAAATACTTTTTTTTTTTTTTTAAATATTGAAGTACAATGTCAGCATGAGAGAAATGTTAATGTCAGCCAGAGCCATTTCGTTCTCCCTAGAGCATAAGAATTCAGAATGCAGAAGCCGCTTCCTGCTGATAGCTTCTGAAACTGATTTCGGCTTTTGAAAGGAGCTATTTCTTCTGAAGGGAGGTTGATGTTATAGTTAATAAGAGTTTGTGACATTTTAAACATCTGGCTTAGAGCTATTTCACAGGACTGTTTTGTTCTCTAGACACAACAAACAGTATTGCCTGGTATCAGCAGTACATGATGTGCAATTTATCTTTCATGACAGACGCAACATCACCAGAAGCATCAGGGAACCATACAATGTTTCCCAAAGTCAACGAAGATACACGTCCCTTAATTTTACTCCCTGCGTTACAGTTTGTGTCTGAGAACACCTGGAGCAGACTCATTTGTCCTGGCTCAAAAAAACCCGATTAGGTGCAAAGTTAGTCTAAGAACTTCTAAAGCCTTTTTCTTTGCAAGAGTTGGCAGTTCACTTGATAGAGAGGAACAGGCTCACCCTTAATAACCAAGCATGTCTCCATCATAAATAATGCAGTTCATATGTTCACCAATTAAGAATGTTTTTCTATTCTAGAGCTTTAATAGGGGTCTCTTGGGCCATATTTGTTTATAAAGCGCTTTTCTTAAAATAAACGAGATTATGTCTGTGAAATAAGAAATTCTAGTGCCCACCTTTGGCTAATTAAAGTATTGACACGCACAACATTCCCCAAAGTTTCATTGGAAGCATAGTTTGACATTTGGGGAAATATTTTTTTTTTGCCACGAGTTAGATGAGAAGATTAATACCACTCATATCTGTGCGTTCAATTTGATGCTACAGCCAGGGGGTGGTTAGCTTAGCTTAGCATAAAGACTGGAAGTAGGGGGAAACAGCTAGCCTGGGTCCGTCCAAAGGTTAAAAAAAACTGCTTACCAACACCTCTAAATTATTATCCTGTTATATAAAATAAGTAACACGTTTAAAATGAGACAGGATTGTTCTTTACTCATAGACAGAGATAGGCTAGGTGTGTCCTCCTGCCTCCTGTGTCTTTATGCTAATGTAAGCTAACGGTCTCCTGGCTCAGCCACATGCGTAGCATACAGACGTGAAAGTGGTATCAATCTTCTTATCTAACTCTCGGCTGAAGAGTGTTGAAATAAAACCTGATAGGTGGTATCAGCTCATGAGAAGTATGAGCAGTTGCTGAGGACAATTAGCTAGACCATAAATATCAGGGTCAGTCACACAGTCACAGATTGTTTTCCCAAAACAGGCATACTGTGCTGTTGAAAACAACTGTGGAAAACAAATCAAATAGAGGGTGGAGGTTGTTTTCAAAGAGTCCACTCATTGTTCAGTCAATCTTGACTCTTTTCGTCATACTCCACAGCTCTCTAATGATCCCAGACGTGGAACACCCTCCTTCCACATCCACTATTAAACTAAAGACTCCCCAGGACACTGGGACTTTCCTCCAAGGGACCTCTAAAGAAACCAGAGACTCACTTACCGCTTAATAAACCATGACGGTGGAGCATCTAAAACACCGTCACACTTCAGTCCTTTCACAAAAAAATCCCATAATTCTTTTTGCTCCCTTCCTTAGCTCCCTTTGCGTCTGAAAGTCGTCTATCGGTTATTACAGATCTCAACCAGTATTTAGAGAAAATCACTGTCTATAAAACCTTTAATCTTCACATAAAGAACATATGACACACACGTGTAGTTTTGAAAAGATTATTTGAGGTTTGTTGTATTAAGTAAAAAGAGATTCATTGTTGATTCTCGGGCCTGTGGTTATGTATTCCAGTACTAAAGCTATCACAGCTATTGATCTACAGCAAACACATAGACATGTTGAACGGCAGTAGATGCTCAAATAACTAAACAATAAATACAAATCTAAGAAGGTGGCTTTTGGTCATCATTAGTGTGACAAACTGAGGATCTACATTCAAGGTGGCATATTTGATTGGTAATAATGACTGCAGGGTGCTGTTCAAAGTGCTCTAATTAAATTTTTTCTTACACAAGTCTTTTAGTGTATGTGCGTGAATTGTCGAATAATCGATTAGTCGATCAACAGAAAAATTGTCAGCAATTAGTTTGATAATTGATTGAAACTACTGACCCAATGTTCACGAAACTTGGTTGAAGGGTGTAGCAAGGGCCAAGGAAGAACCCAATACATTTTGGAGCAGTACCGAATCATGGACGGAAACAAAAAATATTTTTCACTTTCGTTGACATTGCGAGATAGGGCATTTGTGCTGCATTCATGTGGTGTCGGAATCAGAATCAGAAAAAATAGTTTCCAACTGGGAAAACTCACACTGCATTAATATTGTGAGATAGAGCATGCCTTGGCGGAGGTCTACACTTTCAGTGCCCTTCTAGTTTAAGTTGTGATGGGTACTTGTTCACCATTGTTTGACATTTTATAGATGATTATTCTATCAAATGAAAAAATTATTGGCAGATCGAAAATGATAATAAAATACGTTGTGTATCTCCCAAGTGTAAACTTAAGGACGAAGCAATACAACCTTTCCTTCAGTCTGCATTTATGAGTTCATGTAGTTGTTGTTGACAAATCTCACCTCATTAATTATCCATTAATTAACCACTTGTGAGCTTTCGATCACTTCACATATTTGTCCAGCTTTTGTAGATACAAGGGCCATTTACAGTATAAGCCAAGCTGGAGCTTTCAATCATGATCTATGCAGTGGTTGTTGGTCGTGGTTGGTTGTTATATACTAAAGGTGTCCGAAGTCCACAGACTATGGAACGCCCTGCCCTTGTCCATGCGTCTGGCAGACTCTGTTGTCTCTTTTAAAAAGGATCTGAAAACATGTTTATTTAGGAAAGCTTTTGGTTGACGGGTTTTCACTAGTGTCACTTTAATTTTACATATGTATATACATACTACATTGTTTGTTTTACCTCTTCCTTTGTACAGCACTTTGTGATTTTATCTGTGAAAAGCGCTTTATAAATAAATTTTACTTACTTACTTACTTACACAGTGTAGATGGTGTTTAACCGCAGCCACCTCCCCATGTGTTTCCACCACACTGGATTTTGTACTGATCACAGTGACATCATTCTGATAACAGGAAGGGAGTATGTCATCTATGGCAATATACAAACAGTGTCTGTCCCTGCCTGCACTGGAATGTGTGTAAATGAGATACCATTTGATCCTGAGTCACATATAGGACGTGGCCGAATTTCATCACACACACCGCACGTCTGCATGGACAAGCCCAGTGATGCATCTCAGTGATAAAACGCTTCCACAAGACGATGACCAACGACTGAGGCCAAGCCATGTTGGTTGCACTTGGATGGAGGAGTAAAGGCAATAGAGGAACTTTGAAGGATTGCCAGTTAGATAAAAGTGGTGAAATAAAGGCGAGCCTGAGGAGAGGTGCCAACAGGTCAGCTGCCAGTGTTTGCCCTGCCAACATCATCTCATATTGTATAGTTTCCTTATCCAACACCAAATAGGCAGGGGTTGGCGCAGGGCACTCCCAGCTTGGCATCACCTGTTGAGAATGTCAAAGGCGTTGCTCTGCATCCTAGCTGCAGTCTTGTAAAACAGACATTTGATACTGGAATCCGTGCAAATTATGTTAACTTTTTAAATGACCAACTTTTCAACTTCAAGCTTTTTCAGCTTTTTTACTGTGACGCTTTTTCACTGTAATGGTCGACAGCACAGTTGGATTATGAATGTTTGAACTCCATTGTGTTTTTTTCATTTCAGCCAGGCTTAAAGCTCAGACTAGCAAGCTACATGCGAAGTGTTCATAGTAATGAATCATAAAGTCATGTTGGTGAATCATGGATGGTGTAGTTTTCCACAGGGATCTTGTATTTACCTCGTACAAACCTGCGAAGAAATCCATGTGAACATGCTGTTGTATATTGCTATTATCGAGGCAAAATTAGATTATCTTGGCGCCTAAAATCCTTTAAAAGAAATCGCCTACAACCGATATAGGAGATTAGATAAACTGAGAAAAAGGTGCTCTGGCGTTGCCCTTGAATAGCAGGTTTAGCACAGTAGATGCTAAAAACTTTGTGTAGCCAGGTACTTTTCTTTTAGTTTTTTATTCACAGTTTAGCTCGAAACAATCCAGTTTTGTACTTCTTACACCTCAGCTCTCATACTGTATTTTCATGGAAAGGAAGCATACAAGCATCAACTGTCTGACTTGTTTCTGCTCACTGTCATGTGACAGATTCATGATTCACGTGCAGTCTATACCAACGTTTACTCTCCATCCAGCAGGCTTTCACACCTTATTAACTCCAAAGGTGAAACCTGCAGGTGTACAACGGCCCTCCCGGCCTTTCTCAGCCTTCCCCCTTCCACCTCTCGTGGTCCGTTGTTAGGGCTGTACAAACAGCCCCTGAGCCCGAGCGCCACCCCTCCCCGTCGAAGCACAAAGGCAGCATTTACCAGTACGTTCTGGTGACCTTCAGAGGGCAATGTTGTTGTAGCTGGCCACTGCCTGCTGGATCACAGAATTACAGCTCTGCATTAGTGGGTCATTACGTTTGTTTGACCTGAGTGGAGGTGTGCAGGGAGGAATGTCAGGTGTTGGGTCCAGTGTGTGTTTAGGTAGAGTGTGCTGACATAGAGATTTTTTCCTAAATATCACAACGTGAACTAGACACCTGTGCTTTCTTTACTTTCTTCTGAAGGTGCTGAAACTCTTGCAGGTTGTTCACTTTTGCTCTCATGGTGACACTATCAAACTGTTTTTTACAGGTTTCACCAGAACACTATGTCCTATAGTAAACCTTGAGTCTAGATTTCACCCTATTGTGATAGAGGTAGCACTATAATCTGCTTAGCTACGATTGTCCACTTCTGTTTACAGTATTGACTCACTCCCATTGTCTCGTGTCAAATGCTGCTCTATCTATGCTGTAGCCTGTCAGTGAATGGAGACTGTTCTGTGTATGACCGCACAATACCAGAACGTTTCATAGAGATTACTTATTGACAGCTGTTCAAATATTGAAAGGAGATAAGTCATCTGTGCAATATGGGCTGTAAAGATGTATGCAAGACCTTATGAAAAACAGGTCAGGTTTATACAGGAAAAAGTGTTTATTTTTATTTATTTTTTTAGATCAACTTTTTATTGTTTTTATATTTTTGAACATAAAGAACAGACAAAAACAATCGAACAAGAACAAAAACCCTCTCCCACCCTCAAAACAAAAAAACAAAAATCACACCCTAGTCACTCTCCTCTAATTCTTGTTAGGAGATTAGGACTGATACTTGTGCTGCTGCGCTTTTCCATAGGTCTATAGTCGATGATTTGGCTTTGTTAACCTTGCTGTAGAGAGCTCAAACATAACTGTGTCTAGAAAATATGCCAACCACTGTTTTATACAAAGCGAGTGGAGGGGGGGAGCCAGCGTTAAGTTATAATTTTCTTGGTTGCGGTTGAGCCGGCTAACAAAAACTTCCTTATGTCTCCCAAGCAGGTGTAATTTAGAGTCGTCATTAAGTAACAAGTAAACAATTGGGTCAGTAGGAATTCGACATCCTATTACATAAGATATTATTGATGTTGTTTTATTCCAGAACTCATGCACCTGTTCACACTCCCAGACCATGTGCAGGAAAGTTCCAGTTTGTTCAGGTAGACAGAATATGCAATAGGGAGTGGGAATGACTTTAGAGATGTATCTCTTTTGAGGAGTCCAATGTCCATTGTCCTATGACATATGTTAAAGTGGATCTGCTGGTAATTTGTGTTCTTGGAACAATGGAAAATGTTGTCCCAAACTGTCTCCCAATTAATTGCGTTCCCCTCAGGGCTCAGCTCTCGCTCCCATTTCCTTGCTATTGGGAGTACTCCTATGGATATTTGCATCAGTTTAGCATAGATCTTGGACGCTAATCCTCTCACAGGAAAATCAACAAACCATTTAATGACTGGGTGTGCCCCAAGACTGTTTCCCCATGGTACTCCATAAAATTTTATGGCTGATCTTAAGCGCAGATACAAGAAGGATGTCCTGGGGACTTCAAAACTAGCTCTTAGGTCTTCAAAACTCATACAACAAACAATTGAATAAAGGTATCAAGTTTCTTCCAGAAATTTATCGGTGGGGGTAAGGGGATCATTGTACTTAAGAAATTCATACAAGGAACTATGTTCTTTTTTACAACAGCAATCCTGGAGCGTAGTGATGCCGGCAGTGCAGACCAATTGGCCAGATCCCTTTGAACACTACTTAATATAGTTTCATAGTTGTCCTGGACAACTCGCTGTAGGGATGCGTGTATGGTGATGCCCAAAAATTTAATTTTGCTTTTGGGTTGGTATTGCAACACTAATGGCTGATGCCACATGCCAGTTGTTCAATAAAAGAAGATTAGATTTATTCCAGTTAATTTTATCACCAGAGATTGAACCAAATTCGTTGAAGATCTTAAGAATTTTTGGAATAGAGTCCTCAAGATCAGCAATATACAACAAAATATCGTCTGCAAATAATGATATTGAGCTGCTACTGGATTTAATCTGGACATTACAGATTTTATTTTTCCTTATGCCGGTTCAAAAGAGATTGCAAATAGCATGGGGGAGAGCGGACATCCCTGTCGCGAGCCCCGCTTAATGGGAAATGGCTGAGAGTGCAATCCATTGGTTGAGACTATGGCCGTGGGCTTCGCATATAAAGTACGCACCATGTCAATGAATTTGGCCCCCAAACCAAGCCTCTCCATTACTTGCCACAAGTAGTTCCACTCTAGGCGGTCAAAAGCCTTCTCCGCGTCCACTGATAAAACTGCTGCTGTTGTTGGAAGGTTTTTGGCTTCTTCTTTTACATGAAATAGTCTGTGTACATTCTCTGCATGACACTTGGGTATAAAACCTGATTGGTCGGGGTGGACTAGCTTCTTGATAAAGTGCTCTAAGCGGAAAGCCAGGACTTGGAATAAAGCTTAATAATATCAGTCCCGATTAGGCTGATGGGCCTGAAAGTTGAGCAATCCGTAGGATCTTTGCCCTTCTTTGGCATAACGGAAATCAGCACAGTGTTGGTTTGTTGGTGGAAAGTACCCTTCTCTATGGCTGAAGTTAAAGCTTGTAAAACGGTAGGTCCTAATATGTCAAAATACTGTAGAAGAAGTTCTGATGGAGTTCCATCCAACCCTGGCGTTTTTAATGCTGATTTAAGTTAGTTTGACCCAGTTTATCTGCCTCCTCTGGGTCAAGAAGAGGCAGGTTTAGTTCTTTTAGAACTTCTGGCACTGTGTCGGATCTGGGATGCAGGAGGACTCTTACAACTTTGATTAGAAGGATTGAAAAGTGGCACTGATATCCTTAGGATTCGTTGAGATACCTCGGTCTGTGCGGATGCTGTTGATAGTATCTCTGGATTTGGTTTGTTTTAATTTCAGAGCAAGCAATTTGCTTGGTTTACAGCCGTTAAAATAGTAATTTTGCCTCACTCTGTACATTATGAACTCAGCTCTCCTTAGCAGATCATTCAGCTCTGTTCGACTTGTGACTAGAAGAGTATGTGTAGATTTAGAAAGAAAGTGTTTATTGTTGATGGTTCTTTTTCACAAGTTATCGTAAATTACATCACTTCCTGAATCTGCATCTTATGTTATTATATAACTGTTTTAGTTCTTTGGTGTCAATTAGCATTTAGCACATATACATATCTTTGTTTAATCCATTTTTTAAAAAGTGCAAAAACAACACGTTTCAACACTGGTTTAACAGGAGAGTATGTGTCACTTCCTGTAGTGGTATCACTCTCCTTTTCTAACTCTCGGGATGAAAGCAAATCAGTGTATTTCCAAAAAACTCCTCATGACCCCGTTCAGAATACAAAACCACAGGGCCACACATTCAAAAAGAGTTTTCTCTTTCGTTGTTTCGTTGATCTCTAAAATACTAAAAGTTGTTCCTGTTGTCTATCTAGGTGTGGTTTTGATGGAGATCTCAGAGGCCCACAGGAAGGTCTACAATGAACTGGAAGAGAATGTAAGTAGCCTTAAAATATGTCTGGTGGTATTGTATATTATTTCTTATTGTCAACAAATCCCATAAAAAGACTATAACCAACTATTAATTGATCCTACAAACAAGTATATCCTGTGTATCCAAAGCATGATATATCTTATTTTTCTTTGCCATCGACCTCCATTGTTGTCCTGTTGAAATACATTGATGAGCCACACCGTTGCACTAGGTGACATGATCCTTCATTACAATAAAGATGGGCACTGTAGTTTTATTTTTATTCAATTCCACATACACTGCCCCGCTGCTGTAAATGCTCACAAGTGCACCAAATCTGCTACTGAAAATAGTCCCCAAAAAATGCACAATTTGTTTGAGTAGCGTTAAATACTACAGTGCCCAGCTGTTTTAGGAAACTGTTTAGCATTTCTTTTAAATAAAAGTATCTATTTGTGACTTGTTTTTAAAGATATATTACATAGTATATAATTCGGAAGGTATTGAGAGTCTTTTCATGGGATTTGTTAGCCTCGTGAGACCGTCCTGATCTCGCGAGCTCCTGTTTTCTAATCACAGATCAGTCTGGCATCTTGAGATAGAGAAAATTTGGCCAGTTTGCCAAATGACCAAACAATCAGCGTTGGTTTTGAGGCGAGTTTAGGTGTGACGCAATGAGAAGCAACTGTTCAGTCTAAACAACATGGCAGCTTCCACGGATGAGACGAGCGTAGCTATCGCGTAAGTTTCATCCGAATTAGAAAGTATTCCTTCATTAAAAGAAGAGCAATGGCAACGGCACTGGAAGCTTTTCTCGGAGGAAAAGATGCTTTTGCTCCTCTTCCGACTGGTTTCAGCAAGAGTTTGATCTTATTGGTTGATTTGGCCCGTCTATCACCAACATAGGTGGTGATAGACAGATGGTTTATCCAATCAGCTAACCAGTATTTTCGCCCCTTCCCAAAAGAGTTCCCAGATAGATATGCCGAGCAAATGTGAAGCAATCCATCTGGCAGAGTCAGGTTAGGGATTTGTTTTCAGTACGAATTTGGCCAGCTTGGATTTTGAATGGACACCCTCTCAGTAAAGCTCACAGCTCTTTTTATTGTTCCCCTTATCTTTGCTCTATTCTGTCTTGTTCAGAATCAGAAGAATGAAAGCAACATAATGGCTCTGAAGGATGAAAAGAGTCTTTCCTGTGTTGCAATTATGTCATTAAAACAATTGTGTGCATTGAAAAGTCACCTGTTGAGCCTCTAAGAGTGACTGATTGTCATTCCTGGAAGTACCCTGAGGCCACCAGCACTCGTCTTATCGTCACTTAATAGACAGAGATTGGCCATTTGCTACACTGTTCTTATTCGACACATAACCTCGCTGTGCTTTTGAGCTCACTCTTTTCATTTTAGAGAGTTTAAAATAGTTGTAACAAATGGTAAAAGAAAGTTTGACAAGAGTGGAAAAACCACAGAATCATTCCTGACCCTGCTGCCTCGGGGTGAAATGCTTCAGATACCTGCTAGTGACAAGAAGTAAATTGAAGTCAAGTGTCACCAGTATGAATCGACAACAACTGAAACACAACAATAACTCTGATTTTAGAACAGTTTTTGAAATTAGCACAATCTCATTTAAAAGAGCAAATAACATACTGTGGGGGGTACCTGGATAGCTCACCTGGTAGAGTGTGCACCCTCTTGTACAAAGGCTCAGTCCTTCAACTCCGACCTGCGGCCCTTTTGCTGCATATCATTCCCTCCCTTTCACATCTTCAGCTGTCCTGCTGATAAAAAGGCCTAAAATGCCCAAAAAACATTCTAAAAAATAACGTGTGAATGAAAAACAGTCTCTTTTTTCTACCCTGGACTGATTGTAATCTGCGTACATTTAATCTATGTCCAAGAGGGGAAAGTTGTAAATCTTTAACCATAACAAGCTGATGTGTGTTGCAATAAATGTAAGGTGTGTTTTTTCTCTCTCCAGTTCAAGAGGTTCCACACAGAGATTATTATCGAGCTGGAGAAGAAGACGGAGATGGATGTTAAATACATGAATGTGAGCATAATCATAAATCTACAAACACATTTTATGAACACTGATCGTAGATTTGCCAATCATTAGATTAGAAGAGAGATCTTCAACGGGGGGTCTGGGAGCCCTAGGGGGTCCTCAGAGTTAGTGCAGGGGAGCCGCCAAATTATGTAAAATATATTTTTGAAAGTTTCTTATTTAAAAAATGTAAGTCTGAAAATATGCATTCATATTAATGCAAAATTGTAATAGCAAAGATAAGTTGCCATATTTGTGAGAAAAAAAAAAAGTTCACATTGAAGAAACCTTACTAAAGGTAAGTTAGGAACTATGGTAGCCTTACAGTTAGGCTCAAGGAGTCACTGTGCCTTCCAGATGTATGTTTAACATTAAAATATGATGCATAAATAATATCCATTTATTTTCATCCATTCTGCCCAGTTTAATATGAAACTGAATTGTATACAATGTATGTGTTGTAGGGGTAGGGGGTCCCTACTCGGTCTCTCTTTCAGCTTATGGGTCCCTGACATAAACGTCGAAGACCCCTGCTCTAGAAGTTCTGTGCATTTTTTTTGCATCTGAGGAACTTTTGTGTAATGAAAACTGCTCATCTGTTCATCAGTTCCTCTCTTCACTTGTCTCATGCCCGTCTTGTCAAACATCTCCTGTAGGCCACCTTCAAGCGCTATCAGTCAGAGCACAAGCTGAAGCAGGACTCCCTGGAGCGCTCTCAGACAGACCTGAAGAAGCTCAGGAGGAAAAGCCAGGGAAAGCACTCATCCAAGTATGAGATCAAAGAGAACGAGGTGAGACTGAAACCAAACCGAGCCCAACCTTTCCCTCCCTTCAAAACATAGCATGCCTGATTCTTTGTATGTCTTTTCATGCATGCTTGCTCTCTGATGCTCGTGAAAAGAATATGGCAAGTGTACAATTTATGTGACGGGGCAGAGAGATGTGGCCAAGATAGTTTCCATGATATAATCACAAGCCAGTACAAATGAGAAGGAAGGAGGACTGATATTCCAGGTTTTGCTTTCCAGTTGTACTTTACAGTAATATTACATAAGGATTTGAGATGTGTGTTCACACACTAAGTAGGTCTACCTTTAAACACCAGGGAGTAAAACCATCAAAGACGTCACCACGCCTATAGCTGTTTGCAGATTCTGTTTTTTACATGCAGCAGAATGAGACTATTATACCCCGGCTCACTGTGTTCAGCTACAGACGTACAATCGTGTTTTTATTGAAGGTGTACACACCCGCATTTGCAGAAATGTATGCATGCAGGTACATGCACAGTTTCTGAAAGGCAGGTTGTATTGGATGCAGCAAGTGGTATTAGTTTTTACCAAATGGTTTGCTTAAGGCTTCATTACCTTAAACCAAAAATGTATTATGTCATAAAAAGTCAAGAGGTAACAGATCGATTTGTATTTTTAGTGCAACTAGATAGTTATATGATCCAATGTTTTGTATGCCCAAATGAAGCTGATAGGGCTGCAGCTAAAAATCTAATTCTACTAAATTCTCCATGCTATCTAGCCAAATATTAACATGCTAACACACTAAGATAGCAAACCTGGGTTAACATAGTATCTGCTTTTCATCAACGAACATGCTCACATGTCATCGTGAGCATGTTCGCTGATGTTAGCATTCTGGCGTTAGCATTTAGCTCAAAACAGCACTGTGCCTATAAGTACAGCTTCACGGAGCTGCTAGCATGGCTGCGGACTCTCATCAAATAAGGTTTTGTCCCTGTGGATACAGAAATGTACAAGATAAACATAAGTGACCATAAATACAAAACATAAAATATTACTACTAACATTTGGAAATATAATAACAATTTTCAACCCATCAATATGTTAAAGTGTACGTTTTACAGTGTACAATGCTACAATGTTCTCTCTAACAGAGTCACAGGACATGCATAACAGCTAGTGTGGTTTTACTGAAATGATAAACAGATCTAAAATATGTGTAACTGCCGAGTACACACACACATGGCCTTGAAGATGCATTAGTCAGTGTCGACATCGCCTTGCTTGAGCAGGTTAATTGTGTGGTTTGCAGTGACCCTGAGTATGGTTGAAGTGTACGCCTCCAAACGATTGTTGCACATTGTTGGCTGTTTACGTCCTGTTGTCCGCTAACAACTAGCAGTGTTAACACCTCAGGCAGGGAGTGGCTTTGTAAATCAATGTGGTGGGATGAAGTAGGGACTGCAAAGCCTGAGTAGTAACTCCTGTCTGTCTCTTGTTTTAATTTATCGACTGTTTTCATGGCCTCACTTTGATGATGGATGGTGTGTAAGCCTAGTTTGCTTTGAGAGAATTATCAAATAAAACCTTTAATTTAAGAAAAGTCAAGAAGTGATTGCAGGTTATAAAAAAGCCTAGGCTGTGTTTCTTACATCAGAATCAGTCTCCTGTTTATCTTTGCACTTGAATGGCACCTTTTAAAAAGACAATTGCAATAAGTTGTCTTACCTGGGGCCCCTCCTCTTTCAGAAGAGGCTTTTATTTTATTATCTGATAAAAGATGACACTGGTGGACTACAAAGGAAACCAGGCTAACTGCCCCAGCTTTCTCATTATCATGTGTAGTAGCGCTGCCGGTGATGAGCTCAGTCCTGTCTTTCTGCTCTCCCACCTCTGGCTGAAAGTCTGGCAATGTGAAAATGGGAACTTAAGAGCCTTGGACAGGCTATCGTGGAGAGAGAAAGAGACCAGACAGTAAAGTAGGGTCTTCGACAGAGCCCTTAGAGACAGGCTGCTTTACCGTCACCATGACGACCTAGGGAAATGGGAGAGATACTGTGAGAAGAGTGGGTGTAGAATAAATGGATGGAGGAGTGGGTTGAGAAGTCATTTCAAAGAGACATGTCTTATGTGAGGTCCAGTCGCCCATCTACTCTGAGTTCCAGGCTGATTTGTTCTCTGTGGAGAAGGGGTGTCTTTCAGTACACTGATTTGGTTCGCCGCGTCGCTAAAACTGATCCACGAGCAGCAGAGGACCCGGATCAACTTCAGCGCTTAGTGCAGAGACTTTGAGTACAATGCTTATTAGTGCCTTGATTTGACCCGAGCACTCAAACATTGAGTTATGGCCACTGAGTGAGCTTTTACTGCATCAGGAGCCAGTTTCCCACTGAGGTCGATGTTAAAGCAGCACATTCTTCCAAACTGATTCACCCTGTAGCCCAGCCTGTGCTGCAGAGGTGGAGGTGCTGGCACCTGCAAGATGAACAAGTAAAAAAAAAAAAAAAAACTCATAAAAAAGTATTATACATTCTTTTTTATGCACTTTTTTTTTAAATGTTAAGTAAACATAAATAAGTAAATTATATTTCATTTTTAAATTGAGAAAATAAAAGTAAATTATGGGAACAAAAATAAATAACTAAATTTAATTTTTTATTTATATTTATTTCTATTTTATTTTGTCATATTTTCATTTTCATTTTTCTTTTCCTTGCTCCTTTCTTTTATCATCTTTTTTCATTCATATTTCTATTATTATTCTCCTGTAATGTATTCTATGTTTTCCCTTTTCTTTTCTTCTATTATTAATGTTTCATTTATTTACTATTTATTATTTTTTATTTTATTATTATTATTAATTTATTGCTATTATGTTTTGTTTTTGAGCCCTATTCATTGCATTTATTTAAGCCCATTCTACCTTCTCATGAGGCTGAGCGAAGCACCGTGCTTTTGGTTTTATTGTTTTGTTCATTGCAGTGCTGAGTACCATGCGTATAAATATATCCAAGAAACTATATTCATGAAACTGCAGAATTAGAGTACTGGCACCTTTTTTGGTCCGATTCAGGCACTAGCTCATTGCCTTTGTGGAAAATCTTCTCCATAGAATATAGTAAAACACAATCTTTCACTTATTGTATTGCTCATTTGAAACCTGAATAATTATTAAACCTATGCCATGGCCTCCCTGCTGTCCTATGACCCTGTCTGCAGTATTTGGAGACCATCTCGTCGCGCCAGGTGGACATGCAGAAGTTCATCGCTGATGGCTGCAAAGAGGCCTTACTGGAAGAAAAGAGACGCTTCTGTTTCCTGGCGGACAAACACTGCATGTTCTCCTATCAAACTAGCAACTTCCATGAGAAGGTAAGCATGGACAGAGAGATGGTGAACCTGCATAGTCAGACCCCTCCATTAGTGGACTGTGTAACACCGTTCTTTCCCTGGTGTTTCCAGGCCAAAGAGATGCTGGCCGTGAAGCTCCCCAGCTGGCAGGAAAAGTGCAACGACATCACCAAGGTGCCGGACACAGTGACGACCATGATAGAGGAGCTGACCACCACTCCAAAACAATCGCCGCTGGTTGAACGCTACAACAGGGTGAGTATTAGCTGGTTGCGTATGGATTCATGCTAAAATGGCATGAACGTGTGCTCTGTGAGTAGGGGTGAGGGGAAAAAATCGATACAGCACAGTATTGCAATATTTTCCGTGGCAATACTGTATCGATACACAGACGCCAAGTATCAATCTATTATTATATATGCGTTGGTCAGTTTGTCTGCTTGACGATCCCATTTTGCAGCAATAAAATTGAAGTGAGATGAACACACAGAGAAATGTATCTATTTAGATAAAGCAGATGTTGACAAAGTTTCCTTTCGGGGACATCATTTTAAATTTGGAAAGATTTGAAGTTGGAAAAAAGGTAATAAATTGCAATATTTCGCAGAATATTGTAACATGTTTAAAATCGCAATAATATCGTATCGTGACATAAGTATCGATATTGTGAGGCCTCTGGTGATTTCTTCCCCTTTCTGTGAGATCAGGCTACATTTAAGAATATTATTATCATTATTATCATCATTAGCTTTATTTACTTTTTTTTTTACCACGTGTTGCTTTCACTAACGTTGATACTCATCTTACTGTAAGATGCTTCAGAGAAGAGCTGTGGATAAAAGCATTCCAACTAGTGGAACAAATCGTCTACACAAGACCATCCCTAAAGTATTTTATCTTGTATTGTTGCTTGTAGTTTATCTTGCAAAGGTGCTGATATCTGTTGTATCAAATCGAGGCTGTTTGTTTGTGTGTGTAAAGTGGCTGGTTATCATTATCTGACTGTCAGCCATGGGAAATCCTGCATTGCCTCTCTTATTGTGTGATTGTGTGTGTGTAAAGTCCACTGAATGTTTTTTATGGCTGTGGCTATTTATTGCTGTGTAGGAGGAAGACATTGAGTTTTAATTACAGTAATGAAAAAAAAATAATCAGTTGATAAGGACTTTACCCTGGTCTTTCAGAGAAAATGGTTATGATTTCCTTATTACCATATTTTGTCACATATTGCGTCTGCTAATCACGTTCTTCTACATCTCCTCAGAACAACGTGGAGTCAGGGGCGCCTCCTCCAGCACCGCCACTGAAAGCACAGACCAGTCCGCTAGCCAACATGTTTGACCCAGAGCCCAGGTTTTCACTACCCCCCACTTCAGACCACAACTCAGGTACGGGTGGCTTCTCTAAAACACAAATGTAAATATACCCGTCTCCCGTCACAAATGACTGCGGCATCTCTCAGTCCCATTGTTAACCAGATGCATCACCCAGTCACCTTTTATCAAAACTGAACAAGTATCATGGACATCATGAGATCATAGAATTGTTTTTATTTTATTTTTATTTTTGTATCGTACAGTTATTTTAATGAAGGAAGCTCAATTAAACATTTGTGAATTTATAGTTAATGCAGAAAGTTGACGGATTGCTAATAATTAGGGGTGTTATTTCAAATAGAAACTGCAATGAACTGTAATTCCTGCTTGAAGCTTATTTCTTTCTGTTTCTCATGCAGAATTACCTTTTATTTTATTTTTTATTTTTTAATCATAGAAGGTCATAGATCAACATTGTTGTCTGAGATATTGATTTTTTTTTTGTAATTACTTTTTGATATTTGGGGAAATGCACTTATTCGCTGTCTTGTGAAGAGTTAGATGAGAAAATCAATACAACTCTCATATCTGTGCTCTAAATATGAAGCTACCAGCCCGTTAGCTTAGCTTAGCACAAAGACTTGAAACAAGGGGGAACAGCCAGCCTGGCTCTGTCCAAAGGTAACAAAATCGACCCACCTTCTCCAAAATGTCAAACTATTACTTTAAATGAAATAATGTTTGACAGATAACTGATATTATCACATCTCTAATCTCCTCCAGACCAGGACAGTCTTGGAGAGGTCAGTCTGTCCAAGTCGACATCCCAGTCGTCCGGTCTCAACGTGGGCAGGAAGCCTCGAGTTAGAACCATCTTTCCCCACACGGCGGGCAACAACCACACATTGCTTAGCTTCGACGACGGCGACATCATCACGCTGCTTATCCAAGAAGAGAAGGATGGCTGGCTGTACGGAGAGCTGGAGAAGACACAGCAGTATGTTTTTAACTAGTTTCATATTCGGGGATGTGTTGGTGGAGTTGGTGGAGTCCTCAGCTCAGTTTCTGGAAATATGAATGATTTGTGTTTGTTTTGGTGGTTCTTTGTCTCATGATGAGTCATAGTTTATCCATCTTTTTATTATTATATGTGGTTTTGAAGGATAAGTGATTCTATACTTTTCGTAGTGTCAACAAATCCCATGAACAGACCAAAACCCACTATGGAATGATCCGACTCACAAGTATTCTCTATGTAATCGAAAGTCTGATCAAGTTTATTCCTCTGTGCCAGAGATCACTATTGTTGTCCAACACGTTTCTTCATTAGCATGAACATACCCACTGTAGTTTATTTTGAGTCAATCCCACGTACACAGTCCTGTTGCCGTAAATACTCCTAACGCACCAAATGTGCATTAATCTGCCAATGACAAAAGTCCCTAATGAATGCATTCCTGTTTGAGTAACGTTTGCTGAAGACCAATTCCTTGAGCCCTTTGAAAAGATTGAACTACATATTTGTGACCTGTTTTTAAATATTTATGTCTTATAGGAAATGTACTTTCATTCCAACAAACACGCAGCAGCACTGGCACACATATTATTCGCATGACTAAGGTTAGCAGTACTTGTTTCCGGCTTTGTTTTAATATTTAGCTGTGCTAAAACATCATGCTTAGAAACACAGAGTATGTCAGGTATGTTCGACATGACAGTTGTAAAGCTCTCGCTCTCTCTCTCTCTCTCTCTCTCTCTCTCTTGCAAAACATCCGGGTGCACACACACAAACAAGAGACATCTGGTCTTTAATATTTGCCTCAACACTGAATGCTTGGTGCCTAATTTTCCTTTACCCTGGCACACGATGATGAGTGAATGGAACAAATATGGCAACACAAATCCATAAAGTAGCCTCTGATTTGCCTGTGTAATTAAAGTCATCTTCAACTCCTCGCTAGATCAATTAGGACTCAAAATGAAAGGAATGAAAGGATTACAGAGTGCTTACAGAGCTTGTATTGACAATTTTTTCATCCCCACTTGGAAACAAATTAAGGCAAGCTTTCTCCCTGTGTGTGTGTGTGTGTGTGTGTGTGTGTGCGTGTGCGTGTGTGTGTAAATTGAGGTGGTTTTAATGCAGTCAGTGGCAGTTTGTCAAGATGAGGACATGATGTTGAGATAAATCACATTACATTCTGTTTCTTAGCAACAAATCCAGTGCAATGGTGTGATAAGCCATATTTTTCTCTAGACGTGACTTGGAGACAACTTCTGAGTCATAGTGAACACAATCAGTCTTGTCTGTCTGTCGTGGATTATATGCACATCTGATTTAAGTTTGTTGTCTGTAGCAGCGAACTATTTCAACTCACAGAAACAGGTGTCCTTGCAGTCTCTTGTATGCACACAGAATGGCGAAAGTCAGTGTCAGTAATCCTGCTCTGGCTCTTTTATATGACTATTTTTATATAACTACGAATAAATATTGAAAGTCCTGCAACTGAGCATATTTCAAAAGTGGCAATAATCCCTTTAGTGGAATTGATTTTTAGACATGATATTATATTCTTCTAGAGTTAAGTGAGATTACCTTGATACCTCTCCCACGTCTCGGACTATTCCTTTAAAGAGAGGGCATTATTATGTTACATGAAGATAACAACTAATGGGTATCCAAATAATCAATGAACAATAAAGACTTTGGATGACTTTTTATATAAAAGATTGTATAATGTTTCTGATATTATGGTATGTTTGTCTTCCTTATTAGGCGGGGCTGGTTTCCCTCATCTTACTGCAGACCTTATACTGAGCCAATGATATCAAATAGGTAAGAAAACATTACAACATGCGGGGAAGCGTATCAATGATTTGTTTTACAGCTCTTGTCTGTTAAATATTGATAGCTAAACCTTTATGTCTTGTGCGTTAGCAGCAATCTTGGCACACCGGTGCGTAGACTGAGTGTGGCCAGTCTGCCAGAGCAGGATGAAGAGGAGCCAGTGTTTCTGCCACCACCAGACTATAGTGACTACGCCCCCTCTAGTCCAGTGGTCCCCTCAACGCCCTCGCCACAGAACACGGTCAGTACCAGCACCTGACTTTAAGCATTCATACTAAAATACCAAACCAAATACAGAGCTTAAAGTAGAGTGAATATTGGATTAAAGGTTCTATGATATGCTGCTTTTTGGATGCTTTTATATATGTAGGCCTTAGTGGTCCCCTAATACTGTATCTGAAGTCTCTTTCCCAAAATTCAGCCATGGGGCAGAATTACAGCCACTAGAGTCAGTCCCACAATGAGCTTTACTTAGGATGTGCCATTTCTGTGTCTGTAGCTTTAAATGCTATTGAGGAGAAGAGAGACCAACTGCCATGCTTCACTTGTTTTCAAGCCATGATGTCTCTCTCTCATGGGCGGGCCAAATTCTCTGGGCGGGCAAAGCAGAGAAAGGGGAGGTAACCTTGCTCCTTATGACCTCATAAGGAGGAGATTCCAGATCGGCCCATCTGAGCTTTCATTTTCTCAAAGGCAGAGCAGGATACCCAGGGCTCGGTTTACACCTGTCGCCATTTCTAGCCACTGGGGGACCATAGGCAGGCTGGGGGAACTCACATTAATGTTAAAAAATGTTAAAAAGTGAAATTTTCATGCCATGGGACCTTTAACAGTCATCAGGTTGCCAGAATATTACTCCAAAAGAATGTAAATGTTGCTTTGTATCTGCTGAATAGATCAAAATAGGCAAGTTTTTGCTGAATGTTTAATGCTGCCTTCAAATGGAACTTGTGAGCTTGTGGTTACAACATGGGAAGTTGTGTACACAATATGCTTGGCATTCAGGTGGTGAAGTTGTGAGAGCACCGCTGCTACAATGGCAACATGGACGCCAAAAGACTTCTCGCTGTTCTCTTGTCATTCTTCGCTTCTTTCCAAAAAATGTTGTTACCATTTGCCCTAGGGGCAGCAAATTTAATTTGCAGCCAGGGGGGTCTAGGCACTCTCCATTGACTTGTGAGCTGGAAAAACCCAAACTCTGATCAGGCCAATCACATCGTGTATAGAGTCGGTGGGCGGGCTTATGGCTGCTGCTACTGCTGGGAACAGCGGTCTTCTGGAAAACTTGGAGTTAAGCTTTTCTTTGAGAAAAGAACAAAGAACGGCACAGAAATCATTCTTAACAAAGGGAAGATGTGTTCAGAGTTTTGCCGACCGGATACGGCAAATTTGAATCTATCAACTAGCTTCTCTTCCTTCTTCGTTGCTCTGCCTGGTTGTAGCGCTATCCTATTACGTGCAGACCGCTGTACCTAGACTTGCCAAATTATCCCAGAGAGGCTAAAGATTCTTAAAAACACAGTCTCAGATTTGTGAAAGCTTTATTTTATTTTTGAAAATGTTATAAAAGGGAAATTTCCCTGTTTTTCTTTTCATATGTAGACCACATTGGACCAGGTCCAGATTGAAAACCACTATTTATAATTTAGTCTACATTTGATAAATCTAGGTTTAGTGGTTTTCAATGTGGACCTTGTTCAAAGTTGTCATGTGAAAAAAAAAACTGTGAATTCTCCTTTTATTGCATTTTCACAAATAGAATAAAGCTTTCACAAATCTGAGACTGTGTTTTTAAGAATCTTTAGCCCCTCTTGGATAATTTGGCAATTCTAGGTACAGTGGTTTTGGATCTGGACCTGGTCTAATGTGGTCCACATATGAAAAAAACAGTGAAATCTCCCTTTATTCATTCTCATAAAGACAATAAAGCTTTCACAAATCTAAAAGTGTGTTTTTGACATAATTAATAATTTACCTTAACGACTAAGACACTTTCAATACAGTAAGAGGTTCAAAAACAGAGGATCAGTCACTCAGCAATGTAAGTTATGTTTCCCTGCTGAATCGGACGCTGTGAATTGGAAGCTAACTTCAGCTTTAAGTTTCCCTTAAATGTCCCCTTAACTGCCGAATCGGAAGCTGCGAAACGGAAGCCAACTTCAGCGTCGTGCCACATCACATGTTTAGTGGGGCAGATAAGGGGGGAAATCGTTCACAAGTGGATACAAGCACCAGATTTGGTGTGGTTATCCCTCTGGGGCCAATAATTTGAAAAATAACGTTTGCCACTTGATTTTTCAAAATGGCCGCCATTTTCCAAGATGGCCGCCATTTCCAGCATTGGAAAACACGTATCTTGCCACATCATTTTACTCATGGGACATATTTCAAGGTTATTACCTTTTGAATCCTATGTTCTTGACTATAGAGATGTCACATACATATCTATTATATGTTTAGAGTGTTTTTGTGGTATTTATAGTAAATAATGTGAAAAAACATGCATGAAACATGACCTAATTCCAAGAAATTATTATGAAGTATGCCAAAGTAACAGGAGGTTTTATGTTATTTCCTTTTTTATGTTCATTGTATTTATGTGGGTGATTTTATTCATGTTCATTAAAGCCAACATTGCTAGTCCTGGCACTTACAGCTGCACAGTGCTGTACAGGTAAATCTGCTTAAATACACATATAGCCGACGGCTGACCGTTGACAGAAAAGCCAGTCGAAATGATCAGTCTCCCCGTGTTGGTCCAAAAAGTGCCACAGAACAGACCAAAAAGACGAGACAAGACGTAATATATCTCTATAACAGCAGGCAGAGCTAATCTGTAATGTCACCCAAGTAATGAAAACCGGCAGCTGATAGGACAAACGCGTCACTTGGGTTTGTTTTCTCCGGAAATTCAAAGCCAGACTGTCATGGCGGCCGTTCAGAATACAATCTCATATTATACTAAAATAGTTCACTGAAACGTGTTTCTGAAAACATTTGAAGAGAGAAATAGGCTCTCTGTGTTTGTTTGTGTGTGTGTGTGTGTGTGTGTGTGTGCACTTGCTGAATCTGTCTTCATTTCAGATCAACAAAGGTCAGTTTAAAAGATCTTCATCAGATTTTTTCATCCCGCTCCCCATTTCCGAGTGAGTCCCGACTGTCCTGCCTCCGAGTGAACATGTCAGGTCGGCCAAAATTAACCCCGACAGCCCCCCCAGGACTGACGACGGCACGGGACACACCGAACAGACTCGAGTCACTGACCTCGCCAGACTGTCCAACGACCGATAATCAGCCGTATGTGTCAGCACCTTAAGACCAAAGTGATAGCATTTACGTCTTCCATGGCATTCTGCTTTGCATCCATATTTGGACAGTTGCTGACAGCTCTCTACAATTGGTGATAGCTCTGTCCAGAAGATCTGCCATAGATCACCTTTCTTGGTCCATCCCCATAGCCTGGTTGACACCAGACCCTTCTCAGCTGTAACTGAGAGTAGGTCTGGGAAAGGTTCATTGACAATTCATTTCCAAAGGGGCGTCACCAACGGACGCCACTCAAATGCCTCTGGGCGCATTGGATAGTCCTTCAACCAATCAGAGCAACGATCCGGGTGACGCTTTTCACATCCACTAAAAAAAAATGGATTTTGGTTTTTGGTGTCGTCCCTCCAAACCCTACTTTCTCCTTGCAGGTGTTGCATATTGCAAACTTGTTATCTTCTGCACACGCGCTGAAGAATTCCCAAGCAGCTGACATGTCGCAGGTTACTTCACGACGTTCCCGACATGTGGGAGAATAGCGCGAGCGGGTACGCGCCACACACGGCGTAAAAGTTTAGAGAAAGGAAAAAGAGACTGTGCTGTGCTGTGTGCCTGTGTCTTTGAGAATTGTAACTCGTATAACTTATGGTGTCAGTTAATTGTAGAGTTGACCGGCATGAAATCGGCATATGTCACACTGACCTGCAGTTCGCTGAGCACGTGAAGCACGGCTTCGGTAGCCGTCATGTTGAATGTAAACAAAAAGCTGCTCGCCGTCGCTGCGCTATCGTCGTCACGTAAAGCCCGCCTTTGCGGTTGTGATTGGTGTAAAGCCCGCCTCAGCAGTTGTGATTGGTGCCTCAATTTTGTGAACATTGGAAATGGGTTTGAATGGGCTCTTCGCCAGACTGACTTGCAGAGCAAATCTCAAATTTGCCGGAAGTTCGTCAGGGTTTACCCAGGCTACCATCCCCACTCAGAAGGACTCAGTATTTCTGGCTGGCATACAGTTGCTTGACTCCAGATGCAGCCTGCCTGGTAGGCTGAATACTTTACATGCTGCAGCAATGCTGCTTGAGTAGGAGGAATGGCTTCATATGGCCTTTGCTTTCTGGCAAACAAGTCCAACCTGGCTTCATCTACTCCTCCTGCTTCGCTGGATCTGTCATACATCATGACCACAAACTTTTCTAAAGTCTTCAGGTCGCTGTCATTAGTGTTGGGTAGTATACCAATTTGTACCGTATACCGGTATTAATTTCCCATATGATATGAATTTTTCATATACCATAATACCGATGCATTGCCGCAGAGAGCGGTACAGTCAAAGTAATCTGCGAGTGAATTGAGAACGGGACCCCTGTTAACTCACTCATGGTAGTAACTTTATAACACAACAATTAATAACCCACAACTAACTCTCTTTAACAGGATAAAACACCATAACACACAACTATTTGTGACTTAAACTACTTCTAACACTAATAATTTTACATTTACAAATTTACACCGCCGAACAGCATGCTGGGTAACATTATAGCTGCTAGCTAGCTAGGTAGTATAATAGTCCATTAAGCTGGGAGAGGCTCCGGTTGCTACTACACATTCAAGAACCAAGAAGAAAGTTGGAGGATGAAGAAAGACTGGAGATACGCCAGAACAACGTTTGCTCAAGAGAGGAGTCGTCTGTTGTTTCCAAGTTTTTTGTTTCTGAAAAATCAGACATAATTTAGCCACTGTTGCTCTAACATTACTTGGTTACTCGGCCGTGCGAATGTTAAAGACATGTCACTTCAAGCATTCAGCGGAGCAACATTATGAACACAATCCCCGCTTGACCGTTGAGAAAGACGTCCTCCTTCAGCACCTTTTTCTTCAAAGAACTGACAGAGACTCGTTCCTGATGGAAAAAGTTCATGCAGTTATTCTTGATTGGCTCATAAAGTTTGGGTTCTTCTTATTCAAGTCCTTTTATGAACTGTTGGAACCAGGTTTTGCATCTCTCATAGTGCATATGAATCAATGCAACTGCACTTGGGTTTGCAATATCCTTTGTGTCTAGCAAAAACAGATCCTGGCTCTCTTCCTTGAAAGGATTGCCCATATCTTTCATGACACTGTTGCTTGTGGATTTTATCAAGAAACAACACTTGAGCTTGTTTGGTCTGCTCATGGTGGCTGGTTTGTTCTGTGCCTTCTTTGGCTCCAGATGCTGCATTATACTGCAAAACCAAGCAGCTGATTTTAGGACCAGATACCATCCACCTTCCTAGGGCTAATGGATCTTCAGTCAGACCTATTGCACCCCCACTTCCCTTTATTACAGCATTGGCCGTGTTTACATTGGCGTTGGGTAGAATATACACTGCCGTGACGATCACTACTGTTAGCTTTCTAGGTAGAAAAAAAAGGCAGACATATACTCGAGGTCAGGGGAACAGTGTTTATCTGAAATTGTCCCATTATTACACCAGTTCTCATGCATGTACATACATAGCCCCCCTCCTCTGCTCTTACTGAAGTCCTCAGTCCTATCCATGCTAGCTGCATGTTAGCATTGGGTATCCCCAGGTGAAGCCAAGTTTCAGTGATAATCAAAACACAACAGTCACGAACATAGCGATTTCCAGCGAGTTGTAATTGCAAGTCGTCCATTTTATGTACCAGGGATCTGGCATTGGAGAGATACAGGCTCAGTAGAGGTGGCTTGTGTGGTTGTTTTCTTAGCCTTAGCATAACCAGCGGTTTTGCTATGTCGTCTGGGATGTTGTGCATATAATGACACTCAAAATAGATATCTGGTGCTAGTCACCGATGTCCAAAAGGTTCTGGCGGGTGTAAAACCGGCAAGAAAGAAGTACAAAACCGTGGATTGTTGTGGATAGCATGCAGCTAGCAGGTCACACTCTGCACGCTTGTGAATTGAAGTACATTATTTTATTTAGAAGGTTGGCTACATGCTTTAAAACACTTTAACTTGGGAAACATTACTCTTTTTTTCAAATATCCCACAAAGTCACCTGTAATTCCTTAAAATTTCATAATTTTATGATTTACATCAACATCATTAGATCTCAACATTAGAGTTAACTAATGATATAAATAGTTTATGATGTTGAATATGGGCTCATTGTAATTATTGACCATCAAAAACATTGGAGTAAATATCACCTCTCGTGATTTATCATGTTTGGTTCAAGAGATATGATGGAAAATACATAATTTGGTTATGGCCGCCGCGGCTGACATGATGTTTTTTTGCGATGGCTAACGTACTTTTTTGAAAGACCACTATCTACTGAGTAATTGTGCGAATTTTGGTGCTTGTATCCACAAGTGAATGATTTCCCTAAAAAATGGCACTTATCTGCACCACTAGTTCTAGAAAAGGTCTTTTGTTTCCTGATAGGATATACTGTATTTATTGACTAACCTAATTTATCACAGACTCCACGACCACACCCCGAAATGCCGTCCAACGTTTAGGTGGATTAATTGTGTCTTATCAACATCTCCTTGCTGCATAGTCATCGCCTCCACGCCCTTAAGACAGAGCACATTCAGAAACACACCCTTAATTTATCTAACCAGTTTGATGAAATGTGCTGCATTAATCTAGATGACTATTTCCAGAAAGGATGTGTCAGTCTGTGTGTGTATATGTTATGTAAGTACTTTATTGAGACATAATGGAAAAGTGTGAAACAGACCACAGAGTTTTTGGCTCAAATTTCTTTTTAAAGACATCTGAAAAATGCTCCCAGCCAGGTTTTGCCAGGTTTCATTTGGAAAAAGGGGAGATTAGAGGAGAAGGAGAGAGTTACATAAAGGAAAAGAAGGTACAGACACAGTTTAATTGTGTACCTACACTGTGTCGGCTGATTGAGAATGAACTAGTAGCTGTCCAGCCAGCAGACAAGCCCAGGCACACTTCTTTTTTTTTTTTTCTCCCTCATCAACACCTTCCTCGCTGCTCTGTCTGTACTCAGTGACCTTTGTATCTGCTGCCTCAGGGTTATACCATGAAATAAACCACAGTGAGGGATGTACCTTCCCAACAGTAGGAATCCCAATGCTAAATTGAGGCGTCTCAGTTTCGGTGATTGGCTCAGGTGCTGTAGTTGTGTGACTCAAAGGTCGGCTTTATGTTTTACGTTTGCCGTGAAAAAGTCACTAACCCTAATTATTCTTTATGCATGTTTGGAGTGGTTACAATATTGTTTTTTTATTGTGTTTCATTTCTAATAGTTTTTTTTTACATTTCTGAATAACATTTTAATATTTCTGGCAATTTGATTTGAAATGTCTCTATCCCCGAGGGAAAAAAAAAAAAACCTGGGAGGAGGTGTATCCTGAAAGTTTAGGGCATAAAAGTTACGAAAACATAACTGTGGCTACATGTTCTGTGCCTTGTAGATGTTTTCCACTAATGGAAGAGCAGGGTAATGCGTTTTTTTTGTTGCAGTTAGTATTGAATGCAATGATGGCCGTTACTATAAGCTTGATAACAGAGTTAAGTTATAACGATTTGCATCACTAAATATGCACGCTAAATAAATGAATGATAAAATCTTAGTTTAAAATACATGATCTTACATGTATTTGATCTGAAATGAAAACGACATTCTAAACTACAAACTCCCAGGTTGACAGTAGTTTCTCTGACATATTTATCAACTGCTGTAGCTCCTCTACAAACTTTCTTTTACTGCATTTTATAAGCAGATATGTGCTATGGTAGCCCTCAGGGCACATAGCTCAGGTTATTTATGTCCCCGGCTTTATTGTCTCCATGCACACTTGCCTCTGCGGAGGAGATAAAGAGAGGAGTGTGTCTCTCGCCAGCCTTTCTAGATTGTCCAGATTCCAGAATCGTTAAGGTCTGAGGTTATACCTGAACCTTAAGTATGTGTCAGAGCTCCACTGCGCTGATTGGGAAAGAAAGAGGGGGGACAACTGTTGATGAGAAATCTTAACAAACCAGTCTGACAACACTGACTTTCTGCACAGCTGGAGGGAGTATGTGGATTTGTGGTGACTGTGATGGTGTTTGCTGAACGTGTTAATTCTCTTTGTCCACTTGATCTTGACGGGTCTTTTTTTCTGTGTTTTTTTGACAGAAGGTTTCTTTAGTCAATGGGACTTCAAAGGCTCCCTTTCTAGGGTGAGTGACCTAACACAACTAACAGAAACTCACAGATTTTCACACGTGTGTTTGTATTAAACTTTAATTACCAGATGATGATGATGATGATGATAATACATTTTAAGACGTTATACTCACATTGTTCCCATTTTCTTCCTGCAGAGGAGGGAATCCGTTTGCAACAGTCAAGCTAAGACCAACGGTCACGAATGACAGATCAGCGCCAATCGTCTGAGAAAGGAGGAGGATTTGCACCGCCGTCATGCCTTCAGGGGACTCATGCAACATGGGACCCCTGCAACACACAGAATATCACCCCAACCTGACATCTCACCAGCCTGCATGCTAGTCTCTCTCATTGCCAGTCTGCTCTGTTAAAGGGATCCATTTCCGTTTCTTGGCACAAGTGTGTTTGACTGTGCCAGTGTGTATTTTAAATTAGCCACAACAGGGAAGCATTGCATAATCAATCAGCACATGGAGAAGCAGGAATTCTGAAAAGTTTTGTAGTACTAAAGAAAATATTTTGTGTTGAAGTTATAATTCACCCCAAAATGACAATTTAAACTCACTGAAAGTTGTAATCAAATTGACTAAGACATTACGTTTCCTGTTGCTGCTTCACAATAAAAGCCACCCCGTGTTGCAGTTGAAATCTTTTAATGTAAAGTCGTGGCAGTTTGCACTTGTTTTAACCTAAAAAGCTCTGATATCAATGAGATACAATTGCACTGGGTACATGCATGTATCGTTTCCTGTAAATCCCTGGTGCATAGGAAGGCAATAGGTATAAAGCACAGCAATGGCAGACTCCGCCACCACTGATAAAACCTACTCCAGTATATAGACTGATTGATTTCATGAAAATCTAACAAAGTATTATAACTTTAAACTTCAGGACATATAATTAAAACCAGCAAACACTTTTGTCTCAGCCTTCACCTGAATCTTCATTTTGGGGTGAAATGTCAAATTCAGATGCAAAAGAGATGCTCTGACAGTGTCGGGTCTTTTCAGGCTTGTCTGTTCTGCAGTCGGTGCAGTGTTCTAATACAGAATCAAGAGATCCATGTAATTGATAGTGAAGATGACAAAGAAGACCAGCACTGAGGCTGTCTACCTGACTTGCAAAAAAAAAAAAAGTTTTTATTATTATTCATTTTGTCTTTCTTTTATTAAGAGGAATTATGATATAGAAAGGTTGTGAGAATGAAGGGAGAGTGATGTGTTGGGAAAAAAGTTTGTCGCAAAACACTATGTCACTGTTTATAATAGGAAGGCTATTTATATATACTTAAGTTGTATGAGATATTTAAAAAAAAAACATATATATATATATATATTAGGGCTGTCAATCGATTAAAAAAAATTAACTAATTAATTGCACAATTTGCTGTAATTAATTGTGATTAATCGCTTTTTTAAATTGAGACTGAAGCTTATAATAATGGATATTTAAATGCTAAATCATTTAACTTTGCAAATATGAAGAAAAAACCAAACAAGGAAAGGTTCTGCTAAGTTCAGAATGTTTAATATCTTTCAGAACAACAGCAGCAACAATTTGGCTTATTTAGTCCTGCTGAAGGCTGCTGGAAACGGCTAGAAACTGTCTGACTTGAGAGCAGATTTTTGTCACCGTCCCCGGCTGCTGTCGCCTGCTCTCGTCTACTTTACAGGCGAGGCGCACTTCATCTCCAACTAGCCGAGAGTTCAGTCGGCGCCAGGGCAGTCGGGACTCACCCGGAAATGGCGAGCGGAATGAGGTGACTAGTCTCTCAAAATCTGACGAAAATCTTCTAAACTGACCTTTGTTGAGCTGAAATGAAGACAGATTCAGCAACTGCACGGCCTATTTCTCGCTTAAAATGTTTTCAGAAACATGTTTCAGTGAACTATCTTAGTACAATATGAGATCGTATTCTGAACGGCCGCCATGACAGTCTGGCTCTCAATATCCGGAGAAAACAAACCCATGTGATACGTTCGTCCAATCAGCTGCCGGTTTTCATTACTTGGGCAACAATACAGATTAGCGCCGCCTGCTGTTATGTAGACGTATTACGTTTCTCAGCCACCACATGAAGTAAACAAACACAGCTGCGTTAATTTCGTTAATTTTTTTTAACAAGTAAAATATTAAAAAATTAACGCAAAAATTAACGCAAAAATTAACGCAAAAATTAACGCAAAAATTAACGCGTTAATTTTGACAGCCCTAATATATATATATATATATATATATATATATATATATATATATATATATATATAGTGTGTGTACAGAAGTCCACTTTGTGAAGGTGCCCGTTTCAATATGATAGCCCTCGTGCTTATGATCCCAAGCTGATTTTGATTTGACTGCTGGTAGTTATTTTAAATGGGCAGAATTACCTTTTGCTGAAGGGAATATTTTCACTCCTTATGGTTTCACTGTTGTTTAATGTAGATTGTGTGTACAATGCACAGTTTATACAAATTGTACGTTACTGGTAGACACTTGCATTGTATGAATAAAGTGGGTCATTGTTTGAAATAAGTATTAACTGTTTTGTGAGGAATTTTTTTTGCCATGTATTTGCTTTAGAGAATGTTAATGTATGATGAGGAAGTGACTGCTGAAACAGTGTATTGATCCTCACAGACCCACTTATGTGTGTAAGTGAATCCATCATAGTTATTGACACATGCTTTCTTCAGAGTACCTTGCCACTGTGTTGACCAATGTAGTCTTTTTTTCTCAATAAAACAAGGTAAAGTAAAACTAATTAATGTTCAATTGTTTTTTTTTTCTGTTAAGATAAATGAGACTTCCTCACACGTGTATATTTCGTTATTTAAAACGGGTAGCTCGAATCAAGCAATCTGATTGGTTCAGAGGTGTGCTATAATATACCACGACTATGACGTATGACGACTAAAACGGTAGACTAACGAACTGATAGCTGGTGCCCCTTTAAGGTCCCATGACATGCTACTTTTTGGATGCTTTTATATAGACCTTAGTGGTCCCCTAATACTGTACCTGAAGTCTCTTTCCCGAAATTCAGCCTTGGTGCAGAATTACAGCCACTAGAACCAGTCCTACAGTGAGCCTCTTTTAGGATGTGTTATTTCTGTGTCTGTAGCTATTGAGGAGGAGAGAGGGGGGGGGGCAAGGTGGAGGGTGGGGGTGTGGCCTTGACCAACTGCCACTTTGCTCGTTTGAAAGCCATGATGTCTCTCTCTTTCTCATGGTTGGGCCAAATTCTCTGGGCGGGCAAAGCAGAGAAAGGGGAGGTAACCTTGCTCCTTATGACCTCATAAGGAGGAGAGTCCAGATCGGCCCATCTGAGCTTTCATTTTCTCAAAGGCAGAGCAGGATACCCAGGGCTCGGTTTACACCTATCGCCATTTCTAGCCACTGGGGGACCATAGACAGGCTGGGGGAACTCATATTAATGTTAAAACAACTCATAAAGTGAAATTTTCATGCCTGGGACCTTTAACTTTGATATAATCACAACATACCACGGCCTGTCATTAGATATTGCTTAAAAAGACTGGGATGAAAATGATGACCTGTTTTTACTAAAATTCTGTGATTTTAGAAGCATAGTCGGATAGTATCAAACTAATCGCCATACATACATTTAATAAACAGTAAAAAGACTGTAAGATAAACAGAAATATATATCAACTGAGAAAAAGAGCAGTTTGTTTTAGGCATGTGGGCTGTAAGATTACACACACTAAGGATCCAAAGAAAACTTTCACACTCATATGATAAAACTATGTAAAAAAGGAGGCTAACAAAAATGTAATAGTATAAGCGTTAAGTAAGGAAGGATACACATTAGGGTCAGGCCCTACCTTAAAATTGTAGGCCTGCTTCAGTACAGTATTTGAGCTACTGTTACTTTCCATAGCTGAACATGATCGTCTATTCAGTTTATAAGCCAGCAGCGCCACCTGTTGACTTTTTAAGCTACAAACATCTGCTGCCGCGGAAACAGCCAATAGGAATAAACAAAAAGCAACACTTCCTGTTTCACGAGGACAAGTGTTATGATGTGAATATCAAAGATTACCCCTTTATGATTTAGACAGCTTTTCATTCATCTCTACTCGCTGAATGAACAGCGGGGACACCCCACCTGCGCCGTTTGACGGTTTATGAGAGGCACCTCAAGGTTGGTGTGTTTGAACTCTTGTTCATTTGCTATTTCTAGAGGGCTAACGTTAAGCCTGTAAGCCTGCACCAAAAGCAAGATGAGTGTTGTCGTTAAAGACTAAATCTGCTTTTACTGTACGAGGAGCGAGCGTTTGTTTGGAGAATTATAGCTTAGCTACATTTCACTCTATTGTCATTCACACCTGCGGTAGTGATGCTAATTTGTAGCTCGTGTCGTTGGCACGCACAGTGCTTATGCAGCTACATAGCTTGTAATGTTGACAAGCGTCACGCATATTGCAAAAGAAAAAAAATGCTGTTTATGTTACTGTCGTTGTGTCCTTACGTTGTCTGTTTTTATACTTATTATCATTAGGAGCTGAATATACAGCATACTGAATGTAGGTGACCGGTATTATAGCGCAGGTTACGCCTTTTAGCAGCAGCATCCCTGCAATGTTGTGAAATTAAAACCACTTAACAGCATGCGCGGAGTTTGCGGGGGGGGCAGGGGGAGCACTGCCCCCCATGGTAGCTGAAACGGGTAATTGCATTGTTTCAAAAATGAGTGGAATAATTACTTCTGACATAACAGATATTTATAAATACTTTAAAAACACAAAACAACTAAATGGGGCTAGGTAATACATCTGATTTCATATACTGTTTAGTAAAAATAATATTTTTTCAGGGCTCTGCCTCTCACCTGAGACCATTGTCGACGCATATGCAGGACGCAAAAAACAATTTGTTGCACTAGTCGGGACATCTTACCGTGCCAACGTTACAATAAAGGTTGCCTAAATGCCATGTATATAAATTTGCTGTCAGCTTATTAATTGAATGCGCGTTTTGTGTAGATTTGGACTTTGATACGTTTTATTCCACTTTGTTTAAACGGTAAAGTTTACCTCGTTCACCTGTTTGGAGCTGACTGGTGAATGTGACGCGCGTATAGGCCTCGCTGGATACACCGTGACTCTGTAAATCTACTGATCGCTGTGGATGACTTGTTTTCATGTCAGTGGATTACGGCAAAATACTGATCTTTTTTCTTAACGTGTCTTAACGTTTTATGGTGCGATTGCGCTTGGTTTCTGCGTTTGGAGAGGCATCTCAACAGACTGGAGGTCCAACACTGATTGTTCACTGTTAACCTACATGTTAGTTGAATTTAAGTGTCGGGGCATTCTGCCACCGTCTGTCTATTGTGCTCCAACACAGCCGTGCCCACGGGCGTCAGTTTGGTTTGAAATGTGCTGGGGACAGAGACTCTTTCGGAGGTACATTTCCAGAAGTGCTGGGTACAATGACGCATACGTTTTTTTTCTCTTTCGCGCAGGTCAGGTTTAATGTACGTAAACAATGACCAATGATTACCAAATTTCTCTCTAATATTGCTCCTCATAACCACGGAAAACTGTCAAAAAAAATAGAACCCAAAGTCCAATTATTATGGACGTTATCGGACATTTCTGCTTCACATTTTCAGCGGAGCAGCTGTTGGTTGACTCCCAACGGTTCTCATGGGCTTTATAAGTCCTAACATGAAAAAGCTTAATGTGGTTTAATATACCTAAACAACGATCAGTAATCACCACATTTATGGTTAGATTTTTTGACAGTTTTCAGTGGTTATGAGGAACAATATGAGAGATATTTGGTAATCATTGTTTAGGTACAAGCTTTTTCCTCGCTTTTTCCTCGCCATAGCCTGTCAAGTTCTTTTGACAGGCATAAGTGTTCATTTCAAGATATGGCCATGATAAATTTGGTGAAAGTTGTTGAGGTACATTAAACCACGTTAAGCTTTTTCACGTTAAGCAGAACAGGCAGCGTTGTGAACAGAGCAGCGTACAGCCTGCGCAGCAGCAGAGCGCCTGCCCTGTGGGGACAGAGATTGTTGTGGATTTTTTGTATCTGTCGCTCAAGAATTATATGCGTTATGGACTTCTTTTTTTAACTAAATTGAGCTCGAGGTTTTAAATTGTTACAATGTAAATTCAAATCTGCTTAAAAAAAATAAACCTATGTTTATTTAGCATGTTTGTTTTGTCCATATGTGATCATGCTGTGTTCCCCAGGTCTCAGTTGCTACAATGAGTTTTTTTTTTTTTTTTTGCCCCCCCCTGGCTCGAATGTCAAACTCCGCCTATGCTTAACAGCAAGCTTTTAGCAACTCCTGCATTGTTTAGACTGTATCAAATGGCATTTCACATTTGCCATGCAGGCTTAAATGTTGGGATGTCATTGTCCAGGATGTAGAATTGGGTCAGTAAAGTGGTGGAAACAAACCAAAAAAACACAGTGAGCAATGGATCATTGCCACCTCAACACATGACGGTGCTGATTAATGTGTACAGCTCTGCTCCAAGTGAGATTTTTAGCATTGGTTTAGAGGTCATGCTTTTTGCTTACCCAAATTATATAAGAAAACTCGCATACAATACAAACATTGTGTTGTACAGTGCAAGTGCAGTGAAATTGATATTAATGCCTTAATTAAAGAAATTAGGAAAAATCCAACCTTTAATGACACAAATTTTCTTTGTGAATGAATAATGTATTGTAAATAAATAAATAAATGTCTAGGTATGGTGAAGAGTATGTGATAATGGGGGACTATTTTAATTCCAAAGGCCAAGGGAACTTTATCAGGATGCATACTATCCTGGATCCATGAAATAACTGGCCTTTAAAAATAAAAATCTGCCTGCCTCTATGGGAATTTAACATAGGGGTGATACTTACGCCCCCCTGTATTTTAAGGAAGAATATTTATTTACGATACATTATTCATTCACAAAGAAAATTGGTGTCCTTGAAGGTTGGATTTTTCCTAATTTCTTTAATTAAGGCATTAAGATCAATTTCCAAAAGATGATTTTTTTTAAATTCCTCTTTTTAGTCAACTTTAGCATGGGTTCCTAAACTCATGAGCAGCACTGTATACACACACACACACACACACACACACACACACACACACACACACACATTAAAGTTGATGGACAAAATGCCATAGCCTTTTTGACAGAAGACATTTTGCCACATCACAGTAGGAACAGCACAGGTGTTGATTTAATGAACAATGGCTAAATTCCACTAAGATGCTTCAGTGTAGGGCTGAACGACTTTGGGGAAAAATCTAAACGCGATTTTTCTGCCAGATATTGCAATTACGATTTTATTTTTTATTTATTTATTTTTTAAAGTTTAGCTACACTGTGTAACAGATAAAACATGTCATGGAGCATTTTAACATGAGACACCATCAAAACTGCTCTTTACTCTTATGCAAGGAAGAGAACATAGATGAATAATATGAATTGCCAGCAAATGAAAAATCCACTGAAAATAGGACATTTCTGTTAACAATCTGTGATATGTAACATTATTCCAGCATTTATCTTATTAAAAAATAGTAAAAATAAAAACCGGAATAAAAAATGTTAAACCAAATGTTACACCAACCATTCAACTAAATATTGCAGATTAGATTTGATTAATCGCCGTCGCATTCTTTCAAATCGCGATTTCAATGTGAAAACGATTATAGGTCATATATTGTTCATGCCGCACGCTGGCTCACCATCACACTGTCGTTCTCTTCTCTTCTGCTACCAATTTCAAATGTTTCTTTGTATGTTGTTTTATGACAGAATCCAATGTAATTCTTCCATCTAATTCTTTCTATTATAACATTGCAGCTTCTAATTTAATTCTCTGGCCCAGTAAATCTATTTAGTGCTCTCTGTCAGACTCATTCCTCCTTAACCTTTTCAGACCAGGCTGACACACCATTGGGTTCATTATAACAAGCATTTTTAAAACCCTCTGAACTTCAGGGCATGATCACACAGCATGCAAAGATACATTTGTAAATCTGTATAAAATGATGACCACATCCTGAATAATTTCATTGGGCATACTGTAATTATGCAGCTATAATAGTGTATGTTATGATGTATTAACTGTGACTATTTTACATAGTACTAACAGTCATACATCTTTGTATTTGCATCAATGTTATTTTAAAATGCACTTTTTATCAATGGGTTTTCTTTAATATGTTTAACTTATTTGTATGAAACAATTGTATACATTTTTTTCAAATTACGCCTGCATACTGCTGTCTTGATATTTAAATATTTCTTATTTTTATTTGATTGTATTTTTGTTGGAATTTTCATTTTGAACTCAGGTCTCACTTTTAAATGAGATCTTGATCTCAATGGGATTTCCTGATTAAATAAAGCGTGTATGTATATATTTTCATTCATTCACCCAGGTTCCCAGTGCACCACCATGCCTGTCTCCCTGCTGTGGGCGGTGGATGTGTACGGGCGGGTCTACAGCCTGTCCACAGCGGGGCAGCTGTGGGAGCAGTGCCACGATGCCCAGATGGAGTTCAAGCGGGTGACGGCAGCTCAGCAGTGCTGCTGGGGCATCGCTTGTGACAACAACATTTACCTGAATGTCCACGCTTCTGACCTGCCAGTCCGCTACCAGGAGGAGACCTACGAGAATCACGTATGTGTCTAATGGGGAAAAAGAAGAAGATGCTGAATAAGTCAATGTTAGAAATACACAAAGAAAAGAAGCCATGGTATATTTTCTCCCGCTATGCTGGCTAAAATACCTTTTTATATTTTTCTGTGGCTATCCTATTAATTTCTACACAAAGTAGGCCTATCTTGAGTGCTATCGAAAATGTGGAGCTCCCCTTGGACTTGTTATGTGTGTTTGAGTGACTGAAAAAGAAAGTGTAACATTACAATAGCAGTGTCCCACTTCCTCTGTTGCTAGCTCCAGCACACTGTCAGCTGCTGTGTGCCCTCACAAGCACATCAGAAGCATGTTGAACCTATTTTTAAGAAAAATACCACATACAGTGAAATACTGTATGTGGAACTCAAATGGTAGAAAAAGTACCTGCTTCCTGTTCATTTTTGTAAACGTCCTGGGCCATAAGGTTGTTGTCACACAACTGTTAGTTAATTTGTCAATACTGTGCAGTGGCTGATCTTGTGACTTCCTCTCCAGGGTACATGCTCCCTGTGTGTGCTCTAATATGCCACCTCTTTCTTTCTGTCAGCGATGGAATCCCGTTGATGGTTTCTCAGACCGTTTGTTGCCAAGCGACCGCTGGCAGTGGAGTGATGTCACAGGTCTGCAACACCAACCTCTGGACAACTTCCGTATTCCCTCTGACAGCTGGGAGTGGGAAGGTGACTGGTACGCAGATGAAAACTTTGAGGGTGAGCCCACAGAGAAAGGGGTGAGTGTCCAATTATTATTATTCAGTGTGCCAATGTTCAATCGGCACAATGACTATTATCTGTGTGCCAATGTTCAATGGTGTGGTTTGACTTTTCTAAGCTGCACGGTTTTCACAAACTTTGCAAAAGAACGTTGCAAACTTTCTGCTTGACTTTAATGGGAAATCTTCGGGAAATCGCTTAACATAGCTCAAAACAATCCCTCTTTGGGGCCATACGTTATCGCCATACTTTAATGTAGAAAAATAATTAAACTTTTAAACCAAAGACAAGACTTTGGCCTTCATTGGGCTCAATGGGCATTCTGATATCAAGCACGGTTTCTACCAAATCACAGTTTATGTATCATCCAATTTTCAAACCGTTTCAGATTTTCCAATGTGTGTGTAAGAGGACGGAATGTTGAGAGCCAGAGGGGAGGACAGAGGGTGAAGCTGCAGGACAATCCTCTGACATTTTTCTGAATAAATTGCTCTCTCCCCTACAGTTTTCACGCTTCATACATCATGGTTGGTCAGAACGTAGGAAAATTTGTGCTGGTAACTATGGAATCCACCGCACCTACATTTTTGGCTCTGTTCATACCAACTCCCGATAGAAACAACAACAACACAAATTATCTGGAAGGACGCAGACGGTTCCCTGTTTGTTACCTGCTCTGTGTCGCATATATTTGGGTTTTGAATTAAAGAACAAACGTCAGCACCACCACCATCACCATTTCATGATGGACTCACTGACCAACTGACTGACTCCTAACTGCCTTCAGGCCTCAACACCAACAGCTGTTTTCACAGAGACGAGGCTCTGGTGCACCTTTTGATAGTCCTGCTTCTAGCTAAAAAAAAACTAACTCCTATCGCTTGATCTTTAATACTCCGAGAGATATCCTGCTGAACATCCTGTGTAATTATGGTGTTTTGTGTAAATAAAGTGAGGATAAAAGCTGTCCAAAAAGGGCAGTTTCTCTTCTCCTCCTGGTATTTCTTGTATGATTTAATACAGGAGGCATGTTGCAGTTGGTGGACAACGCTTCACTTGGAAGCTCACTGTGCCTCATGTGAAAGTCTGTTTGTCTCCCTAAGCACATTGTCAGAAAGGGCACAACATTCCCTACATTTTGATGTAAAATAAATGCATGTGAGTTAAAAGTGGATGGTGTAGCAAGGTAAAAATAAATTTGCATCTGCTGCTCCTCACTCAGTCAGTTGGATCCCCCACTCTGAGTCTGTACATTATATCCCAAACATGAAATATGTGGAACATTTTAAAGTTTGAATTAAACAAAACACAAACTCCTCCTCCTATCATGGAGACTCTTTACTGTAGGCCCTGTCAAACAGCAGATTTACTGTTAGCCAATGTTATCGGATGTGCACCAAGTAGTAAGCACGCTGTCAAAATTTTATGCGGAATTTTGTAGTTATTATTTTACTGCTTGCATTGCCTTACTTCAGCATCCATTTCTGCCTTCGTAATTCCTGCCTTGTTTTAATGATTGAGGTTTTTGTATCTGCAGGGATGGACCTATGCTATTGACTTTCCTGCCACCTACACCAAAGACAAGAAGTGGAACTCCTGTGTTCGTCGCAGGCGATGGCTCCGTTACAGGAGGTACAAAGCCATGGACACCTGGGCTAAGGTGTGTGTGTGTGTGTGTGTGTGTGTATTTTTGTATGTGTGTGTGTTTGTGTGTTTGTTTACTTGTGTCACTCTCCCTGTGTGTGTGCTGACAGATCCCCCCACAGCAGACAACTCTACCAGATCCTTTCAGCGACATCAGTTGTGGAGGTTGGGAGATCAACGAGGAGCCCAGGGGCCGGCTGTCACTGTGGGCTGTGTCCCTGCAGGGCAAGGTACAGCTCACAAACACACACACATGCAACACCCACATTAGACTGTGGTATACATGGCAATGTACTTTGATTAGTTTTTAATTTGTACAAATTAAGTCAGTGACAGTATTAATAAAATAGCCTATTACTGTCCTCTCTTTTCATGCATGCTGGGCCACATTTTCTGGTATTTGCCACTGTGAAAGAGCAATAAGCATCAATCAATTATGTATTACAGTAATACAGCATAGTTTATAGAGCCCAACTAACTATGGAAGCATATCTTGCAGTTTGTACTACTGAACCTTTGCTGTCATGCAGCTCATAAAGGCTGTGATGATTGTAAAAATATAATTTGTATAAACTGCATCAAATGTAATTTCTCTAATGGATTTTCAGACTTTGTTATACTGTTTGTGTGTCTGTTTAATTATTTGTTGATCTTGTTAATGCCCATAGCAAGATCACACGCTCAGTCTTGTCAGATAAACAACTGTATTTGCATTGCTTGATGCAGATAGATTTTCTCTCCTCACTTACTGTCCTGCTATCACGCTTGATGATCTCACCCATTCTTTTCCCTCCAGGTGTGGTTCAGAGAGGGAATCTATCACCACAATCCTGAGGGTTCTTTTTGGGAGGACATCCCTATCCCCGGGGAGGTGGTCCAGATCAGTTGCGGGCCGGGGGATCTGGTCTGGGCGGTGCTATGGGAGGGGCAGCTCATTGTCAGAGAAGGCATCAGCAGGGACTGCCCAAAAGGTACACCTGCTCTCTGGTTGGAGGAGGATGTTGTTTGCGTGTAATTGTGTTTATTCTACGTTTTGAGAATCATATTTTTTGCATGTCAGGTACCTCCTGGGCGGTGGTGGACTCTCCCAGTCCGGATGTGGGAGCCACACATGTAGCCGTGGGAAACAATGTTGTTTGGGCTTTGACCAAGGACAACAAAGTAAGAAAATTCTACTATAAACGTTTTGAAAGATGCACAACATGATTAGTTGATGATTACATGATTACTGCTGCTAAACAAATACCAGCTACCTTTTAATTAAGTACTAAGTATTGTTGTTTGCTTATTTGTATTGCCAATATCCAATATCTTACTTCATTGTTTATTACATATTATTATACATTCCTACATTTTACATACCTTTACATAACTGTGTGTGTATATATAGTTTCACTCTATAGTTATTCCTAATACTCATCAATGCAATTTCCAGTATTGGTATTAACCAGACGTGTTTAAGCAGATGTGTGTTATGCTAAAGAGCACTTTTCTCCCCACTCTCCTGCTTTGCCAGGTGTGGTTCAGACGTGGCGTGAACTCCCACAACCCATGTGGCTCCGGCTGGATCAGCATGGTGGGAGAAATGATCATGATCAACGTCGGACTCAACGACCAGGTAAATTCCAGCCACATGACATCACACCCTGCGTAAAACTGGAAGCAGCATGTCACGTACCTTCCTCTCTGCTGGTTACCTTAGCATTGGACATATTTAAGTCAACAAATTATTGTTGCTGCGTAGGTGTTGGCTATCGGCTCCGAGGATCGGGCGGTGTACTTCCGACAAGGTGTGACCTCTAGTGAATTGAGTGGGAAAACCTGGAGGGCCATCACCGTCCCCCGAGACGGAGACCGATCCCACTCCAGTGCCAGCGCAGGCAGCCTGCAGAGGTGGAGAGGCCTCAGTGGACACACACACACACACACACAGATATAGACAGAATTCAGTCAACATTTTAGGGAGTGGGCTGCTGACATTTGTAGAGCCACACACAGCTCACACTCGTATAATAGTCAAGGTTTAATAACACACCAAATATTTATAATTACATGATTATAATTATTTGCTATTTTTTTATGACAGGACTGTTTTGCAAATGTGATTAAATTGATATAATCGGGGTTCAGTAACCACTGTAAGAGGCAGTAAACGGCTAAATTAGATTACAGACATACATTTCCAGTGCAGGCCATCATGTCAAAATTAAAATGTTTGCTGGGAAAAATTCAGTTCCTCATTCTCTCGTTCCATGTCACAGTGCTGGATGTTACTTCTGTGGTGAGGTGCGTGCTCAGTCAGTAGTGAGCGATGTGGAATCAGACCCAGAGAAAGGATCTACAGATGGAGCCAGCTGCCTCGTGGCCTCCAGCTCACCAGAGTCCTTTGTTGATGCCCCCACAGACCACTCTGACCAACCTACTGAAACCCCCAAACCCCGCATCCCCAAAGTCACCAGCGACAGCTTCATCTCTGAACTCGTCTCTGACCGAGAAACAGGAAAGACCTCAACAGAGGGCGTTCCTGCTGGTCCAGCTGTTCAGGAGGAGGAACCCTTCCCCGGAGAAGAAGAGATCAAAGCCCCCTGTGCGGGTGTAGCTATTTCCCCTAGCCACTCTGGAGGTCCTCTTGACCCCCAGTGGAGTAATGTGGATCTAGAGGAGGCGCAGGGCCATCCGGTCCAGACTGGAGCAGTGGTGGACTCAGCTGACACCTGCAGCTTGTCATCAGTGGCCACATACACTCTGGCCATGGAGGACCCATATGGGGCAGATGAGCACCCTTTATGGGCGTGGGTCAGTGGAGGCGGCTGCTCTGTGGACAGTCACTCCCAACTCAACTGGTTCAACTGCTCAATGAATGCTTCATGTGAGTTAAATGAGAGCGCTATCTAGTATTTTGATTGTTGAATCAGGTTTTGGAGGTCAATGAGATCTCCAACTACAAACACACTACAACCCATGCACTGTATGAAATGGTGTGGCAATATATTCCATAACACCTGACTACAAGTGACTATTCATGTAACATCTTAGCTCCAAAACCAAGGCATGATTGCATTTTAATTCCATGTCTGCAGGAAACCTGTGGTGCAGTTAAGGTAAAAAATAATCCGTCCATATGGTTTTCTTTTCTTTATTTCAGTTATTGATTTTTCCTTTCTGTTCATTCCAGCGATGATCCAGTCAGTCCAGTCAATGAGTCTGTCTGTCACCCCAGCCCAGACGGCAGCCTGGCGAAGACAAATCTTTGAGCAACTCAGTGAGAGGACCAAAAGAGAGATAGATAATTTTAGACATTACGAACAGGCCATAGAACAGGTACCTGCAGCAAAGTTGTGACCTGCCCAACAGCAGTAGCTTTTATACTTGATCTTCAGGATATTTGTTCTTTTCTACCTATTTCTTCCGTCTTTTATTTATCACTAATTAATTCTCTCCTCTGCCTGGCCGCTTACCCCCAATGCAGTCTGTGTGGGTGAAGAAGGGAACCATGCAGTGGTGGAGAGACTGGAAGCCACACAAGTGGATAGATGTTCATTTTGCCCTGGAGCAGTTCTCAGGATCAGAGGGCAACAAGGACGGCATCCTCTTCATCTATTACAACTTTTATGAGGAGAAGAAGGTGAAGAAGAAGTGTGTGTGTTTTCAGGTTGATGCTGTGTGAATTAGACTTTTGTCAATACAAAATGTGAGTTTCATAAGCCTTCTTGAGGAAAATAGTTTTGATAGTGTCAAGGTCAGATTGTCATAATCTCTGTAAATGTTAACGTATATGTTGGATTCATTTGGGGTCATTCAAATGAATCAATACTGCCGTTCCTCTCTTGCACTCATACTTCTTCTCTCTCCTTCTCGTTTCTTCGTCTATTTACTAACTTTCTATCTACTTTTTTTCTCTTCTTCCCTCTCTGCTGTCCCTCTCCAGTACCTGCATGCCTTCATCAATGAGGTCACCATCCTGGTTCCTGTGCTAAATGACTCCAAACACTCTTTTGCCATCTACACTCCTGAGCGGACCAAACAGAGGTGGCCAATCAGATTGGCAGCAGCCACAGAGCTAGAGATGCATGACTGGGTACGTATGGATACAGCACAACCTTTTTTTTTTTTTTTTTTTTTTTTTTTTTTTTACTCTCAGAAAACCAGAATGGTGAATACCAATCTTGTAGGTGATCTAGATGCCCAAATGATGTGCACACACATTCCTACCATTCTCTGCTTTTCTTTCTGTTTTTCTAATCACTCTGCATTTTTCTCTACCTTCCTTTCCGACCCCATCCGTCTGCATTCACCGGTCTCAAGCTGGCGTTGTTGAGTGACTCGTGCTGCGACTCACGGGTAATCCAGGGTCCTCCCTCCAAACAGGCCATCTGGTCGGTCACCTGTAAAGGAGACATCTTTGTCAGTGAGCCCTCTCCTAGTCTGGAGGCCATGCCTTACCCCACACCCTGCGACCAAATGTAAGAATAAGAGTGAAAAGAATAAACTGTATATATGTTTGTAATTTCTAATATGGGCCACATTGGCTTTTATTTACTCAGCCTTTATGAAGCATTTTTTTCCCTTTTGTGCAGGTTCTGGCGGCAGGTTGGAGGTCACCTACGTGTGGTGGAGTGCAACAGTGTTGGCATAGTGTGGGGGATTGGCTACGACCACACTGCCTGGGTCTACACCGGGGGCTATGGAGGAGGCATCTTCCAGGGACTGTCCAGCAGCACGGATAACATTTACACACAGGTGGATGCCAAGAGTGTCTACATCTATGAGAACCAGAGGTGGAACCCTGTCAGCGGCTACACCAACAGGTAGAGTGCTCGCTCCCGGCAACGCTGACATCTAAGTTAAGGAGGGGAAGTTTTCACTTCCACAGCTGGCATCTGTGAAATAAATCTGCCAGTAGAAACTGTTGCTGAAATATTTGCACTGATTTATTTATGGTAGCATAATGTTTTTAACGCAGAAATTCCCGGGCTAATATGGCTGACTGTTTGTACATAGCCACCAGGGAGTCAGTAAAAAAATTTGATTATCAAATCTAAGAACCGATGAAAAAGCAGTGGCTACGCATTTCTGTTTTTACTGTTTACACTTTACATGTCATGGAAATATGTGACAAATACCATAATACATACGGCATCTCTCTAAGACTACCTGTCACTGCAATTTGATTAGGTTCCAAATTTTGAGTTAAGCAGAGCAATATGACATTTAGTCTAAACCTTTTAATATAACACTATGATGTGACAAACAAATACAAACACTACTATGCTACATGTCCATGTTGTTTTTAAACGTTTGATTTGAAGTATAAAGTCACTCATGACTCATTTAAAGTGTGTTTGGTTTCATTTAGAGGGCTCCCTACAGACCGCTACATGTGGAGTGATGCATCAGGACTACATGAGTGCACAAAAACAAATATGAAACCCCCCTCCCCTCAGTGGACATGGGTAAATACACACACACACACACACACACACACACACACACGCACATTAGGAAATGCCCTGTGGTGATCTGAAACCAGTCCTGTAGTGCACAGATTAACCACAATCCTTCCATTCTGAAACAAACTATAAATATTTGGTCTTGAATTATCACAGACTAGGTGTGTAGCCAGAAATACAGATGTGTTCAGAGTTTCACTTCCCATACTTTTTGTTTTCAGGTGTCTGACTGGGCTATCGACTACAGTGTGTCTGGGGGGACAGACAGAGAAGGCTGGCAATACGCAGCTGATTTTCCAGCGTAGGTTTAATTTGCCATTCATTCCTCAAACCCACCTGCTGTGTCAGTTTATCAAGCTACGCTGCCCTTATAGTTAGGACTCTAATTTATTAATTTATTTTTCTGCAATTATTTCCGCCCCTTCCCCATCTCTCCATGCAGGTCATATCATGGATATAAAACGCTAAAGGACTTTGTGCGTCGCAGGCGATGGGCCAGGTACTATAAAAAGCAACACTGTCATATAAGTCTCTCCAATGTATTTGCTCAGCAGGTGCACAGTGGCCTGAGAGCAGCCTGTGCACTTGACATTAGCAGTTTCAATATAGATTTAGCAGAGCAGAGAGAAAGAGGTCTGGCAGGAGTTGATCTTTGGTCAGTGTGGGAAAATACATTTAATGATTAATCAGTAGGCAATACTTGAATAAATTAATCACAAAAAAAGTTTTTACAATAGATCTTAAATCTAGATAGTATTAAATGTATAGCTGATTTGACATATATTAAGGTGTTGAACACAATAAAATGAGCATATGTACAATTTCTTTTTAAGCATTATAAATTACATACTTTGAGCAAAAAGACATAAAATCAACTCGAAGATTCTGACTGTTAAAAGACCAATGGCGCCAGAACATAGGGCATTTAATTTGACATTGAAAGATTTTTTTGAAAATTGTGTAATTAAAGATGCATTTTAAGAGATTTTAGCAAGGTTTCATTTTCATAATAGACTTCTGATTATCACTGAAAAGTCCACCTATGATGTACCAACATGACTCATAATCGAACTACTGTATGTTCACATGTTATATCTAACGGTTCACCAGTGATGAAAGTGTGGAAACATTGTGTAGAACAATGTAGAACAAAATAACACCAGTAACAATGCAGGAACACATAAAATGACACTTATGGATTATTGCCCCAGTGCATGCTGGGATGGTTGACATGATCTTGATAATGTCACATGATCATCACTCATCCGAACATATTACAGTATTTCTGAATTGCTAAAACACATTTTTTGAATGTTTCTCTCGCTTTCTCAAAACCTTAAACACAAATCACCAAACTTAAGCTACACTGTCAAAACCTTTGACTTGTCTTGCTATATCAAACAATTGTTTCAGAACTATGTTATCTTTACCCAAAACCAAACACTGTTTTCAGATAACACACACACATCCAGCTAATACATAAACACTACACAGCAGTCATTACACACTACAGAGATAAATGCAAAACACTGCACTCAGGGCAGAGCAGGGGAAAAATTATATTTATTATGAAGTACTTGCACAATCCTGCACACATAAATGTCGTCACAAACAAAATATGCAGCAGATCGATGTGTTGGAATCATTCTGCCTCAGCATCATGCCTCTGTGCATGGTCAGGCCACAGGGCCTCATCAACGTCACAGGCAATCCTGTCCCTTGCTAAACAACGGGGAAAGAATCTTTTAGCATGCCGAATCCAACCTTGAATCGCTTCCACTCCAATGTTGTCACATGCTGCATCCATTGACCGAATGAGATTTTCCTGTACAATGGCACATTGACCAATAATGTTGCGGCCTCTCCTTCTCCTCTTGGTGAGATTGAAGCCAGCTTCATCCAAGAAGATGCACTCATGAGACCTCTTCATGGAATCCAGTTGAAACATTCTCTATAGAAATGAACAAAAATTTATTTTTGAAGTAACGTAAATGACATAGCATTCCAGGCTTCATGCCTCTGTATACATGTGTTGCATTACATTCAACACAGTAAAAATGTACAGTAACTCAATAGTGCTGTATAATCTCTGGACATGATGACTTACTTGTACATATTGATATCGTAGCTCTTTTACCCTTTCAGAATTTCTCTCAAATGGTACTCTGTAGGCTTATCAGGTTGCGTTTCAGGACACGGTCAATTGTGGAGAGACTCACCATTTGGATTTGACATGGCTTTATATCCTGATTACTGATTAGGTGCAACACATTACTGATTTGAAACAGTTGTGTTCAATTTTGAGTGCTTGTGTGTTACCGATGCCAACAGTGTGTTGCTTGTGTTTCACTTTTGGGGGCTGTGTTGTGCCATTTTTAGTTGAAGTGCACCACAATGCTACATGTGTTTTGTGAATGACAATGTGTTTACAGTTTTGCACAAAGAGTGATTCCAATTTGCTAGTTCTGTCTAACCACATGAGAAGTGTTTAAAGTTTTGCAAACTGTGTGATTCAATCAATAAAGTGGTTTGTACACTTGCAACTTTGGTTTTGCAAATGGATTTTAGTGTTTTAGCAATTCAGAAATACTGTAATACTGATCACGGTTCAAACTTTCAAAATAAGAGTGTACTGTTATTCAAAATAACTTCATCTAGGATTATCAAATCAATCATCAAACTGTTTTCAAATGACCAAATTAGCTGGATGAGAATTAGCAGGATTATTTTAGCCTGACAAACCTGATTAGGTAAACCACATTTGACAACAGTGCCTTGATTCTATGGCCACAACTCATACTCCGGTAGCATGTTTTGTTGCAGAAATTGCAGTTAGGGGCACCTGTGAGCAATGTGTTTTCCTCCTGCACAGAAAGTGTAAATTGACCACCACAGGACCCTGGCAAGAGATTCCGCCTATATCACTGAGTGATGTGACCATTCTGCCGTGTGCAGCTCAGAGCAGCGTGGACGTGGTTCCTCTGTGGGCGATCAGCAACAAGGGAGACGTGCTCTGCCGACTGGGAGTCACCACACTGACACCTGCCGTGAGTCACATTTACTGTACGAATACAGACACCCTAATGAACACCATTTGGTGAGTAACTCATAAGCCATTTTCCTGTTCTCGTTGCACCTGTGAGGAACAGTACCACATTGTCCTGCTTTCGACTAACGGAGCCCTAATGGAGGCTTTTTTGACTCGGTTATCATTCATGACTTTGTTATAAGAGTACAGCAGTACATCTGTTATGTCTTAATTCTTGTTGATAAGTGGCTAAACATGGACAATGCAAAGATACCTCCAGTGTAGCTGCAACAAAAGACAATTCAAAAGTACTTGGGAGGTAATTGTTGCTCTCTCAGGGATCCTCGTGGCTCCACGTGGGGACTGACCAGCCTTTCAAGTCCATCTCCATCGGAGCAGCCAGCCAGGTTTGGGCTATTGCCAAGGACGGTTCTGCCTTTTACAGGGGATCGGTCTCTCCACAGAGCCCGGCAGGTCAGTGGGAGAAACTCTGATTCTCAGTGTGGAAGAACAGAGAATGTCATGCATTGCATGCAATTTGAATCTAAAACATGGGTCTTCGATGTTTTTTAGGCCAAGGACCCCTTAGCTGAAAGAGAGACAGAGCAGGGAACCCCTACTACTGTTGTATGAAATTGCACATTAAACTTTACAAATAGCTTTGTATGGTGCATACAATACTAAGCTATTAAACATAAGAAGTGTTGACCTATTTATACATCATGTTTTGATGTTAAACATGTGGCAAAGTGAATCCTTAAGCTTAACTGTATCTACCTATAGGCCACCTATCATCAAATGTGTAAATTATTAATTTTTTTCTTACTTATAGGCCGATTTATCTTTGCTAATAATATGTTGGATTCATGTTAATGTTTATTTTCAGACATTTTAATTTAAAAAAAAAGAAAATTTCAATAATTTTGTTAGCCCTCCTGCACTAACTCTGAGAAACCCTTAGGGGTCCCAGACCCCTTGTTGAAGATCTCTGATCTAAAACATTAGATTCACTTAAAAATTAACAGAGTTAGGGAAACAAAACTTGTCAGCTTCTTGTGCTGCAAATAAAGATGATTTTCACTCATACAGTATTTTGTTGTTGTGTCTCCCTCTGCAGGAGACTGTTGGTACCACATCCCCTCCCCAGCCAAACAGAAGTTGAAGCAGGTGTCAGTCGGGAGGACATCAGTCTACACTGTAGATGAAAATGGTAAAGCGATTGCATTTGTATTTAGAGCTTACCTTTTTCCGCAAACGTTGATTTTAACAAATAGGTATCTGATATTTCTGTTTTGGATTTCCTGTCCAGGTAACCTGTGGTACCGGCAGGGTGTGACCCCCAGCTACCCGCAGGGCTCCTCCTGGGAACACATCTCTAATAATGTACGCAAGGTGTCTGTAGGGCCTCTGGACCAGGTCAGTACCACCAGCACTGTATTACACTAACTTATTTTATTTGGAAACCACATCATTCCACCATAAGAAATACCACTTTGAGGTTCTAAACAACCCTGCATGTTGTTTGTTTGTTTGTTTATGGGTGATCTTTGTCGTTTTGTTGTTGTGGGGTAGGTGTGGATCATAGCGGACAAGGTGCAGGGCAGCCAGAGTCTGAGCTGTGGAACAGTGTGCCATCGACTCGGAGTCCAACCTATGGAGCCTAAAGGACAGTCGTGGGACTACGGCATTGGGGTAATGCACCAAACAAACTAAACTGTACTACAACAGTGTTGTCAGGGTATTAAAAAGTCTTAAATATTTTATTTTGCCGGATGTAGGTAGTAATATTAGTTAGAAAATGTTTTTGTATCAGATTGCAGGCTGAGATGTTTGGACAGTGGATTGTGCTTTTTGTGCCTAACGCCAGAGAGTAAATATGTTTACTTGCCACAAAGACATGTTCCTGGAACTGATTTCTCTCTCTCTCTCTCTCTCTCTCTCTCTCTCTCTCTCTCTCTCTCTCTCTCTCTCTCTCTCTCTCTCTCTCTCTCTCTCTCTCTCTTTTCCTGTCTTTTAGGGTGGATGGGACCACATCACAGTGAGAGGGAACTCAATGGAGCCGCCCCGCATCCGTCTTCCCTCTCTGACCGCCCCAGCCCCTCAGAGCCCCCTGCCTGTCAGGAACATGGAGGTCAACGGCGATGCTGTGGGATGCTAGACACACACATTCTGTACATAGCCATCTTAAACCATATTACCTTTCTAGTAATATGTAGTATGTAGCTTTTGTTTGAAAGTACTTCTATTTTTAACACTGGAGTAGCAGCGATGCTGATTCAAGTCCAAACTCTGGAGGACAACCTTTAGTATTCACATCACTGCAGTCAGTGTAACAGAAAGTTATGATATTTTGGAGAAAAACCATAAACTGCTGAGCTAAATCCGTCTCCTTTTCTCTGGAGATTTTTAATCTTTTGACCCAAATGTTGTTCATTTTTACTGAACTGTGCGGGCGTTTCTGTCTAATTTTGCTCTTTGTCTTTGGTCACTGACATTGAACTTGATGGTCTTAATGCATTTTTCCTTATTTATTTATCAGGCTGTGATGTTTCTGTTGGTTTTCTGTAGTTTCTGTGTAGAGTACCTCACGTAAGGTCGATATGAACGTGGAAGGATGAGCTTTATTTTTTTTTAAAGGGGAAGAATTTGTCTACTTAAATTACAGTTGCTTAGCTGCAGTCAGCTCCAGGGCTGCTGTTTCTTGTACAAAATAAAAGAAATATGTTTTGATATTAGCCTACAGGCAACATGCTAACAAATGTTCCAACAGAGTAAAGCCATGCCTAAAGTTCTACTAGAGCATGCAGGACGATGTTTGATCCCGGCTCCACAGGCTGATTAATCTTTTTGCTGATCTTACACATCTGTAAAATGTTATACCACAGAACATGGATGCAGCATTTGCGTATAGGTTTCTGAGAGGAATTTTTGAAGCCTAAATTTGGGTGTATTGCATGCAACAATCCTGCCAATTTGGAGACAGAAAATCCAATTTAGGGTAATGTAGTGAAACCTGTGTGAACCGAGTTTAGACAGGCAAGAAACAGCCTGAGTGTGATAGGCTGAGACATCTGTGAATTAGGGCAAGCACACCAAAACATACTCTAAGCTTTAGTCCATTTTTATTGGTACAACTGAGACTGTAACAACTTGTAAGGAATTTAAATGTTTTCCCATTGACTTCAATGCACTTGGAGTGTTTAACTGGAGCCAGCATGTAGCAGCTGGAACAAGACCTGCACTGGCTTTATTTACCTGTGGTGGTGGCTGCTTGCCTTGTAAAAACAGTTGTCTTATGTTTTATCAAGATGTTAATTTTTTCGAAAAATATATTATCATTATGTTGTCATGGAGTATGTGCAATGGTTAGCGATGTAAATAAGGGAAAAGTGCGTATTACTTTTAAAAGTCTTGTGGTTGAAATGCTACAATTGAACCTTCCTCTTTCTCAGGAGAATGTTTGCATTTGCATGCCGTCTACTTCCTGGTGGTAGTAGAATGACTGAATGAGCAATTCAAAGAAAATGTTACAAAAAAAACACTATTTTTGTTATAAATCTGAAAAATATATTATTTAATAAGTATAGTGGTTGCTGAAATGGTAATGCGTAAAGGTGGAGTAGTGTTTGTACATTTGCCAAAGCGCAATTCATTCAAAATACAGTTTGTTTTCCATTAAAATAAATTCTTAAACACGCTGATGAATCCGTTCAGGTATTCATTTATGTTAACAGCTGCCTAAATTCCCCTTTATCATAATCTGTCTAAATATAATGCAGCCTTTGGTAAAGTGGAACGTATACAGAGATGTGTCTATTTTATCTGTGAATAACTAACATCATACTGTGTTACTGTAGCGTGCAACACATCAGTGCTGTTGACATTGTGGAGTACATTTCTCAAGTGTTGTGCATTGTCAAAGTAACAGTCCTTGTCAATAAATAAATGTGTTTATTGATAATAACTCCTCAAATAGTTTCTCCTGATCTTTTTCACTACCAAGTCCTACCTCCAGACATGTAAAAGTCAAATAACACACACTTCAAATATCATCTGCGCCTTCCGGCTAACTGGTGCACAACCTGTAAGAAGACAAGTGTTCTAAAATGCGTGATAGATTTTCGTCATGAGCAAACACTTTTTAGCTTCCACATTTTAATATTCATGTCCGCTGCTTGCTTTTCTTTTGATCCTGGATGTGACAGTTATGACTAGAGGCTACACTCAACAGGTTTCTCAACAACAGAAAATACACAAGAAGATCGGAAGATAACCCAAAAGAGAACAAGCTCCAGCCACATGCGGCTAAAGCCGTAGAAGATGAGAAATGAACATACAAGAGTGGTGAAAGATTAGCCCTTCCTTTCTGAGTACAAAAACAAATGAGTCTTGTCACCCTTCATAACCACGAATCATCTGCGTTTCACTGTGCAGTCTGCTAGGGCGTCATAGACTTGCATGAAGGGTAAGTTCTAGACAGCCCCACCTCTTGCTGTGGTCAAGCATGGGTTTATTGTCAGAGGTCAGCACCCATTTCCTACAGAAAACCACTTTCTGAGCAGATCCCAGAGCCTGAAGGAACTGGGTAAAGTTTGAGATTTGGCCCTAAAGGTAACCCCACACCTCTCTGCCTCGGAGACAGCCTCCTGGTCTTCAAACCACCTTTGCAGCCACTGTTAGCTGTGCTGGCTGAAGCTGTGCATGTGGGTGAGGTACTGGGTGAGATCATCCTCCCCCTCCTCCTCCAGGTGCTGTTGGTAGCACTGGAGCAGCTTGGCAGTGCTGGCCTCTGAGGGGACCCCACCAGCAGGCAGGCAGGCCCCTGACATGTCCACGACAACCGTGGTTAAGGCTTTGATGTAATTCTTTGCCAGGGTCAGTGTCTCGATCTTGGACAGCTTCTTGTCGGTCTTGACATGGGGGATGGCCTCGCGCAATGCTTGGAAGGCGTTGTTGAGTTTGTGCATGCGCTGGCGCTCCCTCTCGTTGCTCTCTAGTCGGCGGACGCTGCGTTCCTTGGTGCTGGAGCCACGTTGCCTGCGCCGCCGGCCTCCACCTCCTTGGCGCTTGCCGTCCCCGCCCCTCAGCGACCCCCTCCAGGAGCCACCGATCCGGACAGAGGCCTCTGAGCCTTCCTGCTCACTAGAACCTGGTTCTGTGTCTGGTTCTAGTTCTGGCTCAGGGTCAGTCCAGGTCCTCCTGGATGGTTTCACGGCCTTCCCTTTGGACTTCATCCTGCTGCCTCCTTCACCTTTCTCTCTCTGACAGTGTAGATCTCACAGCTTCAACAGGCCTGGAAGAAAAGATGGGGATGTTAGAGAAAGGACGAAAAACTTACAAAAGTGGCCTTTTAACATCAAGTCCTGAAAGTATTTGTATACAGTCTTCTCCCCGTCAGCAAGTAATCCCCAAATACTGAATAAGCCTCTCTCCAACTCAAACAGCCCTGCATCTTGTTGTATTTAATCAGCCTCTTGCAGTGTGAAAACTCCACGATGTTGGTCTGCTAATCTACGCCTCTCTTATCCCCACGGCCCTGCGATAATGCCCATTTCAAGGTTACACTCACAAAAAACACAGAGACCAGCCAACACTCAGCTCATTCACCTTCAATGCTCTTTGACTTCATTTTAACCAAACAGTAGATGTTTAGCTTAAAATATTGAATTTATGAATGAACTTCCTGAAGTCAGTCATGACGTTGAAATCTTCTGTAGCGTTAGGTGTAAATTCAGTTCAATTTGAATAGATTCACCCCAGTGGGTTTACAAGCAATGGAAATTTCTTTCAACCATATCATCAAATATGCTAATGTGTTAAACTGCTATAGATAAAGCTGTTTTACAATGATTGGTGCAAACAATAAAAAGAAGCAACAAAAAAAACTCCAGGGTATTTCTCAATCAACATCCCTCTCTTTAAACTCAAGTTTAATCACCCCTACGTTAGTGTTGTAACTGTTATGAGATAAACAGGCAAAAGTCAGTTTCGTTCACTGAAGTAGGCCTACTGTACATGAAGGCTAAATGGTGCACACACAGCAGCCATTAAAGTTAATGAAACACTTTCAACAAAATAAAAATAAAAAGTCTTACCTTGGAAGTTAAACTAACTTTAATCCTGCTGATTGTTTACAGAAAAATCATCCACCATGCAGCCGGTCATTCAAAGCATCTTCATATCAAGTAAAGAGCGGAGAGAACAGCAGAAAGACACGCGCGCGCAGATAACTGTCACAGGCGAGCTACCTGTAGCTGACTGATGTACACGTAGCGCTGTTCAGCCAATCAGAGAGCGAGCCCATTCCTGCAGCTCTGAGCTCTGCCCTTAATGTGCACACAGGCTGCAGCTGCTGCTGCTGCTGCTGCTGCTGCACAATGTCACAACACTAGTGTCCAGAAATGCTATCCAATAGAAAATAAAGGCACTAAATCAAATATTTATTCACCATTTTATTTGATAATCTAGCACTTGGTGGTGGAACAAATATTCAGATAATTTATTAGGACTAAGTAAAAGTGGCATTACTTACTATAAAATACATTACAAGTAAAAGTCCTGCATTAAAAATGTTACTTAAAAGTAAAAATAACTAAAAATAAAAAGTATCTAGAATGGCTCCAATCTCTTATTATCAGCTCGTTATCACTGATGCATTAAGCAGTACTTTTAGTAGTTGAATCAGTATCAGGGCATTATATTTTATAAACTGAGCAAATGTTTTTTTGTGCAAGGTAAAATCTAAAAGTACAGCTATTAAATAAATGTAGGGTTAGGGTTAAAAATAAAATATTTCCATTGGAAATGACATGGCGTAGAATTATGAAGTAGCATAACAAGGAAATACTCAAATAAAGTACAATTGCTTTAAAATTGTACTGAAATGAGTGTACTTAGTTACTTTTGTGCTGATAATCAGCATACTATAAAAAAAAATACAATGATTCAGTGTTTTCTTTTCAAATATTGTTTTCATCATATTATCAACATGGTGTCACATCACAGTGTTACAGTCTCCATTAAAAGACACAATTATTAACATTATTAACATGATTCGGCCTCGGAGTACAAGGAGATTAAAGGGTTAAAAGGGTCAGAAACACTACATTTTGGTTCCTCGTACACTCCTTTAACTCCAAGCAGTTAACATAATTTCCATTGTGGCTTATCACCTTCTACTGCTTCATTTGAATACAGTCCTCCAGGCTACACCTGAATGTACAGAAGCAGGGCCAGGTCTTATTTTAACTTTGTCCCATTGTTTTTACTTTTTAACCAGACAAACGGTTTTAAACTTTTTACACCGCACTGTTGTTTTCCCAGCATTAATATAGATCATCAACCTACTGTAAACGGAACAAAGACACCAAACACACAAGGACATAACACAAGTATAAGCCTTTTTGAATAATCACACACACACACACACCTTACCCACTTGTATGTGTGATCTGAAGTAATTCCTCCATGTCTGTTTGATCTGGGGGCCCAAACACAACTGTTGGCAGTTGGGATTATTTGTCTGTTCCCACTGTAGGAAGAGTAGAGACAGGGTGGTGTCATGGCAGTGAGATATACTGACTGACCATTCAGTTAAATCATGTTTCACAGCGTTTATATGGTGGTAATCAGAAATACCCCACAGTCTCTACGTCTTTTCCATAGTGTATAGTTTTCCAAATCTATATTCTTAAACTATCAAAAGCTACAACAATCCTGACAATTAACATAAAATTTGATTCTTGAAAGTACATTTTTTAAACTCCTAACTCAAAGAAAGGACACTTGTTTTGACATTGTAGTAAAAGTAACTGGTTACATACATTTTTTGAAAAGTAGCAATAGGTTTTTAGTTCTGCTCTCTGTATCTACCATATATAATTTTTATTTGTTAATAATCTAACTGATCTGTTATCATAGATCAATTCAAAGGAGGTTTTCTTCTTTAATGTTTCAGAAATGCATTTAAATATTCTAAACAACAAAGGTTTTACTGTAATGCTAATGCTAGTGTTCTTTCTATGCACATTTTCATCACCTTTATAATTATTTCTAAATTGGAGAATTAAAAAATCTTTTTAGAACTTTTTCATAATAAAACAATGAACTTTAGTAGCCACAATGACACACTGAGGAAAAGCCACAATTGAGCTAACAGCTAGCAAGCACCGCTTAACAAGAAAATGTAGCACAACAAGCAATGTAACAGTGTGGCAGCAGTAACTAAAATGTTTAATGAATTCATATTTTTGTTTCTACCAAAATAGAAAGTATTGCTGAATAATTCAGATACAATTTTACATTTTTTACATTTTAAGGCTAGGTAGCACATTAGCTTAAAGGAAACTGTCATAATAATAAACTTTCTGGTAACCTGCAGTTGAAAACAGGACATTACCCAGGAGCAGTTTATGAATTATGTCAAAGAACAACAGTATAATTCAGCTATTAGCAACACTGATGTTAGAATATCACAAACATAACAACAATCACAGGTACAGGTGTGACGCTCCCAAACAATTTTAGCTATTGGTGTCCTTGAACAGTTTGTGTGTGTGGTGTGTGTGTGTGTGTGTGTGTGTGTGTGTGTGTGTGTGTGTGTGTGTGTGTGTGTGTGTGTGTGTGTGTGTGTGTGTGGTCCTGCCGGGTTCTCTGTTTCTTCCTCAGGTACACTGTATCTAATCAACCAAACCTCGCTGATGCTGGCTCTGTGGAAACATTATCTATTACTTTTAGTTTGTTCAGTTTCGGGCTCCATTGGCCCTAAGGCTTACACTGTTTATTCAGTTACAGCCGCTGATAAATTCTGAACTGAATACACTTCAGTAATGAGGCAAGCAAACAGGGCCTCCCCAAGCATGCTCTGTTTGAGCAAAACAAACTGTATAAACAACATATATTCCTTTTATTTCAAGATTAACTTGCAACTTCTTGAATACAACAATTTAAAGATAACACAGAATTTCAGACAAAGATGATTTATTAAATAAGTTTATTAGAATTGACAACATTTATGTTTCTATTTCACAGCTCAGATCCAATGGCATGAAAAGCAGCTTCCACAGAGGTTTGCAGCTGGTCGTGTAACACATCATAGCCTGTGATCTTGTCATACAAGCAACTGTGAAAGCTGAATGCACTGTCACACAGTCCTGCGTGGCTGTGATGTCATGAACGGCAGGTGCTTTGAATCCATTTGACCAGAGAGGGAAGAAAAAGGCCATTAAAATCCCTGACTCATCATAAAAGAGGAGGGAGGTGGGGAGATGAGTTCGATGTGAAGAGGACGAGATCTGGACGATTAGTCAGTTTTTCCATTAGGTCCAAGGCTGGCTGTCTGAAAGAAAAACAAGTGTGGATGTCACATTAGGCCATAGTGACAGTAAGCTGGCCTTTGGCTGATGGCAGATCAGATGTGATAGAAAGACTGTGTTTGACCACTACTGTCATAAAAACCAGCACCTACAACTCAATACGTGTGTAAATAACCCTTCATCTTTTTAAAAATAAAAACTTAGACTCCTCACAAATGCAGAATTATAGGCCCATATCAAAGCTTGCATTTCTGGGAAAAATCGAAAAGGCCATTTTTCATCAACTCAGCTCCTTCCTGGCATTAATTAACTGATTTGATGTTTTCCAATCTGGATTTCCACCTCATCACAGCACTGAGACTGCTTTTATGAAAGTACTGAATGACATCTTTTTAAATACAGACAATGGAAAAGTCACTGTCTTAGTTCTGTTGGATCTCAGTGCTGCTTTGACCACAAGATACAGACTGGGTCGGACTCATTGGCACAGCCCTTAACTGGTTTGAATCCTATCTACATGATAGAGACTATTTTGTGTCAGTTGGTCCTTACAAATCTGAAAGAACAGCAATGACATGTGGAGTTCCCCAAGGTTTCATTCTTGGTCCACCCCTTTTCAACATCTATATGCTCCCACTAGCTCACATCCTTAAGAACAATAACATATCCTACCATAATTATGCGGATGACACACATATTTACATCACCATGAACCCAGAGGATTATGAACCAATGCAGTCACTGAATAAATGTATTGAACAAATCAGTGATTGGATGTCCCATTATTTCTCCAATTAAATAAGAACCAAACTGAGACAATTCTTTTTGGTGCCAAAAATGAACAATCAAATGTTAGTGCTCATCTTGAAGCCCTAATGTTTAGGACCTGTCAGGAATCTTCTGTATAGTGTAGTTCTGGACTCTGACTTAACCCAAAAACCATTAACAGAATTACAAAATCTGCCTACTACCATCTCAAAAACATAGCAAGACTTAAAGGACTCATGTCTCAACAGGATTTAGAGAAACTTGTTAATGCCTTTGTTTTTAGCAGACTTGATTACTGTAACAGTGTCTTTACAGGTCTCTGTAAAAAATGCAACTGCAGCGTATTCACAACGCTGCTGCCTAAGTCCTCACTAAAACCAGAAAATGTGGACACATCACCCCTGTTCTTAGAGCCTTGCAATGGCTTCCTATAAATCAAAGAATTGGTTTCAACATATTGTTATTAACTTACAAAGCACTGAATGGTTTGGGACCAAAGTACATGTGTGACATGCTGCTCTGTCACGAGCCATCCAGAGCTCTAAGATCATCTGGGAAAGGCCTACTCACCGTCTCGAGGGTCAGTACGAAACATGCAGAAGCAGCTTTTAGTTTTCACGCACCACAGTTATGGAATAAACTTCTAGAACACTTACGATCTTCTCCAACCCTGGTGTTCTTTTAAATCAAGACGGAAAACATGCTTATGTAAAGCACTTTGAATTGCCTTTGGGTATGAACTGTGCTATATAAATAAATTGCCTTGCCTTGCCTTGCCTTGCCTTGCCTTGCCTTTATCTCACAGCTCAAGGTCTGACTCAGTGACATGGGTGAGGAACAGGCAGGTTTGGGACAGAAAGAAACGACGGGACAGAGCAGTGCTGGTCTGTGTCGGCAGGGAAAGGGAGTATTGCTGAGAGTGTCTGACACACTGAAAATGGCAGTTCTTCTCCAAAGCTGAGAAGTCATCCTCCCACTCCAAGCCTGCAGACAAAACACACAAATAGTGACAAAGAAGTGTCAATAGCCTGCAGCATCTGGGTTTAGCAGGACAAACAGTAAAGTTTGTTAACCCTTGTAGTGTCGCGCCCTGATCTTGTTACATTGTCAGACGCCTTTCAGTTTAAAGGTGCTCTAAGCGATGTAGGGTGACGTCACTTCTTGTTGACATTCAAAGTATTGTCAAACAAAACGGAGGCTAGCTCGCCCCTCCCTCCTCCCCATCCCGTCCCCTCCCTTCCGCATACTAACCCCCCAACCCCCACCCCCAAATCCTTCTTGTTGGTTATTGGCTGGAACACTGTTTATGTTTGGTGGTGCAGGTTTGGCGCAGTTTGTTTTTGCTGCCGTTTGTGGAGCCTGGGCTGTCTACAGAGACCGCGTTTTTTTACAGTGTGTTCAGGGGACAGGCAGCTCGCGGATAGTGAGGAGATGTTTGCTCTATGTGACAAAAAATGTTGTAGCCTAAAAAACGCGTGACATCGCTTAGAGCAGTGGTTCCCAACCTGGGGTCCGGGCACCCCCAGGGGGGGCGGCAAAGATCACAGGGGGGCGCGAGTCTTTATCTGGTTTAAGGTTGAGGTAAAAAATAAATATTTGCACGTTAAACAAATTATGATAATACACTAAAATATATTATGTATACAAAAGTCTGTATGAAAACTATATATTTTGTTGTATCCTCGTCTTTCCTGCCGCCTCGGCATCACTATTTTATGAATGAAACATGGCGGAGAAACGTAACAGTGCTGATAACTGCTCTGTATCAAAAAAGAAAGTAAGGCTCTATCTCGAGAGTTACCTCAACTTCGGTTTTTGGGGGGGCTCAGCTTTTCTCAGACATGAGTAGGGGGGGCGCCAAGGAAAAAAGGTTGGGAACCTCTGGCTTAGAGCACCTTTAAAGTATAATCAAAGATAAACTTTTCCACATTGTCAGCAACATTTTAGTGTCAAAATATTACCTTATTTATCAATAAATTACAAAATGATTGTTTTTTTGTAAAATATACTATATATTGTTACAGTATATTTCTGTGTATTCAAGCTGGACCAGTAAAAGAAACTCTATACATTTCCAACCAATAACATCACTGATTTTTAAACACAGTCAATTCAACAGAACTGTCTTTCTTTTTAAACAATAAACCCCTTATGTTTTGAATAATCTGTTGTGACATCTTGTTCCACTATTCTTTTTCATCCAGAAATGTATTATTATATTGAAGGCCAATGCTCATTTCGGTGCAAAGCACTGACACAAACTAAAACTATTGGACTTCTTGGGAGGAAGGAAATAAAAGTTATGCATCGAAATATGATATACCATATTTACTGCAGTAAGTGTTGCAATACTACACTATACTACTATACTAATCCTGCATTGAATATGTTGCTTTAAAAAAAACGTTTCTCTTTTTAGTAAAATGTACTTGAAGTATCAAAAGTAAACCTAATACTTTTTGTAGTGGCACAATTACACTTTTAGTTTAACGCACTAATACTCAGTGCGTTAAAGTATTTTATTAGCGATGAATTAATGTCTAAGTATTTTATTGTTGTAGCTGGTCATGGTGGAGTTAATTGAAAGTGTGTTATGTAGTGCTGGGTAGTTTAATCTATAACAATGCATCATACTATGAACTCATCATATGTTTTGTAATCAAAATCTTAATTTCTAAAGTAACTGGTAATATACCTGTCAAATTGATGTAGTAGAGTAAAACATCAAATATTTTTTAAGTGGTATGAAATGGGAAAAAAACAGTCAAGCAGAGTACCTCAAATGTTACTTAAATAGTACTTGAGTAAATTAACTTAGTTAATTTTCACCACTGCAGAATGGTCAGCAGTAATGTTAAGTATGCACAGCGTGTAGTTAATAGGATAAAACATGCAGAATCACTGATATCATCCTTCAATATAGTACCACTGTCTTCTAATGTGACATCTGGCAGAGATGTGCAGGCCTCAGAGTGCAGCTCCACGGTGGGACTCTCCTAAGAATAGTAACAGTGGATAGTCAGTGGATATTAAATAGGAAACAAAGCAAGTGTCATAACATTGGTTTGGATCAATACAGTGGTCAGTAAGTATTCAACCTTTATAGTATGCCCAGTGAAAAACAAAGCCCCAAACCCACCAAGCTACAGGATAACAGTACCTGATCAAACAGGTAGACCATGACATCATCATTAAAGGACACACTCTTCCTCTTTTTTAGATTTGTGTCCCTCCCAGACAATACTCCTGGAGCGTTGGAGATATGACAGGATTTCTGAAGACTTTTAAGGTTGATAAAATTGTCTCTGATAACCAGTTCATGTTGATTCCCATTAGAGTTGTTGGTGTTGCGACCGCGGGCAGTGGAGTTGTTATCGCTGATATGCCAACCACTATCCCCTTTCGATGTCCCACAATCCTCAGTGTAGCAAATGTCACCAAAACGTTGTAGTGGTATGTCCTCATCACAGAAAATGATGAACCTATTTTGCTGATCCGTTGTAACAGTGTCCTGTTGAGTGATAATGTTTAAATTCTTTTTGATCAAAATGAAAATGTCCTGCATATTTAAAATAAGTCTTGTCCACGGGGCCTCCTTTGGGCACTCTGAGACAAAAGAAGCTAAAGAAGTGAGCGTTGAATGATGTGGGGGCTCCTGCGGAACACAACGGTGTCGAGGGGAGGTAGAGAAAGGCGGAGGCCGCGTTACCAAGCTCGATCTGCAGTCACTGTTCCTCCATAACTGAGGGGTTGCACTTCCTCTTTGATCCAGGATGCAGGTGATCGCCTGCAGCTCTTCATCGGCCTGGATCATCTGACCTGAGGATATCAACAGCTGGAGCTCTTCATTCCTATATGAATGATGCACAATTACTCATTCAGGCTTGTATTGTATTTAAATTGGTTCTGTTCATCATCTCGAAACGAACAAGTAAAGGAAATCTAACTCTTTTTGGAGTTTAACAAATAATTCCAATATATTAAATAAGTTCTTTTGAAGTATTTGCTATTGTTCCTTATGGTAATAAGCTTTTTTCACTTAATACATTTTGACATGTCACAGTAGGAAAAGCACAGGTGTAAATGATCAAATTAACAATTAACGCTGATGAATTCTATTTAGCTCACTTGAATAGAAGAGAGCCATTGTTACTGTTGTTAGTAACACCTGTGCTTTTCCTGCCCCCATTTAGCAGCTAATAGATAGAGACCAAAAACAGAGCTAAAAGAGAGTAAATAATGGACTTAATGTGGCCAGAAACACATATGATACATATGAGATTTAATATTAGTTTGGTCATTTAGACCTTGTCTGAGTCCAACAAGTACGCTGGCTATGTTAGTTGTGGAGGACTAATATTTAGCCTGGTCTAGCTTTAGATAACTCAATTACCACTTACAATAGGGAATTATGTGAATGACAGTTACATCAGAGGAGTGGTTATCTGCCAATACAATAAGCTACCAGTTTTAAATGGCATCTGCAGAAGTTTTAATTGCCACTGGGCGACATGATGTTTGTAAGTGGCATACTGTATATCAATAGAAGAGTTGTGTCACAACAATAGTCAACAGTGTTGGTGGCATATATCTTTTTATGGATTTTGCCCAACACTGACAGTATTACATTGTATAAAGTATAAAGTGACTGTTTGGTGCCTGGCCAAAGGTTATACTTTGTCCTAAGATCATATCTAGGCTTTGTTTCAAGATAATCTCCTCTTACAGACAAATACAATCTCATTGCAATTTCTTATTTCTCTTATGTTTTGAATTCATTGGACATTTTAAGAGGCAGTGCACAGACAGCCCTTGAGTGTCTGTTAACAACAGGATGTACTGAAACTGATTCATCAGCCTTTGTCCGTTGGAGGAAACAGTACACTCACAAACGCATGCATGCACACAGACACATACGTTATTTGGCCACTCACTCCAGAGCCTGAATAAATATCGGGGCCCATCCATCCGCGGAGACAAAGACGCAATAGGAAACTTTTACCGCTCTGCAGTAACCAAGCAACGGCTGAATGAGTGACTCAGGAAAGGAAGAGAGAAGCTGACTCACAGCAGCTATGACGTAAAAGATGTAAAAGGACACACACACATACACTACTGCATGGTCACACACACACACACACACACACACACACACACACACACACACACACACAACACACACACATGCACAGCCACACATGTGAAGCCTGTAATCTGCCCTGTTTTCGGGGAAATTAACACCTCACTGTGTAACAGGTGGGCTCTGGGGAAAGACAGATTATAATAAAACCCACAAGTCCCACTATCACCACAACAAGCAAAAAGGATACAAAAACATTCCATCAATTACAGCTATAAAAATCAAAATAATACCTTTTCTTGATTCCTTTGTCACTGCATCTCCTTTTAGTAAGCCAATTCAAACCATCCAATGAAATCACCAACGTAGCTCCATCCCTGAAGTATTTTAACTCTTTGAAAGGAAAGAGAGGAACAGGGCTATGAACTGATATGCAATGCTTCAAAATCTTGCTGCATCATGATGCTGCAAAATGTGTTGCAACACATTTAATCTCTGCATCCAACCACGCATGACACCAGCATAGTTCTTTTCCTACCTTGCATTCTGCAAGCCCCACTCATTCCCCCGGCTCGTACTGCACGGCGGACACCTTATTGAGGACACGGAAAGAGACAAGCTAAACATATGGATAGAGAGAGAGGAGATAGATAGAGGGATGCACAGAAAAAGAGAGGGGTGGGGGGGGGCTCAGGCAGGGTAGAGAGTGAATAAATGAGGGGGGAAATGAAATAAGGGGAGTAGATCGGAGGAGGTAAGGGGGTTGAAAGAAGAGTGAAAGAAGGTGATGAAGAGGAAGAGAAAAGGTGTGAGGACAGAGAAAGGACAAAGAGCTCCAGTACACTCTCTGGAGGCTGCTGGCCTTTCTGCAGCAGCAGAGTGCAAGATGGGGATCGATAACTTATCTGGTCTAATGTAACACAACTGCCTGCATGAGAGTAACAGCGGAGAGGATATCACTTAAAAATTCTACAATACAGACATTATACTTCATGCAAACAACAGTATGGCTGAAGCCGAACAATTGGCAACTGTCATATTAATGCAAGAACAAAAGAATCATTTGGTTTCCAGGATGTGAACTCACAATTAATTGAAGGAGTCCTCTAGTTTGTTGTGCATTCTTTGCCAATATTAACAAGGCTACATTTGTCTTAAGGAGTTCTGTTTCCAATCATAAGGACCCCTTCCACGCGTTTATAAAATCATTACTGATTATCACCGACCTACTCGTCAAGGCAATTCATTTCATTCTTTTGATATGAATGGTTGTTCAAATCAGATTCATTCTGCCAAATGTGTATACCAGAGTTAAGTGTTACAATGTGTGATTATGTCCCAGTCATTTCATTACAACACATCTTTAATATAGAAATTACTTGAGTTCAGTCTAAAGGAAGACCATAATCTCATCTAAACGGAATAAGATCAGTTCTTTACCCTGAAAAATCGTCAGATTTCAAATTCAACTGCATACAGGAAAAAAAACTTTTGGGTTCTAGAAGTGTGTGTTGTATTTGAGCAGCCCGTCAGTCTCTTTTTGGTGCATGGTCTCACCAGGTGCAACAGTGAATGTTAGCTCTCTCCAGAGGTTGAAAGCAGAACAGCAGCAGCAGGCAGCTGTAGCCAACACTGAAGAGAGAACTGCAGCAGACCAGTGTTGTCAGGCTTTCCACAACAACAAAAAACTAACCAGGAAATAAGACATTTGGCTAAGAGATACTGGGCCCGCACATTTAACTACAGTACTGTTGCTGCCACTGATGTAGCTATCACATCACAACTTTTACTTATAGTAACAGAAATATTACTGATGCTACTGCTGTTACATCATTTCATTTGTTACACTGTATACTCTACTACTACCATTCCTGTTGCTACTGTACACGCTCCTGTACATTTGCTGCTGCTGTCAGTTGTACTGTTGTAGTCTATTCATCATAATCATCATCATCATCATTATCATCATTGTCATCATGTAACTTCCAGAAATCCACATTGATTGGGAAAATCCCGCTGGTATAGTCCTCCCCCCTGGCAACAAAATCACTGATGCTGGAGTTCTGCTTTAAACACCCAGACAGCATCAGGACATTGTTCCCAGAAGGCAACAGTGGCACCATTCTGTCCACCTCTGGTTCCCAATAGAGGGGGAATGAAATAGATAAGAAGGGAATTGAAGCAAAAGAGAAGAGAAAATAGACATAGAGAAGGACAGATGGTATTTCAGAATGAGTGATTGTATTTCTCCTTCCCTTCCTGCCTTTTCTCTTATTTTGCTTTTTGTTAACCTTCCCCCTTCCCTTCCCGTCACTTCCCTGTAATAGTTGTCCTCCGAGGCATCCTGTCACCCAGCAACCGTCCCCCATATCAGGTCAGCCGGTGCACTCTGACTGTTTATGGTACAGTGTTTCAATATAGTCAACTCTTTTTTCACTGGACTTAGCAGTATATGTGAGGATGTGATACAGTCGCCGGAGCTGAAAGCCTTTCTCACTGTTGCAAAAATGAGAGAGCTTGGTCCGGCACATTCTATTTTCACATCGGAGGAATGATTGATGTGTGCGGTCTGAGTTGGTCATAATCTGATATCTCGACAACTTCTGCATCCAACTGTCATATGAATGAGTGATATGAGTGAATGAGTCTTTGGTTTCAGGCCTTCTGACTGACTGGGTGGAAGCTGAGGAAGCCGACTCCTTGTATTTTATTATCTGCTGTAGTTAATTTAAGCAGGAGAAAGCAGTCAATATCGTTTCTCCACTGATCTACTCGGCTACTGTAGCCAGAGGTGTGCTGAAAGCCATCAAGTGAGCTAATATTGTTTCCAATCAGCCAGTGATACAGTTTGCCAACTCTCTCGTCATGCCTACAGAGAAATGTCTCAATCCCACAATTCCCTGCAGCATACAGGGAAACTTGACCCTGGGGGTATCAACAGGTGAACTAGAATAAAGAATGTGTCTGTTGTGCCAAAGAGGGTGAGAACAAGCCCAAGCACTTAAGTGGCCCTTTAGCTTGAATTTTTTTAATTAGTTGGTTTGGTCCTGCTATATCTCATTGCTCCGATTGAGTTGTAACGTGCACAGTACACGCCTAGAGAACTGGAGAGCTATCCTTTTACACTGCAGGCGCAGAATCATCATATCCAGCCGGCGAGTGACACCAAACAATCCGTGAGAGGAGGGTAATTGGAGATCATTGGGCTTATTCTGAGCATGCAGGATAGACTCAAGGCCTGAAGAGGGACACATGGAGCTGAAGTCACTGACAATGGAATGGGGCACTGCAAAGCACTGTGGGTAATATGGTAAAGCGAAACATCCAGTCAGAACGCTGGTAGTGCTCTTTGCAGGCTTTATTTGGACACAGCAGGGTCTTACGGCTGCAGAGGAGAGGGGCCGAGAGGGAGTGAAACGGGACACTAAAATAACAACACACAGAGCGGTAAACATGTCACTGTTGTGTACATATTTGTTCATGGTGCGTGGCTTCGACAGTAATAAAACTGTAGCAATGCCCCCTTTAGTAAGCATTTAAAGTAAGCTGGGGAACTTTTTATGCATCCTTTACATTATAAATGTTAGAAGCCTGGTGCAGCTCTGCATCTGGTTGTAATTTGAATAACTAATTTGTTGCAGATCAGCATAAGCTGTGCTGCACAGAGGTGAGCTCTTTGTAGACTTTTCTCTTAGGCGGGAGATTATAGGATCTTAAAAGTGTTTGCTGACAGAGTGTCTTTAATATGATGACATAAACGTGTAATCCATTCGGATCACTCGGATTGCTGGCAGAGTATTTATGAGCCTCTGTTGACAGCAGTACACCTGCTCTTCCTCAGTCCAGACCTTGGGACTCTGCCCGCCTGAACTAGCATCACTGCTGCCAAGGGCACTGCCATATTGGGAGAAGTGTGTGTGTGTGTGTGTGTGTGTGTGTGTGTGTGTGTGTAAAGAGAGGGGGAGTGTGTGTGTTTGTATGAAAATGTGTAGAGAGACAGAGATAGGAGGAGAGAGAAAGAAAGCTGGGTGAGGAGGGTGGGTCTGTGTTGGTGGGAGGGTTTGGATGGGCGGGCGTAAGTCTATATGCATTTATTTTACTGGTGCTATAAGAGCATGGATTACTGAGACTCATTTATTAGTCCATCATTCACCATATAGAATCCATTTCATGACAGAGGGAGAAATGCATATCATGTTTACACAAAGTGTGTCTGACACGGCAGAATAAGACCCTGCTGAAAGACAAAAATGAAAGTGTTCAATGAGGAAAAAACACACCAAATAGAAGTTCTGCTTGGCGTAAAGTGTGTTCAGTTAGGGTGTTTTTATGTAATTTCAGAGTGCTTTCATTACACTGTAATCATTAATAAATAATAGTGACTTGCAATTGCAGGATAGTGGATCAAAATGTAGTAGTAGAAATTGAACAAAAGTGCACGCTGTAAAGCTCTCATTTTCATGGATTTTTATTTCAGCTGTGACACTGTCAATACTTATTAATTCACTAAATACAAGTTCCAAAGTTATGCAAAAAAATAAAAAAAGATGTTCGGACCCTTTAAGTAATACACATTAATGCACAATATTTATGTAGATAACATTTTTATAGCAGAGAATGCTGGTTTACACTATACACACTGTGTTAATTAAGTTCTCAGTTCAACAAATATGAAAACTTAGAATTTCAAAATAAATGCTTGTACCAAGAGCTACACCTACATTGAGTGGAAAGTGTTGCTGCGCCTAAATTATTTATAGGACATATTTGTTATTTTTGCAGTGTCTGCATGTATAGATCATTACAAATGAAGAGCAAACACACGCACACACACTCACACACACATATGAATCCATCAGCATGTTGTTTTCAATTAGTTAAAACCTTTTCTACGGCATATGTCGTTGCAGTGTTCAACCACTAGACTGCATAAGAGTACAGCAGTTGGCCTCAGTGGGGGTTATAAGGTGGAGGATGTCACACACAAGCATAAACTGTGACCCTTGTTAAGAACAATAAGGCCATAGCAATGACAATGTTAAAAAAAAAAATGATGTCCCTTAATGATTAAGGGATAAAGGAAAACATTTTAACTTTGATTAAGACTTAATCAAAGTCAAAACTGCTTCCTTTTCCTTTGCATTTATTGCTTTCACATGTACAGTTCTCTGATCGCATCTGCACTAGTCGTGTTACTGAACAAGCAGCAAAGACTGAGACAGAAAACAGCTTTTAACACTCAAACTATTATATCAGTCTGGTACTAAAGCCAGTGGTGAAAGGCCTGTGCCTGTCTGTCACTTCATGTGGGCCCATTTCTGGTTCTGCACTCTAAAAGGTTGAGCAATGACTGCAACTGTGTATGTATGTAAACACTTACCTCATCCCGGCCTGTAATCAAACCACAGCTAAGGGAGCAACTAAGCAGGGTGAAATGATATTTCAGCCATAAGACAGAGTTAACACACAGTTGACACACACACACACACACACACACACACACACACAAGTGAGGAAGAACTGACTTGAAATGTCAGGACTGCTGATGGGTGAAACAAAAAAGACAGTGGAAAAAGTGTTGAAAAGCTTGGCCCTGACCTCTGACCTGACACATTCACATAGGCACACACAGTTGAGCATTCGCAGGCCCAGACAGCTGTGGGCCTCCTTGACTGGTTTAAAGTGTTTATGGAGGAGCTGGGTTTGAGCGCTCGTTGACAGAGCTCTCATTATCACACACACACACACACACACACAAACACACACACACACAGACACACAACCCTGATCAGATAAGAGTGGATCTATTTCAGCAGCTAATCTTAAATGTGATGAGGTTTACACATGTGGCACTGGAATATACATAAATATCTTTATTTGGGAATCTGGCGCCACCCAGGAGTATATCACACTACCTCACACTATAGGAACAGGAAACAGGACACTATGCTTTCATGTCAAACCCTTACTTATATGGAGACTTGGTTTGGCTGGGAAATCTCTTGTAGATAACTGTTGGAGAACAGGCTGTTCACAAAGAATATATTTAAGGGAAGGTCTTTGCTTCTATATCTCGTACATCATGGGCGATTTTAGACCCTTTTTAGGGGAGCTCAAGCCCCCCTAAATTTCATCTCAGCCCCCCTTAAAATTATAATTAAAAATAAACTTTCTTTCTTTTTTTTTTTTTTATCAATTTTGGTGCTTCAAGTAAGAGTTTACGAACGTGTCAAGCAATTACAGGTTCAAAGGGCTTGAAACAGGTTTAATATCCTGTGTGTCTGGCACCAATGCTATGCACCTGTAGCCTGGTCACGGAAAGGGTTAACAGAAATGTAGTTTTGGCCAATCGGAGGTGGTTGTGCCAGACTCCCGCCTTGGTTGAGTCTCTATCTAATCTGTCAGAGGGAGAGCAGGAGTGCGGTTGTAAAGTTAAACGTTGGTATAGTCCCCAGAGAAGAAGTTGGTAATTTCATGGCAGATTAGAACCCAAATTGAAACGTAAGCAACTAAAATTGCTGAATGTTAGAACATTGTGTCAAATTGGTCGTTATTACTGTGACGTATAAAGTGTCAGGTTTAGTTCCATCATAGTGTTAATAGTGTGAAAAAACCTTAGCTGACGTTGTTGTTCATTAGCTAGCTCAGAGTTAACACTTTTGCAAGGCACTGTATCTGTGTCCCATTCTCATTAGGGGCTGAGCCCCCCCTAATGATTTGATCCTAGAATCGCCCCTGTCGTACATCCATCAGTCCAGTACACCTATAAATCCAGACCAAGTCTCTCTTCCTGACACCACTATCTTTGCTGCAATCTCCTACACCCAAGGGAGTCCCTAATTCCTCCCGCCCAAACCCACCGACCCCCTTACCCTGTCTTGTCCTAGCATAGATCCTATCACTTGCATCCTAAGCTGGCTGGTATTCATCAGGCCCTGATCCAATTTCACAGAAGCGGCACATTTAAGTCAAAAATGTAATGAGTCAGGATTTTCTCCTAGTCACAGCTCAAACAGATATGAAATAGAGGAACCAGGACACATTAGAGAGAAATAGCTGCAGGAAGCACGGAAGCTACCAAAATAAAAAATAAATAAATGACTTGATAAATTAATTACAATATATCATTCAATGTGGCAAAATAATATTTTAAAAGAATAGGCATTAATTAATTTATAAATTGTTTTAATTTGCTTCTTGACTCACTTTGAATGATAGCCCCCTCATTTGCATAATAATGAAAAACGAAATAAATATAATAAGAAATACTACGCAAAATAAATACATTTGGGGAAATAAATAGGGGGGAAATGCAAAGGGAAAATAATACATAAATAAATACATGAATACATTAAGAAGCTAGTTAAAACAGAAATATCAATTTATGTCACATTTGATCAATTCATTAATTTACATTAACATTTATTTTTATATTATTTTTGATGACATATTAATTAATTGATCAAGTCATTTATTTAGTTATTTTTTAATTTTGGCAGCTTCGGTTCCGACTATCATATTTTTACAGTCATTTTTACATATGAAATCAAAGACTTCCAGGGGGAAAAGAGCACTTTGGAGTTACACTTATTACTACATTTTTATTTAATGGTAAAGTGATTAAAGATTCAAGTTAGCCACAGGCCAACACTGGAGAGAAATCTAAAAATATAAGGCAACTAAAAGGCAACAACATGCACACTGTAGCTACAAGCATGGGCCCATGTACAGTACAGTACAGTATACATACACAAAATATGTTATGCATGTATGGATGCAAACTCTCACCCATCCAGTCTTGAGTGATTCATATCAAAACAGAGTAGAAAGGAGAGTGACATGCATACAGAGACACAGGCACAGACACAGTGAATGCCACAGACAACCACACAGATTGAAAGATTGGTGCCAAAACAGAGGAGTGAGATATAGCTGTTAGGTAGAGTGGGCGGTGGAGGGTGGGGCTCAAAGTGAGTGTTGGAGGGGTCTGGGCTGTATTTGAGACTGTCACTTGCATGGCCACACCACAGCTGGTCGGATAGAAATAGAACAGGCAGTAACTGAGCCCAGTAAAAAGGAGGAGCAACCACTTTCCTCAGGGATGCATGTATAGATGAACATATCTTTCTGTCTGTCTGAGATGTCAAACGCTTGAGACGTTACAAAGGGACTAGAGATTTAGTTTAGCATGCAGCGGGACAAGTCTAACCTGATGACATAGTCAACCATCTGAATTAAAATGGCCATCAAGATAAATAGTTTCTACAGAAATCTGACACATGTTCTGAACACCTTTTATATTTATTCTTTCCACACAGAGAAGGTTAAAGATCTCTGTCAACATCAAGGAAAAGGCAAGTTTTCTCATGAATGGCACATAAAAATGGATTTATTGATGTCAATAACTGTCCTGTTCCATAATGCAAAGATGTAAAGATGTGTAGGTTGTTAACAGGGCAGTGAACCCATCAGGACATACAGCAACAGGTGTGAGGGAAGATAGTCATGCACTCATTAGGATAAACAGCAACAACCACAGCCACATCAACAAATAACCAAAAGGTTTACTGACAAATATCCATCTAGAGAAACACAACATGGGCAAAACATTTTCCCATCCTCGTGTTCCTCCTGTTTCTGTTCTAACCAGGATATTCAAAATATTTCAGAAAAAATACACAGCTCACTATTTAACTTTTCGGACTTCGCAAACATTTACTTTAGCGTGCGTAAGTGGTGACAGACAGACTAGCCTAGTCGTCTATACGAATGAGTAGCAGTCAAATGTAAATGATCATGCAGGAAACCAAAGCTTAACGCATAAACACAAAAACAAAATAAATGTTTCTTTGGGGTGGACATCCTCCACAAAAGATATCTAGAGCAACATTTCGAACTAAACCAGTGTAGAAGTACTCGTAAAAATGATTTAATGGTGAATGGGGTGCACAGATATGGCACTCTTTAACCTGAGATGGACTAATTCCTTCACAATGTCTCTCATTTACCCATCCACACACTTAGTGGTGGCAAAGCTGTGATGGGGAGCAATTTGGGGTTCATTGTCTAGCTAACTACCCTAGCTATGTTCATTACCTATATTGTAAAGATATGAGCACTAGTGATGCAATATAGTCTGCAAAAGTCACCTACACTGTGATAGAAAGAGAAGGAAGGACAAAAATAAATATAGTGAGAAACAAACACCACAGGCTGTCTCTACAGTGAATATACCATGCTGCTCATTTGAAAAACTTTGTAGTTGATCTATTTAGGCTTTTACCTAAAAGATACATTTACGTGATTAGTTTATTTAGGACTGATTCTTGTAAGCCAAATCTCACACAATAAATCCCCATTAAAGCCAGAATGTCTGAATGCATCTATGATACATCCTGTCAAAGTGTCCTTGAATAACATGCTGAATGTCTACCAGCTCACTTAATCATAGGATAAGCGTTGCATGCTTTGTATCTATATATCATGGATACGCAGACTTGTACAAACCAATTCAGTGCATAACAAGAATGTATCCAACACTGTCTGGTTCTTTCATTTGTGTAAAATGCCACCTACTATCTGTTTGTGTAATACTTACCTCTGCTGGTTTCCATGCCCTGTGCTGATTGTCCCATTGCTCACTTTTTCCCAACACAAATGGAAGAAGAAAGCAGGACCGTTTGTATGTCAGGGATGTAAAAGTAGATAATTCCATGTCCAGGTCCCTGTGTGATTTCTATATGTACACAAAAAGTACTTATTTCCCTCAAATTAAGCCCAGTGGTGCATTAAGCTACTCCCTGTCTGCTTCCCTCGCATGGATCAAGACTTCTCTCAGGTGCAAGACATAAAAAAAAGTTCAAGTTTTCCATTAACGCAAAAGATTTGTACTGTAATCTTTTCCTGTGCACGTTTCCTAGACTCCTTCCAGCTGCCTGTGCCTGTCAAGAAAACAACCAAAGCAACAAACTCCCCCAAATCAATAAGTGCACAGGACCGTCACCCCCATCCCTATCCATCTTTTCCTCTTTGTCCCATCCCCCTCTTCCTCCTCTCATCCCCCGCTCCATCACGCAGGAAGCCTGGTCTTCCTGAAAACAAGCATCGGAGCGAGGAAAGGGACAAGGCTGAGGGGGGCAGGTACGTGAGGGGGAGCAGAGGATGTTTGTGTCGTTCCTCGGCCCCTCTGGTTGCGCCAGGCCTCACTGTAGTCCATCCTGAGGAAACCAGGCTCACGTCACTCTTGCTAGGCCTTGGGCCCACACGCGCTGCCTGTTAAGGCCGGTATGACGCAGTCACTCCAGTGCTCCAGCAGCCCCTCACACATGGGAGCGATAAAGACATATGTGGATTAAAACTGTGGAAAACACTGCTTTTCGTATCATAATGGCATTAGCGAGCAGGAAAGGTTGACAAAAGTCCCATCGAGTGCATTTCACTTACACAAAAGGGGTCAAATGTGATGAAGAGAGATACTGCGAGGAGGGTTTGTGTTTTGTCAGAACAAAAGTTTATAACTTTGCCAGCTAACCACACTCCATTTCCTGTATGTAATAGTTGCAAACTGCCAAGCCACCTGCAAGTGTAGGAATTCCTCATCAGGGGTTTTCCAGAGACTCCCATCCACTGATTTATTGCAAATAAATTTTTTGTATGAATGCCATTAGTTGATGCTGTCTTGTGTTTGCAGTTTCAATGGGAAACCCTGTGATTATCAAAAATACAAATTATGAAAAAAAGCACGGCTCAGCCTCACACAGAAACGTGACTCAAAATGCTGTCCCCATCAGGTCATTTTTGTTGTGTCCACATGGTGTTTTAAGGTTTTTATTTCAACCAGTGTTCAGCAGGTATGACATCAACCCTAAGACATGACTTTAACCCTAAATGCAGCTGGATAAACTGTCTCCAAATGTATTTATTTTAAACCCTGGAATTTGAAAATGCGCCAAGTTGGCGCCCCCCAAAGATCATATTAAATAGATTCAACGCATCACTTAAATTCAATGAAACATTTCTATTTAGCAAGATGACGTTTTCATTTGACCAGTTAATTAAATGTTTTGATCAAACATATGATTCATCCATTTTGAACATTATTTCCTGATGAACGCATGTTAGAAAACAGTTGCACCATCTCTTTATAAGTACAGACTTAGCTTAGTTATAACATAAATCATCTTGACAACGACCCCACAGAGGTTAAAAAGCTGGGTTTCCCTGCCATATTTTTCCATATAGATGAAACAAAGTCATACCTACAGTTACAAATGATTGGTAGGCACCCCGAAAAATTTTATTTTTGCAAGTTATGTGTGACTTCCTGTTAACATGGTTGACTGCTTTCAATTGGACTAGCAACCTATTTGCACAGTCTTTACTTTACTAGTTGACACATTGCTTAAGTTTTAATATTGTAACCTGAGTTAGTAAGTAAATTAGCTAATAGTTATGTACATTTATGTGTGTGAGTGTGATTGTCATCATATTTCTATAACATGTTCAGCATCTTTGTAAAATGAGCAACCACTCTTTTGAGAGCAGAGCTCTTCGTATGCTAAATGTAGCATGTGGGAACAAGGTGACTGTGAGTGCAGACAGCTCCATGGAGCACAGCCTGAAAGTGACAGAGGCCATAATAACAGGATGTTTACAGCCTGCGGAAACACTGCCAGGGACAACCACAAGCAGGCCAGGCAGTGACTGTGACTGGCTGGCAACACGAGAGAAGAGGAAATGCAGGCCAGCCAGGCTTCCCTCCCGATGCACCAAACATAACCTCACTGACTGTGGGTTTTGTTCACAGACAGACGCTGTTTAGGTAGATTTTAAATCAACTATGACTTCTGACCTCTGGAGAAACCACTCTAGAAGACACAGTTGTGCAATTCCACACACACACACACACACACACACACACACACACACACACACACACACACACACACACACACACACACACACACAGTGTTTGCTAAAGTGGTCAGCTGCAGGTGACAGCAGACAGAAGGACACTGGTGGTTTCTGACACCAGGGGAAGGGGGGGTTGAAGCCTATTCACTGTCACCAATAGTAGCACTTTTTTGCCCGTCAATGGTCATATATTGCACCAGGCTGCAACACCCACCACAACAGAGTCTCCTCCACCATGTCTATCACCGACTTTCTCGCAGCATCAGACATAACTTCGGCTATTAACGCTTGTAAAGGTGAGGAGATGATTGGGGCATTGAAATGAACAGGTCTTGCTCTTTGTGACAGGATGCAAGCCATTTGTTTCTGGATGTCACTGTAGTTTCAGGAAACCTGAAAGTATGGGACATCATCATTCTAACTGAATGAGATCTAATCTAAAGTTGCATCTGTGATTTTACTTTCAGCGAAGGATTCCTTTAGCCCCAAGATGTTTTTCAAAACAGTGGGTTTATCCAAGAAAACTCCAACAGAGATCGAGAGGGTCTTTAAGATTTTGGACCAGGACAAAAGTGGCTTTATAGAACAGGATGAGTTACAGTTGAGTTTTCTAAACAGAAAAAAACATAAATACATTCTGTTCCAAGAATAATTCATGTGTCAAGCTGTATTTTACCAAACTGTTGATAGTTTTCCTGCATTATTGTGGTATCCATTCTGTTTGGTGTGTTTGGTGTCTTTTTCTCACTGTGGGGCATCATCCCTGCTCTTCATCAGGCTGTTCCTGCAGAACTTCTCCAAAGGAGCGAGGCTCCTGACTGCAGCTGAGACCAGAGGTTTCCTGCTGGAGGGAGACTCGGACGGAGACGGGAAGATCGGCCGGGAAGGTATGCAGGTCTGAGGAGCACTTCACTGTAGATGGTGATCAGGGGTCTGCTTTTATTTCTGCTTTATTAGGTATTGTGTCTTGTTGTCAATGCATTTCTTACAAAGTGAGAGTTGATCATTTGTAAGGCATGTGTCAGATAGTGTGTACTCACCTTTGTTTTTGTACTGCAAGAAATGTGATGAATATTCTTTTATGTTTGTCAGTAGGAGCAAAACTAAATAAAAAAAACGTATGTATTGTTTTTTTATGTCCAAGATTTTACATTCATTTAAATACAGGCCCTGGTGTAAAACAATTTGAAAACAAAGTACCAGAAAGGAATCCATCAGCGAAATAGTCAAAACTGTGAGAAAACCTCCCTTGAAAAATTAAGTTATCCTTTGCTGTAAATTTACCACTCGTTCACCCCCTGTGTTTGTTGCTAGGCAGCCTAAGTGTAGCTACAACAATCATCTCATACAAAGTGTCACTGCCAGAGCCACACACTTTAGTCTGTTAGGTCATGTTTGTAGTTGTTGTAGTTTAATGAAATAAGAGGATGATTATTACCAAATAAATGTGTAACAGCAGAATAAAAAAATGTCTAAAATTCTCTCTTTTTTCCAGAGTTTTCTGCGCTGGTCAAGTCTTCATAAACATGCGTGGCCTCTCTGACTTGTTGGATGGTGATAATCTCAGGGTGGACCTCTTTTTATAATGTTTACTAGCTACAGTAGATTACAAGACTGATACAGGGACATTATGTGTTTAGAATCATGAGTTGTACTTTTTTGGGAAAGTGCTGTAATAAATCTTTAATACATTAAATCTTGTCTCTCTGTTACGTGACTTTCCCTGCCGGAAGAGTGTACAAATAAATATACTAAAGTGTTTTTTTCCTGCTTACACCCAGCAAGACTCTTGTCAACAGATGAGCAGAATCCTCTCATGGGCCTGGTGTTATGATGTTAAATTGAGCACTGGGAGAAGTCCAGTCTGTCCAGGGGGCCGGGAGGCTTTGGTTTCTCCAATTAACAGCCTGAGCAACTTTCCACTGTGCAAATGAAGTGTTTGTCATTCTGGCAACCTCAATTTGACACCTAAGATGGGGTCATTTGGTGTGAATCATATGTTTACACTTTTTTTCAGCCAAGGACCCCTTTTACAAGACAGAGAATATACTGGGGACCCCCTCATGTATGTCCTCTGGAATAACTAGTTTTATTTGTTACACTTCTATGTAAGAACAACACAAGAAATCTGTTAGAAAGATATTAAACACGTAGCATATTAAACCTATTCGCAGACACTAGGAGTAATAGATTTGTTAGATTAGAATGTAATCGATGAATTATTATATTTTTTTAAATTGAAATATTGTACTTTTGATATTCTAATGTCAAAAAATCATTATTTGAACTCAAAAGCCTTTTGTTTGTTAAAAGAAATTAATTCTTATATCATGATTAACACATGATTTTTATCAATTTTCTTTGAAGATTTATATATTATTTTAATATTCAAAACCATAAATTGTTTAGACTTTGCTCATGCTGACTTAACATAATTTTAAACAAGCTCATCACGGCCATAAAACAGTCTATGATGTACAGTATTTGACCTGAGTCATTTGAGTTTTATAAATAAATTTCACTCTAAAATACTTTAACAGTAATGTAACTGTGGCTAAGAAGTACAAGTAAAAGTCTTGCTTTCAAAATGAACTTAAGTAAAAGTATTAGTTAAGAAACAAAATGTACTTAGTAAAACTACTCATTATGCAGAATAGCGCCTTTCAGTGTTATACTATGATCTTATTGGATCTTTATAGCCCATACTGCATGTTGTAGTTGGCTGGGAATGGGAGTCATTTTGACCGCTTCTTAACACTGTTGGATAGTAATTTGCAGCTATTAAAAAATACATATATACGTATAATGTTTAATATTTCCCTCTCAAATGTAGTGGAGTACAATGTAGCATTAAATGGAAATACTCAAATAAAGTACAATTACCTCAAAATTGTGCATACAGTTAGTAAAGATAGGGAATTAATACCTCCAAACATTTGGTCTTTTGGAACATTTACAGGGCATTTGTTTACTCTCACGTTTAACTGGCATCAGGACAGCAGTGACTGGTTCAGTACCAGTCACCGTCACCAGCTCTTTGGCACAGTGGGCTTAACCACTACAGCCCAGAAATGTTCATTGGAGTGGATTGCATATTGGGGGCGCACAGACGGGACACAGCTGGATCAGAGGTTCTGGCAGACAGAGGACAGAGACGTAGCCCTGTGATGGGAGGACTGGGGTGTCTGGCAGAGCTTCAGCAGTGTGCTGGACCGAGGAGTTCTTGCAGTGACCCAGCAGAGAAACAGGATCCTGGGACAGGATCGAGTTTCTATGCCAGCCCATTTACAGGACTTCTGTCAATGAGGCACATTTATTTGCAACTTTATCTTAGATGGCAGAGAATATAGGTCGATTCTATTTCTGCTGCAGCATGAGGGAACAAACTCTCAGGTGGAGCATTAGAGGAGGTTCATTTCAAATCATAAATTAGAAGAGAAAAAATAAGTATCTGCTGCACCTTCAAGCTACTTGGCGTGATGTGGTTGTTGATTTCTTAAAATATAAGTGTGTTTACCGGTCCTAGATGCTTATGTGGTTGTTGATTTCTTAAAATATAAGTGTGTTTACCAGTCCTAGATGCTTACTAAAGTTTTTTTTTTTTTTTTTGTTGTTTACAAATGTACATTTCAAATATAAAACTCAGAATATGATGGGGGGGTATCGTCCTTCGCTGTCTCAAATTGCAAACGTTCATAGCCTTGCTTGATGGGTTCCATCCCCGCTGTGACATATTTGTAATTTAAACCTGATATTGAAGCAGGGCAGGAATAGTTCAGTATCGATGGCCAAGTCGTTTGAGGTAAGAGACCTCGCTTGACCAGAGCAAATGCTAAAGGCCAAAGATGAGTTTTACTGAGCTTTTAAGAAGATTTGAAATGAAAAAAAAAAAGTACAAATATTATATGATATATGTAAGTGCTCTTTCTGGCTGCTGACACATCACACACCTGAAGCAACTGAGGTGAAGGTGACCAATTAGACAACTTATTTAAAGAGATCAGTTTAAGTATAGAACTGAAGCTGCAGTTCAGCTGAGAATGTCTTAAACTCATAGGTCGAACATGTTTTTAACATTATATAGGTTTCATGATGATTTATACTGACAATCAAAAGCTGCTGATATTGAGATGATCCTGTGAATGATATGAACATCATATCATTCACAGGATCATCTCAACACTGCCACCTAATGTATAATAGGCACATAACAGCCTGAACCTGTCACAGAGTAAATATGGGCATGGAAAGACCCCCTGGACTAGTTACTCATTTAATTTCATTGTCTGGTGCAGTGTGAGAACTCGGTGTCATTATGCAACCACATGGTGGTTTAACACTGAAGTGCTAAGATGATGATGATGATAGCGATGATATCAGTTTTTTTGGTGTTTCTTAAAATAACATCACAAATAGTTTCATCACCATAAGGAGAAATGGTCTGAATGGGTGTAAGAGATCCAAAAATAAAACCTGCCTGACGGTGCTCAGCTGCATGTCAGTAGATTATGATTATATGTGCTATTAAATGAATGCATTTCAATAAATCCCACTGGCTGTCCAATCAAACCCCTCCACTCTTTGGCCCGTTTTTGACAACCTCTGACAAAGACTGACTTAACATGGGGAAAAATGCATTACACTTTGCAGAAAGTGTAGCTTTTTTATGACTAACTAGCTTTCTGCAGCTTTCATGCATTCCATTATAATGAGCCAAATGCAAAAACAGAGAAATCTTCTGATCTGCTTAAAAAAACCGTATGAAGATTATAAAGACTTTTCGGTCACTAGAATGCCATTGCAGACATTTTACACATGCCAATTACGCACAGGCTCGTTTTGACCAAAACTGTACAGTTCGGAGGCGCGTAATCATCATAGGTGATGAAGTATAGGGTAGCTTGTGCTTTGCTATAGGCTACATAATCAGAAACAATATCATTGTATTTTATGAACACATTTCTTTATTAAGGAACTCTAACATTATACCTTAAAAGGCTTTTTTGGCCAAGATGGCAAACTGACATACACACAACATATTTTACAAACATCACAACCATTATAATAAAGATTAAATGTAAAAGTCACATTGGAAAATTTAGTAAAATCCTTTACATTACTCTACACTATGAAATTTGTAGTAACAATATAAAAGTTTACCTTATTCTTCACTCTGTGGTGCTCTGCACAGTTTAACAGATCAAAACTACATGGCCACAGAGTACGTTTCACTCAAATCAGCAGCATATATTATTAGCCGTATGCAATATCAAGCACTTTTGCCTACACTTAGCCTACCATTTAAGCATCTTCATTTATGAGCATATAAATAGAACAGCTCTGTCTACTGGACACATTTTTCAACCGACTGCTTTGACTGCTTTGCACACAGTGTCTATTACATAGCCTATGCATCATATTTCGGCCCAGTGAAGGTATATAAGCCTGTGTGAGCAGCTGAGGGGTTCACTGCAGTGAAAAGTTTCATCTGAGCGAATCCACTCTTGTCTTAGAAATAACCCTAAGGTGAGTTTCATTGAGGAGCCGCAGACCTTTAGGCAAATCTACTGCCTGACTCAAAGAGCTTTTCAGGGCTTCAACTTCTTGCAATGGGATATAAATCGAGGAAAGGGCCTGATTCTGAACATCAGAAGCTAAGGGTTTGACTTTGGACTAAGGAACCAAATGGGAAAAAATCTATTTGCCACCCAACCACAGCCGCAAAGGATATTTGATATTTTGCCTTGGAGGGCTTGGTTTTGGGAAAATTGGACTACCTTTTCTGATCATTTGTACCTTTTCTTTTGGGGCTGCCAGAGAGGAATACTCAAAGAGAGGAACTGTAAAACATATTGCATGAACGAAGCTTACATGTAGCTCTTTAACTTTGAACGCTGTTTTCTAAAGTGCAGTGAGGGAACTTAACATGCTTAGATTCAAAGTGAAAATTGCTTAATCCTGTCTGATTTGCTACAGCTGAACTGATGACTTGTCCTCTGCTCTCCTCCCTCAGTTAAATCAAAAAAATGGCATTGGCAGCATCTCTGAAAGAGGCTGACATCACTGCAGCCCTCGCAGCTTGCCAAGGTAAACCCCACCATTAACATGACACAGCATGCTTTATTATACTTTAAGAAAGCCAAGATGATAGCTATACATGCACAAAATCATGCAATTTATCAGATTTGTTTTAAGTTAACAATTTTTACTCTTTTGTAGCTAATGCAGAATTCAGTTGCTAATACAGAATCACATTACTAGATTATACTTGCAGCAAGTAGAAGGTGCGCCTTGCATCTTTTCTGCATTTTAAACTGCAGGATTGTCTTTTTAAACACATCTTGCGGCTGGGTCAATAGTGCAGCAAGCATGCAGAATGTGACTTTGATGCAATTTCCAAATGTCTTAGCATGTTTCAGTATAGCTACAATAAGAAAAACACCTCTGCAAATTAAGCTAAAATGCTGAATGACAGCCAGAGCAGAGGTTGGGGATGAATAGCAACCAACTGCCAGACATTGTAAACAGGGACCAGTGCAGCTGCAAAACACAATGTGATGTATCTACAATGTCTGATATGATCTCCTCTCTGTCTCCTCACAGCTGCTGACTCTTTCAAGCACAAGGAATTCTTTGTCAAGGTTGGCCTGACTGCCAAGAGCCCCGAAGACATCAAGAAGGCCTTCGCCATCATTGACCAGGACAAGAGTGGCTTCATTGAGGAGGATGAGCTGAAGTAAGCACCATCTCTTAGATTTCACCTCAAGCTTCTCTGAGCCCTTGTAATGCAGGGATCATCTTTCTTTTGGACCACAGTGAATTCAGAATGATGTCAGAGCCCCGAAGCTTTTGAGAAGCTCGGGGCTACAGGGCATTCTCCTCAGGAGAAGTAATACAGTGAGAAGAATACAGTGAGTAGGCTTTGGAGATTTTCTGAAAGATGACCTCTACAAAACTCTCAAAACCAATCACTTCATGATCTTGGAGCAGAAATATTTACAGGTCCTATTTCTGGTCTAAAGGCATATTTACTGTAATACTCAGTATTTCTCTCTGATCGTCCTCTCCAGGCTGTTCCTGCAGAACTTCTCTGCCTCCGCCAGAGCTCTGACCGACGCTGAGACCAAGGCCTTCCTCAAGGCCGGTGACGTTGATGGCGACGGCATGATCGGAATGGATGGTGAGAAATCAAGAGAAACTTTATCTTGGAAGCAGATTTAGTGGCTGCAAATAAATGTAAAACCCTCCAAAGATCCTGAAATAACGCTCACTCTTTCTTTGTCTCCCTGCAGAGTTTGCCACCATGGTCAAGGGTTAAATGAAGAAACTGACCAACATCCTATTTCACTACTCTAAAGGAGCAACTTGAGCCAAGACATACTCCTCCTCTCTTCTTCTTCTCCTCTTCCCTCTCACTCTTTCTCTCTCTCTCAGACTCTACACCACTTTTATACATTTGACCTTTCACCCCCTGACTGTAAACAAACCGCTCCCTCTCTCTTTCTCTCTCTCTCTCTCTCTTCCTGGCCATGTTCACCCCTTCTACTGTCCACGATGAATGTACCTGACTAAGTGTATAGCGTGGTTGACTTGTGTCTTTCTCTCTCTCTCTCTCTCACTTCTGTCCTCATTTTACTACTGTGAGTTTTTCTTACTGTGAGATCAGCGATGATGCACTTTTATGGGAAACGGACAGACGATGAGAAAACAATAAAGGTTCTTTTTCAATAACATCTGATCCTGGTCTTCAATAAGGTTGTGAATCAGTAAATCAAAGTTACAAAAAAGTTGTTTTGACAGTAAACTGACCAGGAATTGGTCCCAACGCTCCTTAAGTTTTACACCAAAGAAGATGATTTAGCCTACATGAACCTGGGAACAGGAAACACATTCTGCCAAGTAAATCTGATCAATCCTCCAAATGACCTCGTTAGAGCAAGTGACCTAAAATGGTTTCTTTTAAGGAAATCTTAAGTGCATTTTTCACTAATATGCCACTGAGGCCACAGCAATAATGTGAAATGCTAAACATTTAGCCAAAATGCTGATCTAATGTAACAGCAGCACAAGTGGAGAAAAGTCAAAAAGTCAGCAAAGTGACTCAGTAATGTGCATTATACAGCCATATTTACCTAAACTTTGCTCACATTAGCTAACATTAGCCACCATGAGCTATTGGTCACATACCGGTCATACCATACCAGACCAAGGAGGGCTGTAGCAGCAAAACTGCTGATTGAAATTGTTGTTGAACTGTTTGTTTTATTGCTTATGAATTCAACTTTCGAGGAATGTGTTATTTCTTCTTCCAAAAGTTACATAGTCTTACTTTAAAGGTCGCCTTTTACCCTATCAACCACAGCCTGTATATAAAGATGGATGACTCGTCTCCACCTCCTACCGCTGTACAAAAGTGACCAATCAAGATGTTTTGGCTTCACTTTTGGGAAGCTGTCAAGCCCTCCTTTTTCATAAACTATGCTATGCTATCAAAGGGGACTTTTATTGGAGGCATACAGCTGTGGTGATGCAATAGCATATTAAAAACACTGGAGATTTAACCTCATAATCTAAACTCCCATGCAGAAACACACTTTTGCCCTACTTAATCCAGCTCTCGTCTCATACAGTATGTGGTGAAGCTTTGAATCCCCTGCATGTCATGCCCCAAGTAAAGATGGCTCTGCATTATTGGGAAGCAGCCACAAGGTGGCGTCTCTGATCTGTCAACAAGTCACAAAGGGTTTCAGCTGCTTGACAGTTTTACATTGCAATTTGGAAGCTCGGCGATACAGTACATTTGTTTTCTAAACACATAAGTTAAATAGTTCACTTTTTGTTTAGTAGGCTATTACAAGTGGCTTTGAGACTAGGCCTACTGAAAATACTGTCACTCACAAAGTGTTAAGTCAGAGCTTCACTGCATGTGAATAATGAGATTTATTCCCTTGGTTCTCATTACAAAAAAGCATCCGTCCCCTCTTAGTGCTGACTGCATTCACAGGAGACGCTGCGGTGTCAGACGGTTTGGAAGGCTTCATCAGTTTAGAGCGGTCAGTTGTCATGGGGACCAGGTGCAAAGCTTAAACAACTTTTATTTTCTTATACTTCAGTCCCCACCTAACCCTCACCTAGGTCAGGTGTGTGTGTAGTTTGTTACAGCATCTCTGAATGAAAAGCATCATAATACACTGTACTGACCCAGAATCAAGCTACTTACACATAAGCTATAAGCTATATGTGAATGAATTTGAATTTATTTCAAATGTTCTCGCATTAAAATAGGCCTAGGCCTACTTCTTACAGCATTTTTGTAATGCACAAAACAGCAGAGGTATAACTCAACTACTCAAATTATTTTAACTGAATATCTTGTTTTTGGTGTATTTATCCTCTACTGTCACTGGAATAGATTTTTGATGAAGTAGTTTAGACAGTTCTGCTCAGGTTCATATTCCATTAGGGTCCTTGTTTCTTTCAATGTCCTTTCCCTCTGATGACAATCTGTTTGAAATTGGTATTATTTTCACATTGGTTCTTTTTTTTTGAAAGTCTTACTTCAGCTCAAGTAAAATGTATACCCTGTTAGGCAGGTTTAGGTAAATAAAATACACCCAAAACAGTCAGCGAGATTTCGAGTCATTATCTTTTACTGACAAAGCTTGTAATTCATAATGTAAGATGAGGATAACAATAAAATGATTTATGACCTGACTCTATGGTCATCTGAATTTAGGAGATTGTTCACTAAAACCAAAGAGAGAAAAAGGGCCTGATCACATCTGTGCACCTGCAAAGAGAGAGAGAGAGAGAGAGAGAGAGAGAGAGAGAGAGAGAGAGAGAGAGAGAGAGAGAGAGAGAGAGAGAGGATGGAGAAGGGAAAAGGGAAAGGGAGGGGGGGAGAAATGTAACACAGGGGAAAAGTTGATTGAACAAAACCACAGAAAGAGAGAGCAGTGTACAGCGGAGAGAAACTGTTTAGGTTCATTTGGCAGGTGAGCAGGTAAGAAACACGAGAAGGAGGCGGCTGGCTACGGGAACATTTGATCCGCAGACAGGTTTGAAACTCAAGCATCTTTCAGCGCATCCACCCTGGTGTATATATAAGCCTGAGCCAGCTGTCAGCGGGCACCACAAAGCCTTATCTATCTCCTGCTGCTTTGGACCTGGACGGAGAGGAAGTCGAGCCAACAGCGGTGAGTCCCACAGCTGCATGGGGAAAACACAGGTGTTGGCCAGGTGCTACCTGCCTGCTCTGTGATGCTTGGCGCCGGGAAGCAGAATGAGTGCAATAGCCTATTCTTTTATTTTTCCTATTTGCAGGGATTTTAGACATGCTTAGCCCGTTCTGAAATTCTTCGTTAGCTAGTTTATAGAAGTATTTTGCTGCCAAATCCTCCAAACTATCTAAAAGTACTAGTTAAGCGATTAGTGACTTGATAAAATATTTTCTTAAGCTTTTAGGTCAATAATGAGATTTTTTTTCCGGTTCACTAAACTTTTATTCGTTTTAGGATATTCCTATGAAATGACAGACATAAAACATAAAAAACACTATTTATAAAAACACAAGATAATATTTAACTCCTCATGCTTTCAGGTACTAAAATTATTAGTGGTGACAGAGGTCAGAAAAGTTATGTATTTTTAATTTTTGCTCAAGCAAGGGGAGTCTATATTTGTCTGGAGATATTTGTTTCAACTTTTTCTGATGGTAGATTTATATTGTTTACATGTATACTGGGGCAAGAAAAAGGGACTAAATAACACTGTTGAGGCTTTTGCAGGTTTTTTTTCAGAAAATAAAATATAGTCAAGCTTCCCCCATCCCCTTCCTACCACAATCATTTTTGTACAGTCCCCAAGTGCCAATTATCTTGCACTGTCCAGCCAATCCAATTAATGTAAGCAGTTCAAAGGCAGAAAATGGCCTCAGTAATTTGGAGGCTGCCAGGGGAAAGCCAACCAGGAAGACATATATCATAACATAATATGAATTTATAAAATGGAACAGATAAAAACACTCAGCAGTATTGTTTTTTTTTGAATTTGCCAAATGTAAATTTTGTGGTTTTACTGATTCTCAATCTCAATTCTTTGCCAAAAAATCATCAACTGGCGGACTTGATGTGATCATGATATTAAAGATACGTCTGTACATACAAAAAGTTAATCTGGCAGGTCACAAAAATGATCTGGGAACAAATCACAAAGACTGAAGTGTGTGTGTGTGTGTGTGTGTGTGTGTGTGTGTGTGTTAGAGTGATTATTTTACAAAGCTTTTCTTTGACCCTACAGGACCAACATGTCACTCACCTCAATTCTTTCAGCTGAGGCCATTGAAAATGCTGTCAAGGACTGTCAAGGTATCATCTCCACACACACACACACACACACACACACACACACTCAAGCCCTTACCTACCATATATTTGAAACTCATTATTCATTTAAATGCCAGCAAGCAAATTATTCAGAAAACATGAGTTTATTTTATACATGACTTTAACATTATGATAATACCTTCACTGGAACAAGCTTTAGTAGCTTTAACTAACTAAATTAATTTATGATAAGATGCACAATTGATAAATCAACCTACTCATAATTTGTGTTGCAGTGAGTCACTCTCGGATCATCTAAACACGCTCCGACATAATCTTCTCTATGGCTGTCCAGTATCCTCTCCACTAAAGTTATATCCAGTTTTTACTGAATCTGTTTTAGTGGAGGCATGTGTCTACTTGATTTACTGTAAAAGATAGAAAGAAAAAAAGGTGGAAATCTCCCAACTGGACAGCAGCCACATGCTGGTTTAATCTCCAGCTCCCAACCTGCTAAACCTCTTGGGTCAGCTCGGTCAGCTCTAGTTCTTCTTCTTCTTCTATATATATATATATATATATATATATATATATATATATATATATATATATATTATATATGCTGGTTTAATCCCCACATCAGCTCCCAACCTGCTTAAACCTCTTGGGTCAGCTCGGTCAGCTCTAGTTCTTCTTCTTCTACTTCTTCTTCTTCTTCTTCTTCTTCTTCTTCTTCTTCTTCTTCTTCTTCTTCTTCTTCTTCTTCTTCTTCTTCTTCTTCTTCTTCTTATATATATATATATATATATATATATATATATATATTAAATATATCTATGGTTGTGTGTCAATGTATATGTGTGTTGTGTGTTTCCAGCTCCGGAGACATTCTGCTACAAAAAGTTCTTCCAGCTGTGTGGCCTGTCCTCAAAGACGCCCCAGGAAGTCAAAGACGTCTTCCTGATCCTTGATGAGGACAACAGCGGCTTCATTGAGGAGTCTGAGCTCAAGTGTGTGAAACAATGACAGTTAGGGTGTATGATCTAACAGTTTTCTCTGAGACATAACAAACCTTTACCTTTGATTCCTTTTCCTGCATATACACCATTATCCTAACTAATGCTGTAATTTAGTACACTAATGCACTGGAAACCATCAAATATCTCACTTTTTACTTCAAGTAACATAATTTTAATGATCAAATTCATCTGTGGTGAGTTACAATTTGTGTGTGTCTGACAGAGAGATTTAGTAGAATAAATCACAGAAGTGTTATTGGGATGGCACCATTAAGCCGTCTCCGAATAATCCACAATGGCCAAAGTGTTATTATTGCATTTGTGTTATATAATTCATCCTGAGGGTTGACTCAGGCCTTGCACTTTAGGAATTGGTGCGGCAATGTGTTTTTAACAGTGTACAGTCGACTCATATAATTAAAGCATGTGTATGTATATGTGTGTGTGTGTGTGTGTGTGTGTGTGTGTGTGTGTGTGTGTGTGTGTGTGTGTGTGTGTGTGTGTATATATGTGTGTGTCTAGGTACTTTCTGCAGAGGTTTGTCCCCGGGGCGCGGACACTGACTGAGGCAGAAACCAAGAACTTCATCTCAGCAGCTGATGATGACAGTGATGGCAAAATTGGAGCAGAGGGTTGGTATCTGATTTCTCAGACTGCATTCGTACAAACTCATGATGTAGGCAGAAATGAGCTCATTGGTTGGACTATATCTCAGTGGGTGGGGTCAGACAACTCGACAGAAAAGAGACAGATATTTTTATGCGGCTTAGATTTAACTTAGTGGGGGGAAAATGCATCATGGACATTATAAATTGTTCACCAGACCACCTACATTTAAAGAAAGGGGTTTTGAAGTTTGGTTTTGATCATTTTCTGCCTTTTACCTTTTAAAACCCCAGTTTGTAGCTGTATAGTGCAGCACTCAGGTTCTAAAGTGGAAAAAAGGTTTTTCTCTTCAGTCACTGTTCTTGGTTCTGGCCACTGAGGTTTAACTCAACCATTGAGATTACTTTTGCCACTGGAAAGATTATTTAGCATAGCCAGTATTTTGTTAAATGAAATATAGTGAGACTTGGGAGATCTTGAATCATGCAGTTACAATTTTAAGTGATTTGCTCCTCCTACAGTAAACAGAGGACTGACTACAAGACTGATGAGCATAAGTTGCATTAGCATTGCTCTTCATGTTCAGTTTAATTACATGGGCATCCATGAGAAAAAGTGTTTTGTTATAATGCTGTGAGCTGATTTAATCTTCAGTTTCAGATGCATTAGCATGTTGTTTCACTTTTATGAGTGTAGAAACCATCTGCAGGGATACCAGAAGTTATGACCTCCAATGCTTGTCCCATTTTCGCCTATCGTCAAGTTATAGCAATATCTGGGCTCAGCTGTCTTACATAATAGGATAAAGGATTTGGACAGTCCACAAAATGTTGACTATCTCACAGACAGTGATTATTTTTGGCATTTGATTTACAGTTGTTTCAACATGCTTTTCTTCCTCTAGAGTTCCAGACTATGGTCCTGTCCTGAGTTTGACAGATGATAAGAGCTCAAGTCCTCAGGTCTTCAGTCCTCTCCTCACCCCTGGAGCCTTCTGATCCCAGCTTCCATTCCCAGTGATTTGCGCTAATCGTTTTTAAATGACCTTTTGTCCATTTAAAGACAACAGACTTTTGATGTGTCTTTCCAGTGTGTTGGTCCATGTTTTATTTGATGTGCACACAACACCTCTGTCAGTGAATTAGACAAATAAACATGTGTGGAAACATGAATCACCTTTTTGTGCTTATCTCTTCTTAGAATATGTAAGATGGGTAAACAAATGCTATAAAAATGATTGCTCATATTATAATCCATTTATGTGCAACAATAATGCATGAATTTAACCATACAAATAAAAGCTGATTCCTCAAGCGCGCAAACCCCATGAATGAGAGCAGGGAATAAAAGCATCGTGGGATTATTTACTGTAACAGTGTTGCATGTCTGAATGTGACAGCCAAAGAAACGTGTCATTGCAAAATTCTGTATATATTAATTTTGTATATGATTTCCGTATTACAGTATTTGATTCTTACCTAAACATAGAACAATTTTATGATTTATATCGTATTTTAATATAGAGTTAAAATACAAATGCAAAATCATCAATTCACTGGATGCACACACAACAGAAGTTGTATAGAGACAAACACAGGTGTTGGTGACAATGTCGCTCATCATGACTATATATAATATATGTTCATAGATTATCAAATTAAATGTTTACAATTTGGCTATTTGAATTAAGTATTAGTTTAGTCAGGGTTTTTAAGGTTTGTATTTGTTTAAAAGAAATATATATAAGGGGATTGATGTGGAAGGACGTGTGGTATAATTTAAATAAAGGAATGAATGTGGAGATTAAAGTAACAAATGTCTTCCAAAAGTATATAGTATACGATTTGTTAACAAATCCAACTTGTGGAGGAGGATGTAATCAAATGCAAGGACAAACAGGCAAGGCCCAGCACAAATTGATATTGAGACCAATTCAATGTTTAGCTGGGTGTGTCAAATTAAGACATAATACAGTACAGCTTAAACCAAATATTATTGTATGAAACAACTTCATTGCACTCTACTTTCCAGTATGGACTAGGAACCTTTATTTGGCTTGATGGCGATTTTACCCGAACAGTTGAACTTGTGACACCGCGCTGTCAAAAGCAGGAAGTTAAGAATGTGAAGTATGATGCGGCGTCTCCTCTCATTGATCTCATTTCCTCGTTTATTGTTTTTGTTTACGCAGTCTCTAACCACGAGCACCTGGACGTGTTGGGTGTATGCTCTGTAAGGTGAGTATTAGCTACCGTCCTGTTATCTGTTAGCGTCACGGTTCTCTGAGTTTTCCTCCGCCTGGAACACAACTCTACTGCTAGCAGAGCCAGCTAACGTTAACCAACTAGCTGCTCAAACTGACCTAACATCGCTGGTTGCTGCCTTTGTAACAGTTACTGTTAAGAAGTTGTACTCGTGGACTTACAGAGCTCTCAGTTACCACGTGTCTATTATTAGTAGTAATATAAGTCATAGTTTACTCAAACCGCGAGTGTGTAAATACATTGAGGGCTTTCTTGTCTCCGGGTTTTAGCTCACCTCACAGAGACTTCACCAGCTTAACGACAGCAGGTACGTTGCTAACTTTACAGTAAAACAAGTCTACACAACGGCAGTGACAAAATGTAAAACAAATGGCAAACAAACGTGTCTCATGGACGCAAATGTGAAAATTATCCAAGGATGGCTATTCAAATACTGTAGCTAAGTTACTGAAGAAAAAACAAACCTACTGAACTTTTCCTATGATAGCTTACTTGGAAGTTACATTTAAAACCTTTTTAACCCCATAAAGCGTGATTGTTGTGGGTACATTCTGATACGGGTACGTTCTGGGGCCAGCAAAGCATTAAAATGTCTATCATATTATAATGCAATCATAAATCCCAAACCAGTGCCTTGGTGCATTTTACTGCTGACAGTTACATTCAGTTTCCAGTTTATTAGGCACAACTAGCTAAATTTTTTTGGGGGGGTTTTTTAGTTGATGATTTAAGAGCAAACCACATATGTGTGTGTGTGTGTGTGTGTGTGTGTGTGTGTGTGTGTGTGTGTGTGTGTGTGTGTGTGTGTGTGTGTGTGTGTCCTTTCTGATTATTATCTCTAGATTTGCCATACTACATATGTGATGTACCGGTCTTCATTCTTCAGGCACACGGCATGCTAACCAAACTGTCTTTGGAGCAAAGGAAATCCAGACCAAAGTGACACTAATGCTGATGATAAGGTAAAGCGGACATGAGTGTGATGATGAAAGACTGACATTGATATCTGGAGAGCTTTAATCTGTTTCTATAAGCTTTCTCTTTGTGTCTGTTACAGTCCCAGAATGGCCTCAGGAATGCAAGAGAAACAGTACACACCATCTCTGCTCAATTTCTTCATTTACAACCCCACATTTGGACCACGGGAAGGAGAGGTGAGGTTGATTCCCAGATGAAAAAAAAATGTTAAGCATGTTTTTCAGCTTCTAATTCCAGTTGTTGTTGTTTTTTAAGGAAGAGAAGAAGATCTTGTTTTACCACCCAAGTGATGTGGAGAAGAACGAGAAGATACGAAATGTGGGCCTTTGTGAGGCCATTGTACAGTTCACCAGGTAAAGAGTTCAGTGCTGTACTTGCAACAGAAGCAGAGTATATCTACTAGGGCTGCACAATATATAGTTTTTTTTATTGTCATTACGAAAGCAACTGGCGCAATGAACACATCGCGAAAAGGCTGTGACATATCGCTAAAGACACTGAGATTTTTTGTGTTAGTCGAAAGAAAATATCAGTAGACTACTGCACTTTAAAATGTAACTTTTTAACGTGGTGTCTTTTTATATTCAATTCATTGTTCAATTAAACAATGCTGGAAATGTTTTCTTTTCATTTGTTTTAAATTCAATTTGTTGTATTTTAGCAGAATACTGAAAGCAGCAGAAATGCAGAACTGAGTACACTTTAATATCTGTGTATTTATGGCTAGTAATATCGTAATTGCGATATTCAACAATGTTATCGCATATTTTCCTCATATTGTGAAGCCCTAATATTTACAGCAGCAATTTCCCTAACATTGTACCGACTGTGTGGATTTTAGTGTGTTTATTTAGCCTTCTGGAATCTTGTTAAGACTTGAGGGCAAGAATCTAAAAAGTGTCTTAAATTAAATGAATTTCATGGCTCAGTTTGACAAACTGTGTTATAGAAAACCAAAATGAAAGTGCCGTTTTTTGAACCTGAAGTATAACAGAATGGGGAAATGTTGCAATAAGTGGTCAGATGCACACTGATCCAAATCTAATTTCTGTAAAAGCGCAAAATGAAGGGGCCGATCATCCTGTTTAGGTGTGTCTCCTTTCTGTTCACGGTCATGTCTTCTATCTTCCAGGACGTTCTGTCCAACAAAACCAGCTAAGTCCCTGCACACACAGAAGAACCGGCAGTTTTTCTTTGAGCCTGAGGACAATTTCTGGATAGTCATGGTATCTTTAAAGGCTTACATGTTACATTACTTTGTTGACCGTCTTTGGAGTGTAATTAAGCTAATCCGTTTTTTGATCTGCCGTTTAAATTCATTCCCCAGGTGGTTCGAAACCCAATGATCGAGAAACCAAACAAAGATGGCAAACCTCCCACAGTAGAATATCAGGAAGAGGAAATACTTGTGAGTACTGAGAGATACTCGTCAACATCTGTATTTCTTTCACTGAATATCGTCATTTGAAAGTTTTACTCACCATGCCCTCTTTCCTCTTTAGGACACTGTTTATGGTGCAGTAGTGAGGGAATGCTACAGTATGTACAAGGTGAGTTCCACTATGATTTAGGATCTGTCGTGCTTTTAACATCTTTTGCATTTTCCTCCTCTTCTAAAAGCCACATATTTACACACCTACAGTACATCAAACTACCAATGTATAATCCACAAAAAAAGAATCCTCTTGTAACAGTGATTGTTTTCCTTGTGTGCTGTAGCTCTTCAATGGTACATTTGGCAGAGCAATGGAAGCCGGCGGAGTGGAGCTGCTCATTCAAAAGCTTGAAAAGTTCTTCTACAGGGTAAAAAAAAGCTCAACCGTCCATGATATCCTTATAGTCAGAGTCCAAAATTAACTTTTTTGTCCACCAGCCAAATGGCTAGTGAATGTTCAAATTTTACTAGCCACAATAGATTTTTTTGGGGCTGGTGAGTGAAGCAAATCAACCAGTCGCTTGCATATTTTACCAGCATTTGGCAGGTAGATGGTGCTGATTTTGGATCCTGCTTATAGTGGATATGTTTTTTTTGTTATATCATTAGTTTTTCTTTACATACGTACATAGCATATATTGACCTTGCTTTGACAGCAGGACAGTAAGTTGATCCTGAAAGTCAATGTTTTTTTTGTTTTTTTAGAAGGGCTGGTCTCCACTGATGATAGCGGGATGTTCTTTCTATGTAAATACTCACTGGGGAAAGCTTGTGAAAAGATGTTTGCAGTTGTGCGTCATTTAGTTCTTGAGAATTATCTGTCTACATTAGCTGTCTTCGCGTCATGCTAAAGTCAACTCGCCGGTGACTCTAGGCATTAAGCAAAAGTATAAAGAATTAATTTCTAAATAGGGAACACCCTTCTTAAGTTAACACAGGCTTCCCTCTCCACCATGTAACCCAAAGACAGAGAGAAAGAGAGAGGCTGGTGGTGTCAGGTATCAGGCTGAATGTCAGGAGGATGCGAGCGTCTCCATAGAGCATCAGTCAGAGTTTCTTATTCCTCTGTCTTTATTGCACTGTAAGCAAGCACCTTATAGGCGGGTAAACTAACCCCTTTCTCCTTTCCTTCTCCCGTGTCTCTGGGCTGTCTCCTGTTATTTATCGGCATGTTTGTGCGTCTGCGTGTTTCCAGTATCTGCAGACTCTCCACTTGCAGTCCTGCGACTTGCTGGACGTATTCGGAGGCATCAGCTTCTTCCCTCTGGACAAGATGACCTACCTGAAGATCCAGTCCTTCGTCAACAGAGTGGAGGAGAGCCTCAGTCTGATCAAATACACCGCCTTCCTGTATAACGACCAGCTTATCTGGTACGGACTGAACACTTGTCCAAACTTTGTGTGTGCTCGGCCTTGAAAATCCACCTGTGGGTTTCTAATTCTATGCGTTAATCTAGGCCACAACCTCATACGACTTGACACATATTTGCAACCGTACACCAGTGTCAAATCCCAGCATTGACATCTATGAACAAATCATGGCATGCTGGGTACACAGAGGTGGCTTTGAACACAATCTGTAATCATCTTTCCAGTTAATGTGCTCCCTGCCATATCGCTTGCCTTTAACTGCACTGACAGCCACCTGGCTCGGCGTGTAAGCACGGGGGGATTACACGAGTCCTAATGAAATGACTCGAGAGCGGTGTGATCTTTCATTGTGAACCGTCACTAGACAAACAAGACAAGCCGTTAAATTATTGTCCAGCTCAAGCGGTATTGCTCTGGAGTATTTATTGAAGCGTAATTACAGCCAGGGGACACTAATCTGTGTCAACATCTAGCCCATGATGCGTAACACACTGAAACATACCGTACACACAGCCACACCTTTTGGTTTTGCTTCTCGGCAGGGTATGTTGTAAAGGGGTCATTTTGTGGTTGGGTCTGCAGGAGCGGACTGGAACAAGATGACATGAGGATCCTGTACAAGTACCTGACCACCTCGCTGTTCCCCAGACATTCTGAACCAGAGGTGAGGAGGCGGGGGTGCACAAGGGACAGTTAGTAGCTGAAGGAATTATGGGAGACAAATTCAAGGGGAGAAAAGATGAAAGAAACAAAGGAGCAGGGGATGTTTGTGTAGGACGGGGAGAAGATGCTCCCTGCTATCTACCGGCTTCTTGAAAACCATTGCACTGCGTTCTTCTTATTACACGACCATCTTAGAACTGAGAGTGTGTGCTCCCAATACGATGCTTCTCCTTGATATAAGAATGTAATGGGATCTTTTTGAATAGTAATGATCCAGACAGAGCGAACAAGACCACTGATCTGAATATGAGCTGTGGATATTACTTTCACTCTAACCCTTCTTCCTTCTTTTCTCTCTCTGTCATCTTCTCTCCCTTTAGTTGGCTGGCAGGGACTCTCCTCTGAGGCCGGAGGTCGCAGGGAATCTGTTGCACTATGGGAGGTAAGTCTTTGGTCCCATGTTATATGTGTACCCACTTCCTCTGCAGAGGGTTGGGTTAGAACCAGTCAGGGGAATTAAATTAATTGGCGCATCAACAGCGCCGGAAGGGTAGTATCGCTGCACCTTTGGGGATTCAGTTTCCGTGTACATGCGTAACTAGAGAAAGTTTGCTCAGATGTTTGCTGTCTGACAAAACTTGGATCTGCGTGATGCTTGAAGTAACTTGTTTCTGAATGTGAAGTGGAGCTGCTGCAGTAGTCCAAGTCTGACTCCTGGCGATCTATCATGAGACAGGAAACGCAGCTTTACAGCTTTAACACACTACAATATAAACAACATTTGATAAAGGCCAGAAAAATAGTTACAACTAGGGTAAAGTAAAATATTAAATATTAACAGAAAAGATCCATGCAAGCAAAGCTACACAGGAGAGTTGCTTGTAACAACACATAGTGGTTCCACCTCATATTAAGTGCCATCCTTGGAATCCAGTGTATTAACAGGACAACAGAGAAGTCCTTGTTCAGTTTGTGTTCTTATCTTTTAGATCAGTCATAAAGGAATTATGGGTCTACAGCCTTTGACCCTTTTTTTTTTTTTTTTTTTTTTTTTTTTTTTTTTTTTTTTTTTAGAACTGAGGAAATTCTTTGATGTTTAGCATGCAAATTGCTTGATTTAGATTTGGTTCATGGTGCCCCATTTTGGCAACCCCCTGACCTTTCCTCCAGTGCCACCGTCAAGCCAAACCTTCCACCTTGAGCAACACTTAAGCCTCTTTCCGACCAAGTAGTTACAGGAACGCAGTTATAGGAAAAGTCCACTTCTAAGCAGATCTACTAACTACTCTCCCCAAAAAACGTTTTTTCCATTTGCATTCGCACTGGCCAACAAACTGCGTGGCCATAGGGACTGGTAGGAGAGGTAAGGTAGTGATGCAAGCACGGCAACTGTCTTTATAGCGTTAAAATCTGAAAACAAATACACCAAAAAAAGTATGAACTAAATCTAATGTATATAGCATATTTTGTCTCCCGAAGAGAAACGGGTATTTCTCGTGTGTGTGTTTTTTTTTTTTCTTTCAAAAATGTACATGAATCACATGAATCCAATATATTATTAGCAAATAGAAATCAGCCTATTTGTGGACATTAATGATGTGCTTACTAGCCTATAGTTAAGGTAGCTACCCACCGATCCAGTTCATCCTGAGGATTCCTTGTGCCACATGTATGTTTAACATTAAAACATGATTTATAAAAAACATGTTTTAATAGCCTAGTATCTTTTTACACTAAAAAGGTATAAAGGCTTTAGGCCGCCCACACAGTATTGTTTTATACAATCTATGTAGTAGGGGGTCCCTGCTCAGTCTCTCTTTCCGTTAAGGGGTCCTTGGCTTAAAAAACGTTGAATTCGCTTTTTTGAGTGCATCTCTTAGGAGATAAACTCTTGATTTTAATCACCCGATGGTCTCTCCTCTTACACCACCACCAGGACAAGCTTTTTCAGTTCCACTCGGGCCCTTTTATTTATTTTTTTTATAAATCTTTTTTTTTTTTTTACAGCGTTCCTAGCATCACAGCCTTCGGGGCCCTAGTCAGCCTCTCGGATACCTCCTTTTTACATTCACACCCATTCTTTGAATATTTACCAAGCCACGCTCTCCTCTGTCACTCCAGGTTTTTGACAGGACCTACCAATCTTAAAGATCCGGAGGCCAAATTCCGATTTCCTAAAATATTTGTCAGCACAGAGGATGGCTATGAGGAGCTGCATCTGATTGTTTATAAGGTAAAGTAAATATGATCTGCTATTTCGTGACAGTCTACAGGCTTAATCATTCATACGGGAGTTTTTTAATGTATTAAAATAGCGGGACAGTTGTTATTCATTTTTTAGAATGATTTTCATAATCTGTGATTTATATTGCACTGCTCTTTCAAACGATATGGATTTGTGGGATTAGACAGCAGAATTTTAAAATGATGAAGTGCATCCCACGCCCATCATCACATTAAGGTCATGTCTAACCTGTGTGACCCTGGTACTGCATTTTACCTGCACTGATCTGCTCTTTTCCAGGCTATGAGCGCTGCAGCTTGTTTTATGATCAGCGGTAAGTGTGCACCGTCATCTACTGTACTTACAGTATAGGATGCCGTTAACTTTCACTTCCCTTTTTCCTGGTTCATTTCTGAAATTAAAGTTCCATTGTTTTGGTGTTTTCTAGTATTTAGGCCATTTTGCTGCTCATTTAATGCTAAAATATGACTTTTTCTTCAGCTCATGTCCCAAAATGGCTGACTTTATCTCTCCTCCGTCTCTTTGCAGCCTCCGTGGAACTGACAAGGGACTTCTGTGAACAGCTGGACGGCTTGGTGGGCCCTCAGCTTACTTTGCTGGCATCTGACATATGTGAACAGTTCACAGTTAACCGCAGGATATCGGGGTCAGTTGAGAACCCCCCACACACACACACACACACACATTTTCCTAACTAACAACTCACTACCACACTGTGAAGATGACTTGTTTAAGCAATAGCTCACGACAGACCGTGCAACGTTGCGATTATAGCACAGTTTAGGAGCGTTCTTCGGCCTGACCATTTATTTTAGGAGAGAATGTCAGTGAAATCCATGACTTCATTCTATCAGTATCATCTTGTCATATGAAAACATGTATTGCCTTAATCAACAGTTTAGTGCTGCAATTTAATACAGTAGCCATGTTGTTTGTCATCAGTTGACAGTCAACCCTTTGTATTAACTCTGCCTGGCTGTCAGCGATAGTACCATAGTACAGTGACTCTAATACCATTGGATAACATTGGGCCACTACTTAGGGGTAACTCAAGCAGCGGAGCTTTAAAGACTAGCATCCTGGCCCGCTCTCCTTTAACCCCGGCAGTTTGCTTCAGATACAACCTCACCTGGAATCCAACACCGGAATCCCTGGCCAGGGAAATTTGATGGGCTCCCTTTTTAATCACCCTAGTAAAGAATCCACTGAATAAATAATGCTGTCCCAAATTCTTCAGCTGGCAATCAGGTCTGTGTCCTGATTTGGGGGGGGTGGGATTGTAAATAATTATAGGCAGTATAGATTAAAAAATAAATAAAAATCACACAAAATCTTCCAGCAATGCAATTATATTACTGTTATCAGGTAGGCCGTGGTAATGCCTGTATGACTGTATCCTCAGCTCACCTTAAGAATGGAGTAGGCTTAATTAAAATGCACATTTTGCCTTTTGTTGGATGTTATCATCCCAAGTGACAGTTACTGTGTCGTTGATGAGTAATGTGTGTTTACAGAATGGTATGCCCCAGAGAGACCCAGCTGTAAAATAATTTTAAAGCATTATGTAGAATCCAAACGGGACTGCAGGTGCTTATTTTTGTTTCACTTTTAATGATTTTTGAATGTATCTGTTCTTTAATCCTGTGTCCATTCAGGCCAGAGAAGGAGCCCCAGTTTAAGTTCATCTACTTCAACCACATGAACCTGGCGGAGAAGAGCACCATTCACATGAGGAAGACTGCCAGTGTTTGCCTCACCTCCGTCCACCCTGACCTCATGAAGATTCTGGGAGACATCAACTGTGACTTCGCCAGGTATACTGTAACTGTAGCTGTATTTATATTTATCTTTGCCGAATGCCTCCAGACTAAGCTAGAGGATGGATACCCGAACCCGACGATACCCGGCGGTACCCAATGGTACCCCGCGGGCCGGGCCGGGTTCGGACAGATATTTAGAAATGATGTTCGGGTCGGGCTCAGTCACATCAGCGCGATAATTGAACATTTAAAATGTAAAACCTTAATTATGTAGGTGCGCACCTGTGTTAACGTGCGCTTGTTGCCCCGTGTGCGCTGATGTGCTCATCTGTTGACATTTCTGAATGCCTTCCTACTGTTGCTTAATAAAAGCGGCCTTTCCACACAAACAAACGTACATGTGTCATTAGTATGAGGAAAAAAGGACAAGAGTTTTTATAGTGACTGGCCACAAATTATCTTGGTGGCATTGTAGAAGTAGAGTAGATTTTAAAACTATCTCCAGCTGTGCAGTGTTTCCAAATTTCACAAAGCCAGGAAAGAACGTGTTAAATTACAAATTCTCAATATTTTTCCCACAGCACAGCTGTGCCATTTTCATCCATAAATGCGATGCTCCTGATAACGTTGTAAACTCGCTCGCTTTTAAAGCAGTCATGAGACTGAAGTCATGTGAGAGTCCCATTTTCAGTCTGTGGTCCATACAGTGGCATCAACATTCATAGCATTCATCCCACTATCACTACCAGTTCCTCTTTTAGTGCAGATGTTGTGTAGATGCTGGTTGTCAGCACACTCAAAACATACAGTGATATTTGTGTAATTTTAAATATTAGGTAATTTATTAAATGTAGGTCGTTTTATGGGTTTTTGTTTTGTGTAAGTAAATACGTAATCTTAGAACAGTTGACCTCATATCCATAGATGCGGCTGTAAATGTGATTGTTGCCTGGTTCTTTCTGTCTGCCTCCCAGGGTTGATGAGGATGAAGAAATCATCGTAAAGGCTATGACAGACTACTGGGTAGTCGGCAAGAAGTCAGACCAGAGAGAACTGTATGTGATCCTCAATCAGAAGAACGCCAACCTGATTGAAGTAAACGGTACGTCTTCGCCACCTGGCGATGAGTAAATCTGTGGCATTACCACCACAGTAGACAATCTGCCTTCATACTTAATCTCTGCTTCACCCTTAATGCCCCCTTGTCTTCTTCACTACAGAGGAGGTTAAGAGGCTTTGTGCGACGCAGTTCAACAACATTTTCTTCTTGGACTGATGGAGCTGACAGACTGGGACTGTTTCACCACACTAAAAACTGTCAGTGTCGCAGGGTATCATGACAGCATCAGCGTAATGCAATAATTGCATTGTAAAATAAAAAATTAAAAGCATTCTCAAAGTTTTTTTTTTTTTTTGACCTATAAAGATTTTAATTTTCTCTTGTAATTAAGTGTAAATCCAGATTTTTAATATACATGTACTTTAATTTCTTTGATTTTCTTTGTACATACTTGTAGGATTTTGTTGACTGTCACTTTGGATTTCTTTCAAAACCATTTGTTCGTCTTTTTTAATGAAAACATTATGACAATGTCTCAAATTAATTAAAAAACTGACGCACAGAACAGTTTACTCCAGGTTCCTTTGATCATCACTGATACTTTTAAAATAAGCTGTCCTCGTGTCAAAAGTATTGTGGTTTGTAAACAAACTGAGCTAACTTTAAATAAATAAAGAAGCAATTTTACTTGGTGTGAGTGATATATTTCTTTTTTGTTGGAAGATGCACATCAAGTAAAAGATTTGGACCGCCTTCCAAATGGCAAAATTAGAGATCATGTTTATCTGAAATCTGAGTCACATTTCTCACATTTCAGATCAGTTTTACATTACATCTGTGGTAGTTTTTGTTCAAATTAGGACAGCATATTTTGTATGCCTGCTTTTGTTGTGGAATTACTTTAAAGGAATTGTAAAAAAAAAAAAAAAAAAAAAAAAAGGGTTATATAGCATTCATCACTGTTTCAGGGATGCTGAAACAGTGAATATTGACACTCTAATCTTTTGATGTGTTTTAAGGATAGATGCTATTTAATCAGTTTAATAACATTACAGAGCAAATTATCTCTACTACTTACCACTACTACTACAGGCCAAATCGTTTTAATTTCTATATAAATAGCGTCCCGACTGACAGAGTAAGTTACAGACATAAAGTTAACACTCCAGACCAATGGGTGGCATCAAATCTTACAGTTGTTACCATACCAAAAAGAAATCTACCGAAGAAGACAAAGAACCAATCAACACTCACCGTTCCAGTCTGATTTGCAGCCAATCAGCGTCACTTCAGAATTTCAAAAGCTCACCCGTCATGAATGTTTTGTTTTTCAGGCTGGGCTGAGCCGTTGTGCATTTTTGTTACTGGACAGCCAGAAGAGAAAGTTTGTTTTTATAAGCGTTTTGTCAGAAAAGAGGAAGGTAAGATGCATGTGTTATTATATATTATATATGAAAAGACAATTTTGATTATTCGTTGCTAACTGAACAGGTAACTTAGCGATAGTTAATGTAGTTCGAGGCTTCCTCCTGCTTCATGATCAGTCGATGCGTTGGCGGTAGCTTAGCTAGCTAGCTAACTGACGTTATCTCTTTAACGGTAACTTTAAAGCTTTGGCTAACGGGTTAACATTACGTTTTTTCACTAATTCAACTTATTGTCGTTTTCACGGACTGTATTGTTAACGACAGCTAACATTTAACTAGCTAGCGGTTAACGTTAACCTGGCTAACGTAAAGTAAGCATAACGTTAGCTCAACTTAACTTAAGCTGACTTTAGGTGATCTGGATATTTGACTAACGTTAAACGTTTGTATTATTGTTGAGAGCAGGGTTGCTTGATTCTGGTAAACCCTAATTGGAATTTGCCATCACCGTGACAAAGTAATTTAGAATAAAATATATAATAGTCAGTTAATATAGCTCTGTATTTATTTATTTACAAAATTATATCCACATATCCCAGTTAAGTTGTTATAGCTGACCACAGTTCAAATCAGATATTTAAGTTTTTTGTTTTTTTTAATTTATTTAGACCCTGTAACTCATATTTCATAACAAATATATTTGTGCTAGTTGGCATTACTATTAACATATAGGATTAATCTCAATACCTCCTAATAGCTGTCATATTCAGGGTGTCCCTATAATAAGTAGGGGTGGGAATCACCAGAGGCCTCACGATACAATATCATCACGATACTTATGTCACGATACGATGATATTGCAATTTTAAACTTATTGCAATATATTGCAATGCATTACCTTTTACCCAATTTCAAATGATTTCCCCAAAGGAAAATTTTATCTAAAAAGATACATTTCTCTGTCTGTTCATCTCACTTCAATTTTATTTCCACAGTATTGCCACAAAAAATATTGCGATACTATGCTGTATCGATTTTCTTTCCCCCACCCCTAAAAATAAGCCATTTTCTGTTCCTCTTCGCTCCAGGTACCTGAAGATGGATTCTCGATTTGCTCACCTGCGCCAGCGGGACACCAGTGTGTCCATGCTGAGGGTAAAAATGTCCCGTAGGAGGTCTCAGTCCCAGAAGGAGAATCGAGAACGGGCCGTGAACACACGCAGGCAGCTGGCCAAGCTGCAAGAGCTGGAAATGTCTTCCCTGGATGCCTCCATCATGGCCAACATGTCAACCATTCAGGAAAAGACACTGAACAATGCAAAATCTGCTAAAAGTACGGCTTCATTTTCCAACACAGCTACAACTCAAACCTAATAACAATGAGGCACTAACTCTATTTTCTTCACAGGCGTGGCTGTGGAAGAGCGGTTGAAACAACTTGATCGCTGGAAAGAGCGTAAGGCTCTTGAGAAGGAGAAAGAAAAGAGAGAGAGGGAGCGTAAAGGGGTATTTAAGACGGGCATGTTTCATCCAAAGGACACCCTTACCATTCCCTCTCTGCCTGTGGTCCCAGCTGCCTTAACCAGAGCTAAGGAGGTGAGGACTCAATAGAGCAGGGGTCACCAACATGGTGCCCGCGGCCACCAGTTAGCCCCCAAGGACCACATGAGTAGCCCTCAGGCCTGTTTTAAAAATGAAAATTGAATATTGATATCTGTTTCCCACCTTGTTAAGTCATTGTTGATAATTATAACATGATCAGTGTCTTCGCATAGAGGAGTATCATTAATCATATATAACTAAAGGCAAACTGAGCAAATTTGTTATTTGAGAAAAGTGTATCAAACTGGTAGCCCTTTGTATGACTCAATGCCCATGAAGTAGCTCTGTTTCAAAAAGGTTGGTTACCCCTGCATTAGAGTATACCCTGTTTACTGTAAATATCTACCCCACTGCTTTTATTCTTATTGAATATGATGGCATGAGTTATAACAGAATAGCTCTTTGTGGCAGTTGTAATGATGTAATGACTCAATGATCGTGTCATTTCTGCTTGTCCTTCAGACAAAAGTAAACACAGCTCCATCTCAGAATGCCAGGGTCACGCGTTCGATGAAGCAGCAGCAAGTCCAGAGGGTACTACTTTCTTTAAGATATCCGTCTCATATGTTCTCATTAACTTCCATAAGCTAATATGCACTTTGTTGCACTGCTTTTCTTTGGCCAACATTTCTACAGACTGTGAAGGTGCAGGATACAAATACTGCGGGAATGAAAGGTGAATAAATTGAATGTCCTGTATTTTAACAGAAGCATACAGTCTTCTGTAACCTGGTGTATTTTAGGTCTGACCTTTCACTCCTCCTATAGCTCAACCTGCTGTGGAGAGATCAACCAGGACCCGGGTCAAGCCTACACCAGGTTCTTTTAACCATGTTCGTCAAGGTAAAGTAATACAAGAAGACCAATCTTTGCGCATAACAGGACCTTTTAGACAGGCTATCATGTTGGTTTTGCCCGATTGTGTTCCCTTATTTGCATCTCAATCTGTGTCATGCCATCTTACTGTAGTAGAGCCTGCCGTACGAGCTTTGTCGACAAGGTCAGCCAACAGGCCTCCCGTTACAGCAGCTCCTGTGGTGAAAGACAAACCCAAGCACAAGTCTGCAGGTATACACAGAGTAAAGTTAAAAAAATAATAACTTGTGTACATCCATGTAGTTGAATTGAATGAGGAGTGCGTAAAGTCCACGCAACCGCTGAATGCTCTAGAAAAATACTTTTAAAAATAGTATTTTTTTCCAGATCCCACAGTGCCTTATTTGCACAAGTGTTTTTTCCAGAGCGTTCAGCTGTTTGTGTGCGGACTTCACTCATTTTCTTTGAACAGACTGAGTCAAGGCCACAGTGTAAGTGGTTTGTTGTTGTTATTGTTAGTTATTATTATTATTATTATTATACTTTTAAAACTGTAATGGCACAGATAACCATCAAAGCAAATGTGATGAGCCACTATTGTCCTACATAACCACTCTTTATATCTTTAAATGCCTCTTCTTACCCCTCAGATGTAAGAACCACAAGGAGCAGAGCATTTGTCAGCCATGTGGCCCCCCCTTCTGACCAAGAAAGGAACTCCAAAGGTATTAAATGTTAGAGACTGATCAGTTTTACATTTCCAATGTGAACAGTTCTAACGTTTAACACTTTCTTTTTGTGACTATTTCAATATGCAGCAACTGTCGCCACTATCGAGCCTGCTATGCCCATGGTGAGCATTTCTGGGTTTTTTATTTTTTTTATTTAACCAGGTAGGCCGTTGAACAGGTTAATTTACAACGGCAACCTGGCCAAGAAAAGCATAAGCGTGCAGGACAACATGCAGTGTTACATCTGCATATATTTTTATTTTTTATAAACCAGTAACTTGTCAATTAGTTTATGGTTTCTTTCTTGTGTAGGAGCCCGAGCTGATGGAGCCTGAGATGCAGGAGACAGAGGACAAACCTCTTCCCCCAAGCCCGGCACCGTGCTCTGAAGAGGAAGGCATGGCGGTGGACCAAGCCCCGGCCGACTCTCTCCCCGCGGCGGATCCTGTTGAAGCGTCATCGTCTTTATCGTCTTTTGCTCCAGAGGGTTTTAAATTCCAGGCTCCCACCGGTTTGTCGTCCTTCAAGTTGGAGCCTCTCACTCCTCGCTCAGCAGACGCCTTCCTTACACCAAGGTCTGTCTTGTTTTCCTTTTTTTTTTTTTTTTTTTTTTTTTTTTTTTTTTTATAAATTTTGTTGCATGTATGCCCAATTATGGCAGTAAATATTAATTGACAATGTACCAGACTAGATTTTTGTCTTTGGCGCCTCTGAGAAATGGATGATGTGGAGTGTTTCCTAGCTCAATGCCATGTTGTCGTTCTTTCTACCTAGCCCCAGCTTCATTCTACCAGAGGTTCCGGCTTTCAATGTTGAGCCTCAGGCTGAGCCAAGCAAACCCTCTCCCTCCGTACCGCGTACATCTCCCACAATGGCCCCTCCGACTCCAGGCATCCCCCTGGAATCAAAGCATGACGTACTATACTTTAGGTGGCATACCTATTTTTTTCCCTGCAAATCATTGATTTTTTTTTTCCCCATCTACTTTTTCAGTCAATTAAAAGTTTTTACAATCATTTCAAATTTTTTTGTATATTGTTTAGATCGGAAATTGCCAATGAGACGGACAGACTGACGACTCTGAGTGTCCTCTGGGAGGCTAAAGTGGAGGATGAGTCCATCCCAGAAGAGAGTGAGTGTCATGCTGAATAAGTGACTATATTTGGGTAGCAGAAAAATGACCTTATTCCCTTAAGTGAACAGTTGTAATTCAGTGTCTTTCTGGCTCTTGTCTGTTTAGTGAGAGACTGCATGCGTACTGCAGTCGGCCAGGCCAGGCTGTTGATGAAAGAGCGCTTTACGCAGTTCAGCGGTCTGGTGGACGACTGCGACCTGGGCCGAGGGGAGAGGATCATCACCTGCACGGACCTGCAGGGATTTTGGGACATGGTGTATTACCAGGTGAGTGTCCACACGAGAGGGACGACACATCGTTTCAGGCACCAAACCCATAAGGAGACTGGTAATTATATATGATCTGTACTTAATTCCATCTTTCAGGTAGAGGATGTCCACAAGAAATTTAACACTCTGAAAGAAGCAGAGAGCCGGGGCTGGGTGGAGGAGCACAAGCCCCCACCACCGCGACAGAGGAAAGGCGTGAAGGTGAAGACGTGTGTGTATTTTGTGTGTGTGTGTGTATATAATATATACGCACTATGTTTAGGGGCAAAAGGTGTCATGATGTGGAGGTAAAGTGCTTGTCCTGTGCTTTTGACAGAAACAATCAGCTGCACCTGCCAAGCCAACAGGAACTAAAGTGGCAGCCAAGTCTCGCCTAGCTGCTGTGAAAGCGGCCATGAAAGCCAGACAGCAGGCAGAGAACGCAGCAAAGGAGGCTGGAAACGATCAAGCAGAGCCCCAACCCACTGACGCCGTGGTCTTTGACGGAGGCTTCTTCCAGGTGGAGAGCCCAGCCAGACCATCAGGTGAGAGGAAAATGCCTAAGGACTTTCTTTTCATGCCATCGGTCAGTGTTTCCTTGTGTACTTTCTTCCCCCCCCTCGCCCAGCTAATAACACTGTTGTCATATAGTCGTGTCTGTAGGTTCCGCGAGGAGATCCAGCCGTCGGAGTGCTGCGGTGTTGCCCCAGGCCTCTCCCTGCTCCAGCTACCTCTCTCCTAGAAGAGTCAGTCGGCGATCCCTTGCACTGGCACAGGTTCCCCTTCACGCCGTCGCCTCTCCTGCTCAGCCCGTCCACACTCCTGCCCACATCAGTCGTGCCCTCAACCGAACCCCAGCACAAACGCCCAAGTCTCAGCGTGGCACTCCTCAGTCATCCCAGAAGAGAAAAGACCCCGTCAATGTCTCCCTTTGTTTCTCACCTGTCAAGGAAGCGCTTTCAGATGACAGCCAGCCAGAAACCGTCCCCGCACAGGAAGACGTGGCTTCTGTTCCTGACTTGAGCGCGGCCACACCTGTACGTTCACTTCCATCCATTTCTGTAGTCGAGGAGCAAGACGAGCCAGCTGAAGCTGTCGATGTTGACCTCCCTCTCTCTCCAAGACTTTCCCTCTCTCCGTGCAAACCAACTCCAGCAGTGTCCCAGGCCCCTGAGCCCCCATCTCTGAGTTTCATGTTGTCGCCCTGTGTGACTCCCAGCCAGCCTACAATCTCTTTCCCTACTGCTGTGGAGGCCCAGGAGTCTGTATGTCATACACCAGACAGCTCAGTTGTTGAGGTAATCACGTTTTCAGGCTTCACTGCCTTTTGTATTACAAATTCTAAGCCTTATACGTAGGATAAGGATAATTATTTAAAAAACTGATCCAGTCTTCTCTTGCATACAATAAATATTATTATTATTATTATTCTCTTGTAATTTCAGGAAATTCCTGGTTTGGACTTTGAGCGTTACTTCCAGCCTTCACAGAGATGCAGCCTGTCACCGCGGGAGACAGTTGCCTTAGATATGCTGTCCCCCATGGCAGCTGATGTAGAAATGGAGAGTCCCAGAGCTCAGTCAGAGCCCCTGCTTACTCAGCAAGAACCAGGTATGATTGATGCCCTCGATGAAGTACGGTACACACACGGTGTACACCGGGGCTTTATACCTTAACGACCCTAATGGATGCTAAAGCTGAAGGCAGGATTTCTTCATTGAAATTTGTTTTGAAGTTAGCAAAACTAGATTTTATATCTAAGAAATTGAGTAGTAGTTTATTTCAAGTAGTTGAAATTATCAATCATTACTTTTTTTTTTTTTTTTTTAATACCCAAAACTTTTAGAAAATGTTGTGATTGCCTGGTTCTAAGGGAATACCACACTGAGATTTCTTAAACTTGTTTTAAATTGCATGTTTCACTGTCTTCACTCATTTGTTAGGCTCACTTCTCACTGTTGCCACAGCACATCCAGTGGAGCCTTCAGTGTTAATGCTTCAGTCACCAAAGGTCAATGGGTTATTTCTTGTATTTATTTATTTACTTTTTTTTTCAAATATTGGCCTTTTTAAATCCACATTTAACTCTTAACTATTACTTGCATGTTTTTATTTAAGCCTAGTCATTGCTGAATATATTTTCTTTGTGCATTTTTCAGGCCCAAACAGCCGAGTCCATGCTTTTCTTCACCCCGGACCTGAAGGACCGGATACGCCAGTCTGTCTGTCCGAGTGACCTCATGGTCTTCACCCCTCCCCTCTAAAGACACATTCTTTTAAATATTTTATTTTTTTTTTTACTTATAGTGACTACTTTTGTTACTTGGAAGAAAAGAAAAAATGTATGAGTGATTCTGACTTACTAGAAATTAGTTTTATCTTCCAATTAAACTTCTAGTTTTAACAAGGAAATGCTGATTACTCCTTATTTTACATTAGAGCACAAACTGGCAGTGCACTCAATGCTTTTATTACTCACTGTACTTAAAGGCTTTAGGCATTTTGTTTTGTGTTTGGACTGTGTGGATAGTTCAGGTAAAGAACAGTTGGCTTTATTGTGTTCCTAAGCTGCATCTTGTGACATTTACCAGCCTCCTTATTCCCTGTAACCCAATACAGTAAAACACTGAGCACTACACATGTCTATGGCACATTAATATTAGTACAGAAGCAGTAGGATGATTTGGGACTTTGGGTGAAGACAGTTTGCATGCAAGACAGGGATGATACTGGAATGGGAGCCACAGGTATGGAAAGTGATAAGATGCCATCTAGTGGCTGTGTTTATGTAGATGCTTGGCTTTAATTTCTCATTTCAAAACTGGTCAGTCAAATCTTTCAGCCCCTACAATGGAGTCCTCTGACAATTTCAACACTATAAACTCACAATACATACTATAAATGAATCTTAAATTGAGTGCCACCACTGCTGTTGTATCTGGTTAAATCCTATGAGTAATAATACAGTACATATAACTAAAACATTGACTCCATTCATACTGCAAACTGACCCAACAAAAAGAGATCAATTTTAGCTGGGAATGGCTACATCTGTACTATTGGCTGGTTCTTTGTTGGGCCTTGGCCAGAGCGATTCGTCTCTGGGCCTCCTGGTGGAGCTTTTCCTCTTTACTGTTTTTGGACACTAACCGGTTATGTTCAAAAGCCGGGAAGAAAAAGTGGTTAAAGAATTGATGGATCGTCTGGTTCCAGAGCTCCATGTCCCAGTCTTTAGCCTCCATTCCTCTGGTTAGCACACTCTTGCCTTCACCTGTGTGCTCTAGAGGAAATATGATGAGCGAGAGTCATTGCAATGAATGTCGTTTTCTGAAAATGGCATATATGAGCTAAAGTCTTTTTCCCTTATATGATTTATACATAAACATACGTATGTATCAGGGATGTACTCTGACAAAAATGCTGCCCGGGACTCTGGGATGGAGCGGACCTTTTATAAGAGCGCATGTAGCACTTTTTTTTAATTATTTTTTTGGAAGTCATTTTAATGGTGGTAGTAATACTACAAGAAGAGATCAAAACAACCCAACGTGAAGTTAACCCTTGTGTTGTTTCCCGTCAACCTTGAAAAAAAACTTTGTTTTTGATGCCTTTTTTTTCACAGATTTTGCTTTTTCCAACGTTTTAAATTGTAAAGTTTTTCTTCCACACATTTTCAGAACTTATTTCTCCGTCCCATATTTTCTGATATAAAACAAAAATTGAAAACTGTTCAATTTGATCCGAAGTCAACACAAGGCTTTAAACAGCCCTGCACGCTGCACTTGTACCTTTCACTGTATCTTTGCTGGTTCCTCCTGCTTCATACTCCTCCTGCCTGTCCTCTTCTTCATCATTTTCCTCATCACCACCACCATGACTGGACTTAACTAGTAACAATAGTAATAATGATGATAAACTCTAATATGTTGCATACTGTATTTACATACAAAATAAAAGACTTGTGAAAGACTAGAATTATCAGAAAATAATGAGTTTAGGAAGTCATTGTCATAATAGCATAATAAATGCATATTCCCTCTTAACCCCGCTTTGACCTAGCTAATGCACACATTACTGCCAAACGTGCCAATAGACCTTTTCACAGATGTAAACATAAACATTCTAAATGGACCCAATTTGATTTCCTGTTGCAGTGTATGTAAATGTCATCAACTGACAGGATGTTAACAAGGGGCCAGGCTGTTTCCTAGCAATGGAATTCCATTGAAAAGGTCTTATAGTGCACCTGTCATGTCTCTTCCGCCAGGGTCCTGCTCCATCTTCCTCAGTGCTGCTCTCCCTGACAGTACTAACCTTGGCCTTTCCACTAAGGAACGTCAGTCAATTTAGCGCATTTTGCCGCATCCAGCTCCAACAGTTTTTTTCTTTTTAATGTTAACTTCTCCGCGCCCCCCATTTCTCTCTTATCTCCACCACTACCACCTTTTTTTTGTTTTGACATTTTCAGTTTTCTCTGTGTAACCAATGATTCTAAACAGTCTGTGTAACTTCAGAGGGAAGTAAGTGACACGGCCGAGGGTCAGGCTGAGCCAATCACATTTAACAAAAAGCGGAGCAGTCCAAGTTGGGAGGGGCGGGCCGTTCGGCCGCTTCTTGTCCTGTCTATACTTGAATAAAACATTGCACTTTTCTGCTCTTTTTGCATTTCTGGCTGGACAGAAACTGCATTTCGTTGCGCAGTCTTACGGCCGGGCCAGAGCTCCGTTTTGCGCTGCTGCTAATGCGACAGCCAGCCATCAGCAGTGGCAGCAAAAACTGTCCTGAGGAGTGTCCCGGGACAGTCAGACACTGTCCTGTGACACCCATGACTGTCCCGGGACAGTCAGAAACTGTCCTGTGACACCCAGACACTGTCCTTCTGACTGTCCCGGGACACTCATGGGAGTCACAGGACAGTGTACAGGACAGTGTCTGACTGTCCCGGGACAGTCATGGGAGTTACAGGACAGTGTCTGACTGTCCCTGGACACTCCTCAGAACACTACTAACAGGACAGGACAGTTTTTGCTGCCACTGCTTCTCCAGCCAGCCCAGAGAGCCGTATTGTCATCTGTTTAATACGTCCAGGACTGTAACTGACATCTGAAATTGAAATATGACGGCTGGTTTGGCCCGGGATGGACCGGCCTTTCGGGATATTTCCTGAACCCGCCAATGGCCAGTCCGCCCCTGGTATATTTCTATGTATAAGTGCAGACAATACATTATTTGACCCAGAACCTAAACATAACCCAACTAAACATACCTGCTGCCTGAGGTTTCTCGTTGATTTTAGTCTTGTCTTGTTCACTCTCCACTTCTTGAGCAGTGGATAGTCCTGCTTTGTCACTTGTCTATATGTGCAATTAAATGTTATTAAAGATTTCAGCAAAGACATAGCCAAGTCATAGCATATTTCAATACTATCAATAGCAGGGGTGTTAACAACACTCATATCAATACTGGATTTTGTTTGCATGCTAGATTGCTTGTTGCAACTGACCTCCATTGACTTGGAGCTGGAGATTTCAGGAGTGATGGGGGAATTCACTGAAGCTGCCACCTGGATAGAAAAAAAAAGTAAGTCCTTTGTTTTGTGTCTGCAGAATTTACAGTTTTATCCTTTTTCTGTAATTCCCAAAACAACTACACTCTACATAGAGTGGGTAAGGGGTGAGGAGGCCATTGGAGGCTTTAGAAAGAATCTGACCGACTGGGAAGGGCTGTTTGGAGTCTGGAAGATGTTCTCGCTGGCCTCCACCTCAGGGAGATCCCTCCTGGCCTCAGTGTCAGGGCTGGACGGTGACTGGCCCTCCTCCAGGCCTTCAGAAACAGGCTGACCCTTCACCTCCAGGCCTTCAGAAACCAGCTGACCCTTCACCTCCAGGTCTTCAGAAACAGGCAGACCCTTCACCTCCAGGTCTTCAGAAACAGGCTGACACTTCACCTCCAGGTCTTCAGAAACAGGCTGACACTTCACCTCCAGGTCTTCAGAAACAGGCTGACCCTTCACCTCCAGGTCTTCAGAAACAGGCTGACACTTCACCTCCAGGTCTTCAGAAACAGGCTGACACTTCACCTCTACGTCTTCAGAAACAGTCTGACACTTCACCTCTACGTCTTCAGAAACAGGCTGACACTTCACCTCAGCAGAGCCCAGCAGTACCTCAAAAAACTCCAGGAATGTAATCTAAAGCAAGAGTGGGAACAACAGAAGTGTTACAGAGGGGAAAGGAATACACAAAAAAAGAGTAAGTAGATGAATGCTAATCCGTCAATGGGCGCTGAGAAATAATTAATTTGTCAACTGGTGTAAACACCACGGACGGACCTCCAGATCCAGACAGGAGGACAGGTTTCTGTGGTCACGGCTCTCTGCAGTGATGACCTGCAGCAATCTCGCTGTGGTCAGGTTATTGTCCAGCAGATGGAGATCCTGGCAGGGGTTACAATAAACTAATCAACACAATGTTATCATAAATGTGCTGAACGCTGGTAAAAGTTTGTTTTTCCAACCATATCATTTTCAAGTCACTCTAAATTGAACAGCCCTCTGGTTTTGTTGTAATAACAAGCAACGGAAACTGCATCTGTGTCTTATGTTAAGTGGTAGAAATGAATAAGAAGAAGTTAATGTGTATGGTAATCTTCGTGTTACAGTCTGTTGTACCCTGAACATCCACAGCAGGTGTCGGCAGGTCATGGTCTGGTCCTCTCTGGGGGCTGCATTGACTTTGCAGTTAGCCTGATAGACTTCATAGCTCTTCTTTAAGTAGTTCACAGCCACAACTGCACAGTCTGGCTGCCTAAACAGGAAGCCTGGATCACAGCTATAGTTAATGAGCACAGCTATTACTGCAAAATATAGACCTAAGCAAGGGTGTTGAATTAGTTTCTGTGTGTGTGTCGTCTCAGACAAAACACCCAAAAACAACCAACAATCGAGAAAGCTGAAAACTGAAGCCCTGATAGACATAAACGTTTTTTTCCTTCACTCTTTTTCCATTACTCCTTTGCACTGTTTTGTGCTCAATCTTATTAAATAACTAATTTGCTATCTTAATTTCCCATTGAGGCTTCGTTTGCAGGTTCCTCTGTCTAATATATGTGCACATGATGTTTTAATATTATATTGTTAGCACCTTTTACATTCTTAGCATTAGGAAGGATGTTGTCTGTCATCAGTTTGGAAAAGCAGGCAGCCAGAAGGTTGTTTTGTGACCTGCGAAAAGAGAAGTGATGTTTGAGCAAAATGCTAAAGTCAAAATGCTAACATGCTGATGTGAAGCAGCTATAATTAGCACTGTAGTACTGGACACATAAAACTGTTGACCAGATGATGGTACAAGATGGAAACATGAATGTGTGTACTAAATCTCATGGCAATCCATCCAATAGCTTCAGTCTGGATCAACTGGACGTTATTGCCAACCCGAGAACCATGCCGCTAGCATGGCTAAAAGCTAGACAGTTATTCTATATCTATATGTTCATAATTAAGAGATAGGTCATCTGGAGTCATTCCTTACATCATGTCCTTATGGTAAATGTGGTAGGCCACAACCACTAGACAGCTGATGAGCCTATGCAGAAGCATGGGAGTGAAAGGAGAGTGGATCTCTGCTGTTGTGGCATCCTCTGAGACACAGAGTAAAAACATTAAGCACAAAAATACTGTAATTACCATTAATCAATGTCCTGTCCGGTATGTGTGAGATGTATTAAGTATGTAGGAGAGATTGTGAGTGCTAGTCTCCAACTGTCTCACCTCTGATCATATGGTCTATCTGTGTCAGAGTGATGTCGTAATGGTGGATGTTACAGTCTTTGAGAAGGCGCCAGAGCTGCAGGCGGGACAGCTGGAAGATGTTATTTGAGGAGTGGGCATGGCCAAGTCTTTTGTAGAAACCATAAATGGACCTCAGCTCACTGTCCTGCTTCAGCACCTCAAACTCCACCTGTTACATGTGAGCCACAGGGCAGGAGCCGGGGTGACAATAAGGACGGGGGTAAAAGAGCATATACACTCACCTAAAGGATTATTAGGAACACCTGTTAAATTTCACGTTAATAAAATTATCTAATCAACAAGTCACATGGCAACTGCTTCAATGCATTTAGGGGTGTGGTCCAGGTCTAGACAATCTCCTGAACTCCAAACTGAATGTCAGAATGGGAAAGAAAGGTGATCTAAGCAACTTTGAGCGTGGCAGGGTTGTTGGTGCCAGACGGACTGGTCTGAGTATTTCACAATCTGCTCAGTTATTGGGATTTTCACGCACAACAATTGCTAGGGTTTACAAAGAATGGTCTGAAAAAGGAAAAACATCCTATATGATGCAGTCCTGGGGTGCGAAAATACCTTGTTGATGCTAGAGGTCAGAGGAGAATGGGCCGAAGATCAACTTGGACTCAAATAACCACTTGTTACAACCAAGGTATGCAGCAAAGCATTTGTGAAGCCACAACATGCACAACCTTGAGGCAGATGGGCTACACCAGCAGAAGACCCCACCGGGTACCACTCATTTCCACTAAAAATAGGAAAATGAGGCTACAATTTGCACGAGCACACCAAAATTGGACAGTTGAAGACTGTAAAAGTGTTGCCTGGTCTGATGAGTCTCGATTTCTGTTGAGACATTCAGATGGTAGAGTCAGAATTTGGCGTAAACAGAATGAGAACATGGTTCCGTCTTGCCTTGTTACCACTGGGCAGGCTGGTGGTGTAAAATTGTGGGGGGACCCCTTTCACCTTCAGAACTGCCTTAATTCTTTGTCATTGATTCAACAAGGTGCTGGTTGCATTCTTTAGAAATGTTGGCCCATATTGATAGGATAGGGTCAAACACAGTATTAGTATGGTGTTCCTAATAATCCTTTAGGCGAGTGTACTGTATGTTGACAATGTTGCTGTGTGAAGCGGGACCTGACCTGTTTACGCTCAGTGTCACGCTTTCTCTCAGGGATTTTCTCCAAAACACATTCAATGTCCAAAGAGATGCCTGGTTCTAAGATAGATGAACATGTAACAAGATACAGACTTGTAAGCCATTAAGGATTTTCAACTGTAACACTGTGAATTATCTCCTTGATGGCAGGCTGAACATTTTGAATTAACTGTAGGTGTTTACCAGACAGAGGAGTGGGAGCTTTGTTTCCATTCAGGTTGTGCCTCATAATCAGATCGTCCACAAACTCTCCTTCAAAAACATGTCCATCCTCAAAAGTGAATTTTCCCTATGAACCATTTAGTACAGTCGCTTTTAGAAATGCTTGTAATTGCATACATGTGTATCATAGGTGAGCACTGAGTTTGAAATGAATGCCAGATCTTTCATCTTTTGCTGTGTAGAACGCACTTCTAAAACATTAATAACAAGTATTTTAAAATTCCAAGCAAAGGAGCTTCCAATCTTTTTCACCCTGAATTTGAGGACATATGTGTATTGACTGTAAGAGGCAATTCTGTATCATTGATTAACCTTCCCATGTTTTTTATTCTTCCTCCATCCGTTTTCATAGATCGCACCACCAGCGTAGTAAAAGGTCCCCTGTCCGTGCCTCTGACCATGAACGAAATCCCCTGTGTACTGATTGCTCTGGGAATACAGGGATCCATCCGCTGGCCTCGGGATCCAGGTGTGTGTGCCTCCTCCATGCTGCCGGAGAAGAGAACAAAAACAGGAACAGGATAAAAAGCTACTGTCCTGGAATTAGTGTGATATGGATATGTTGGCGTCAGCGGTGTGCTTTCATACCTGGACTCCATTCTGCCACATCCCAACATACTGCTGTCCAAGTTTCAGCCACCTCATCGTGCCCTCTCCATGTCTCAGGTTGTTCTTCCACTCACCAGAATACATGTTACCAGAGGGGTAGCTGTTAAGACACAGATGTCACCTTTGGGCAGTTCAAATGCCACTCAGGCTACAGATTAGATCATCCATACATACCGTCTCACTCCCCATCCCTCTCTGTTGTTCTTCACCCAATCTCCTTTGTACCAAGAGGTCTTATCGTGGTCATAATACACTTCACCCTAACACAAAGAGAACCAGTTACAAAACAAATATCTAAAAAGGCTGTACCTGATATGAAATGGTGGATCATACCTTTCCCTGCCTCTTGCCCTGATCCCACTGCCCTGTGTATGACACACCATTCTTTGCACATTTGTAGGTTCCAGTCCCATGTCGTATACCATTGTACACTTCCCCCTTATAGGAGCTGCCATCCGGCCAGGTGTAGGTACCCAGGCCCATGGGCATGTTGCACACAAATTCTCCCTGTTGGATTAGAAATGTAAAACCCCTGTCAAACTCCTTATTTTAAATCTATTTAATTTGGCCATACTTTTTTTAAATTTTGTATCTATACAGGATGCATGTTTAATAATGCTATCTACACATGGGCTAATGTAAAGCAATTTTACACACATCAAATTTAAGATAACCTCATATTTCAATCCGCATGCCAGTGTGAAGACACCACATCCATCCATAAGTCCCTTGGAAAACATCCCCTTCAGAAAAAGAAATGAGTGACTTTATGAAATAGTTTTTTGTTTTTGTTTTTTACCTTGGAGCATATAACACATTTCTGGTGCATTTTCAGAGAATGCATTTTAAACCATGACAAAATGTATTCCTGTCATTGCATTATGCAAGAGCACGACAACTGACTGCATTTAAAAGCGCATTTTTCATTTAAAGGTCCCATGACATGGTGCTCTTTGGATGTTTTTATATAGTCCTTAGTGGTCCCCTAATACTGTATCTGAAGTCTCTTTCCCGAAATTCAGCCTTGGTGCAGAATTACAGCCACTAGAGCCAGTCCCACAATGAGCTTTGACCAACTGCCACTTTGCTCGTTTGAAAGCCATGATGTCTCTCTCTCATGGGTGGGCCAAATTCTCTGGCGGGCAGAGCAGAGAAAGGGGAGGTAAGATTCCAGATCGGCCCATCTGAGCTTTCATTTTCTCAAAGGTAGAGCAGGATACCCAGGGCTCGGTTTACACCTATCGCCATTTATAGCCACTGGGGGACCGCATATTAATGTTAAGAAACCTCATAAAGTGAAATTGTCATGCCATGGGACCTTTAAGTACATGGACAATAACATGTTCAACAATAAAATGATTTATAAAGTAGCCTACGCATTTACTGTATTGTAAAATAAAATATGTGGTCTTTCCTCGAGGTTTCAAAATTCGTCTTTATTTACAATAGTAGCTTAGTTACCTTGTATGTTTGGCCTCCTTCAAAACAAGCAACCCCTTCTCCATGAAACTGGCCTTTCCAGGTTTCCCCTTCATATCTGTCAATGAGACACACGTCCCTGATATTCATTGGTATACTTAAAAAAAGTATGTTATTAATGAGTGATTAAGCTACCTCTGTACAATTAAGCTAAAAAGTGTGGGGAGTTCGTAAATGTCATCATTCCCGGGCTGCTCCTCTTCGAGGTCCGTGTGGTTTTGTTCCACATCCGCTGAACTCACTTTTAAACTATCAAAGAAGCTCACTAACTTTATTTTTTCGCTTTCATTCGCTGTATGTGGCAGCTCTGGATTTCCGCACATTTGCTCGTGTTCCTGTTTATCGGTTTTCATCGTTTGTTATCTTCTTCGTTTCCCCGTGTAATTTTACGCCGTTTATGTTTCTCTCGTACAAGCTCCTGTCCATGGCAACGGTGAAGGACTCACAACTACGGCGTCCGTTATCAGTCAAAAAGGGTAAAACAGTGACCATCTAGTACTACTACTGGTTTAATAATACAGACACAGAAAGTGGCATATCTTGTTTATTTACCGAATAATTGGGGTTTTAAAATATAAAAAATAAAATTTTGTGATGCAAAATACAGATAAAATAGAGATTAAGAAAACACACCGAAAGGGTCAACACCAAGCATTTGAACCATACAAAAATACACAAGCTATGGTTTGGACTCAGTCTTCTGTGTATCAGTGACGTTTAACAGAAATACTGGAACAAAAGCACATTTCAGTTATATTAAGCCGGTGTAAAGTAGGACCCTTCCTCGACACGGTTAGTCTTGTGAGATGATGTCCAGATTGGCGAGGTGTCTCATGGTGGGCCTGCCGTGAGGACAGTTCCATGGATGCTCGATCTCCCCCATGTGAACCAGGAGCTTTTTCATCTCACTGACACTCAGAGCAGTGCCAATCATCACCTGAAGATGGACACAGGCAAAACAATAATGTTACTCAATTAGTCTATAATAAAACTGAATAACAATTGGTCTTATTGTAGCTACTTAAAAATGACCATCGCAGTGTTTTTACATTTTAGAGACTACAAAATCACAAACACCTTACAATACTATGTGGATGTGGATGTTCGATTAGATTTGTGGGTTTTATATTATTTTATAATAATTATTTTTATTTTCAGTAATTTCAGTACAGTATTACAATTAACTTGCAGTGGTTTAAAAGCATTTTTGTTTTTCATTCAAATTACCCATATAATTGCTATGTAGGGCTGGGCGATATGGAGAAAATCAAATTTCATGATATTTTTGACCAAATACCTCGATATCGATACCACAACGATATTGTAGTGTTGACTATTGGTGCTTTCACAAAATATTTACACAATGAGATTTTTGATAAATAATCATCAGTAATGTGGATATAATGACTACCAGTAAGTGGGTAAAGGCAAATAATAGAACAGTTACAACAGTCTGGTAAATTCAGAAAATTGACAACTTTACTGTAATCCAGCCTTTAAAACCAGGAAAAGGCTACACTTCTGCCATATTACGATATCTAGTCTCATATCAAGATATCAATATAATATTGATATATTGCCCAGCTCTATTGCTATGGTAATTTAATTAACATTCAATTCAAAAGTCTGTTCTACATAATGAACAACACAATACCATAGGTCTGATTAAAATGACAGTAGTATTGATATTTACAGGTTGTTTTCATAGTGCAAGGAATTGAAGGGAAATCAATGGTTACTGGAAAGACGGACAAAAGTTATGCTTTTCAAAGTGGTAGGTAGTAGTATTTGGCTGTAAACTGCCTAAGCATACAAAACATTTGTGTAGGCTTAAAATTACTGATGGCCAAGCTGGGAAATAACATTCTGATCATGACTGCTGATCCTAATCAAAAAGCCAAAACCTGGTCTATGTAAATATCTGTAAATACTTCAAAGTGTCAGAATGAACTCACTGATTTTCGACAAGCTCGAGAGGCAAACATCTGCCTGACGCGGGACGGTCGACACATGACCCCCGGGCTGTCGCTCAACATGAAGATTAGCTCTTCAATGTCGGCTGGGCCAAATGTCCAGTTTTTACTGGTGGGCAGAGATACCAGCTTAACCCTCTCCATCACCTGAGCTGCAGTCACAGTAAAAAACAAAACAAAAACAAAAACAGTTGGTTTAGTATTCATAATCATTAATATAATTGTTCTGAACTTGAGATAAAATCAACTAATATTGAAATGTTCATACCGTCCTCATCGACAAGAAATTCAAAGCCATTCTTTCGGAAAATCTCAATGTTCTCCATGAGTACATTTTCACTGACAGCAGTGAGGTGAAGCTTCTGAGGACTGCAAACATAAAGAAACACAAACTTGATATGTAAAAAGGTCATAAGGAAAGAAAAAACAACACAAGGCAAAAGTGCATCAACTGATTCCGATTCGTACGCTATGAGTTTCTGTCCTTGGAGCACAGTGTGCTGCTGCAGCATCTCAAAGTTGTATTTCTCATCTGTGGCATGCTGGTCAATCATGAAGATGTCCGAGTTGAGTTTGGTGATGATGAAGCCCAGGTTAAACTGACCGATGATCTCCATCTCTTTGAACATGTCTTTACTATAGGGATGAAAGACAAAATATATATATTTACTGTCGTAGAAATAATAATACTGCCAAGTTCAGCAGTTGCTATAGTAGTAAAATCCCACCTGATCTCTTTCTTGAGCTCTTCCTCTGCGCTTTGGTTTTCTCCGGGGTTGATCTTGGCCCTGAAGCGTCGATAGCGCAGATCCTCGCCTGCCCTCTGCTTCTGTAGTTCCTGTAACCTCTTCACCTTCCCCGCCAGCTCTTGTAAAGAGAACTGGAGGGGCACAGTCTTCTTCTGTAGGCAGACTGGCGCATCCACCGTTGAGGAGGAATTGGAAAAAGTGTTGGATTTGTGTTCCGCTGGGAAATGTGGATTTTCTGTCCTGGCCCTCTTGGCATCTGGGCCCACAGTGCAGTCCTCATTGGAAGTGCGCGGCTCAGTCCGTAACTCTGGGTGTTCAGGAACAGTTTGACTACTGTCTGACGTTTCTTCAAATGCTTCGTATTTTACACCGTCGGTGGCTGATTCAGGAGAACTGAACTCCAGGCCAGAACACTGAATATCTGGTGTTGCCATGGTGACGTTACAGCTCGACACGGCACTGTCTTTTTCAGAGTCTGCGTCACTGCATGACATACTCCCGTAACTGAACTCATCTAGCTCCGACTTTCCCACCGGGGAGCATTTAGCTAGATCTCTTGTGGGTTTCAAAGGAGATGTTACGCTTGGTTTGCAGGTAGGAGGTTTGACAGTGTCCTTAAAAAAAGACTGCAGCGTTTTCTGTGTTGGGCCAGCTTTTGCCACACTTGACTTGTTTCCAGAATTGGAGCTGTGATGACTTGAAAAAGCAGCTTTTAGGCCGGCCAGGTTTAGGGACAACTTTGCGCTCCGAGTCAGTGGCTCCATGTCCTCTCCAGGTTCTGGCATGTTTGCATTGGACGGAACAACCTGACAGATTTCAGACACAGACATTGTATCTAGAAACAAGTGACAGACAGTGACAGTCAAAATAAAAGCATTGGAAAATCTCTCAATATATAACGGTAGGCCTACAGCTTATATTTTGATATGCTGTCTAAATGTAATGATCTGTTCTCACTGGTGCCGGGTATGGGTGTATTGTTCAGGCTGATCTTATTGACTCCGGCCTCATACATGTTGATGAGAGAGGTCTTGAGAATAGCCAGCAAGAGTTTCTCCTCCTGAAGGAAAATCTGTCGTTTGTCTGGGGTCACGTTGACGTCCACACACTCTGGAAAAAAAAACACAGAGAAACAGCTTATATAGTACAGAAAGGCAGAGTGCAATGTGTTTCAGAAAAAGAAAATCTTGAGTTCAGTTATTTTCTTACCAGAGGCCACAGCTATGTTCAAGGCAACAAATGGATATTGGTGTCTGTTGTACATATGATACACTTCATTTACAAGTTTGGTCACCTGCAAATTGTGAATAACCAAAGATTAGGCTGAAAATGTAAACCCTCATTGGTAATACTTTAGATTATAGTGTGTTCAAAACCATTATTATAATGTCTTATAAATGCTAAATAGGGGGACTTCAATTACCTTAAGGGGATCACACGGCCGGTTGTTAATGAAAAAGAACTGCCTGTCTGTGGAACTTCTCCCAACACCATGGTCTCCTCGTGACACAAACCCTGTCATGCTGCCAAAACATAAAAGTTTGTAATAAAAAAAAGAACAGCTTTGTTTGCAGAGAAGGCACATACAGGACTTCCACGCAACCTTATCACTCACGAAAAAAGCTGTTTGGGTAGCTCTGCATCTTTGAGTCCATATTCTTCAATAACATTTTCTGTAGGAGACACTTGCTGAAACGGCAGAAGACTCTGTAGCTGCAGCACACAGGGGGAAAAAACAGAAGCAATTTGACAAAACTATTTGCATCACCTGATCTTCAGTCACAGTAAAAAACGGTTTGCATATTTTATTTCAACTGAGGAATTAACACAGTTCCTCTAAGGGTATTCTTCAACTCTTCGATGTTGGTCTAAATGCCAATTAGACTTGTTAAATAAACTCAACAATGAACATTAAGATAGAAGATACGTGTTTTATTTCATTCTAAGCAGCATCTGGGAGAATTGAGACTGTCACTGATATGGTCAGACTGACTCCTTCTGCAGATTGCAAATAAAAAGTGTAGTCAAGAAAAGTGTTAAAGCAATGTTCTAACCTGTTTTGGTCCAAATATGGCCCCGATGTTATCTCTCATATTCTGGCTGCCACTGGTGCTGAGGACTGTGCTGCGCTTTCCCTGCCCATTTTGGTTGGAGCAGGTAATACGCACTCCTGTAGAGATGATACAGTAGGACTGCAGGACATGTATCATTTTGGCATACTCCTGAAAATTCAAATCAATGAAATATTGAGGATTATAGATGGATGACCTAGGTAATTTATTTAGCCACATATTGGCTCTAAACTAATACATTAAAAGATAATAAATAAAAAAAAACAATTATGATTCCAAGGTATATTATGTTCTCTGACTGTGTCAAATCCCTGTTTGAGCCAATGTGAATATTGGTGGTTTTGAATTCCTGCTGACCATTTTAATGATTTTTCTTCTTCTTTTTTTTAATTCATGTGTTTTTCCTATCCACCTGGCCTCCAATAGGTTCATTTCATGGTATGAAAATCAACTTGCAAAGTCTAGAAACTGGTTTGAGATAAAAAAAAAGTTTTCATTTTATCTCAAACATTTTTAACATTCATATAACATTCATAGTGTGTTAGAATTGTGTTGAAGTACATTTGAAAGTATTCATTGCAATTAAAAAGTCTTCTAGGTGGTGTGTTCATGTGCTGGAGGGAAGCTCAGACATCCAGGGCTTCATGCTTAATCTCAAGCATGTGTAAAGTCATTGCAAGGCAATTGTATACAGTGTTTCCTCTATGTTGATTTTGTAGTGGTGGCCCGCCACAGCAAAATTTCTGCCACCACGGTATCAGAAATAGGGTGGTACAAAAAATGTAGTCGCGGTTACCTTTTAAATTATCCTGCCGACATAATGCACAAATCCTTACAATTTAACAACAAGTAGAATTATTCAGAGGTTACTGGACGCGTCCAGTTGTTGTTCGGACAGACTTGCCCCCACTGCTAAAAAATAAATCCTAAAGGAAACACCGTGTATATAACATGAATGAAAAAAAATGATTTCATGCTTGGGAAAACTACCAGGAGCTTCATAGTAGACTAAAACATGCAGAAACATAAGAAGGCTCTTTTACTGATTGACCTTCTTAATATTGCGTTGGAACTCCTTGTGTCGAACAGGCAGGGTGTAGAAGAGCTGCTGCAGGCTGACTGTGGTGCCTTGCTGCCGGGGATGAGGAGACTTCTGCACTATGTGGCCCTTGTGGTCAAACACCAGCTTGGTCCCCACCTGGCTGGACTCATGGCATGTCACCACACTTAAGCCACTGTAGATGATGAGGTGACAAGCAATACAGGTTTATTTGCCGAAAAGTCTTGCATTGCCTAGTCTACATCAATGACGTTTCATTTCCGGAATTGTTCCGGTGCCGCCAGAGGTTCGGCCGGATGTCCCGCATTTTTTTTAGCTGGATGTCCCTCACCACTTTCTTTGTGTTGGCGTTTTAAACTCTCAGATCTCAGATCTAATAAACCAGAGCATATTTTATCCAGGAATGTTGTGTGGACTAGCTAGTCCACACAACATTCCTGGATCCCTGTGCTCAGGGGATGTTCTTTTTATTTTTTTTAAAAACAGATTACAATCGTCTTGGCCGGCGCTAAGCTCCGGACGCAGCGAACGTGGCTCTGCAAAATAGTATTGGGAAGGAACTTGTTTTGGTGGAATATTTGCACCCAGCAAAAGAAAACGCCACATACAATATTAAACAAAGTTAACTGTTCACACAATACAGTGAGCCATTTAAATTAGCTGGATACATGGTGAAAAATAATTTGCTCTTACCAGTGTATCTTATCCATAGCAAATCCCCGCCAACAGGCCCCAAAACGTCCCAGTTAGATAGTAAATGCTGTGAACATATTATATATATTATGTATATTCCCCCGAACGAACCAAGCAGGCTTGCCTTGTTGCACGATCCAAATTTTCTTCAAAACTTGTCATTTTCAGCCTGTAACGTTGCTCAGAGGTTCCGGTTAATATTGCTCGATGTGACCGGAGTTTAAAGTTGACTCAAAGTGAGGGACATCTGGCGGAACTTCCGGCAGCACCGAAACTATCCCATAAATGAACCATCGTTGATATAGACTAAATCGAATGAATGTGGCTGTTGAGGTGTTTTACCTCAGAGCACATAAAGAGCTGAGGGCTTCACCTCTGAAGCCAAATGTTTCCACATGGAGGAGATCAGAGAAATCCTTTAGCTTTGACGTGTGATGCTTCAATGCTGCGGAACAGACAGAAGAGGTGTCACTAAAACAAAAAGATGAGGTAGACTTTGACTAACAGGGGTGGAGATAAACAAAGCTAACACTTACTCAGTCCTTCAAAGTTGGCCTCTTCTACTCCTTTGCCATTGTCTGACACTTCCACTAGTTCAGCTCCACACTCCTTTAGCCTGATATCTGGAATGTGTGCAACAGAAACATATTGGAATTTCTGCCCATATTTTACTAAATCAATATCTCCTATTGTCCTGGACTGCAAACATGAGCACCTTGTTATTTTAATAAAGATAAAATAATTATTCTTTCGGCATTCACAGCTCTAGTTCTCATTAGTGATAGGTGGGCTATAAATAGAGGTGTTGAAATTAATCAAATAACCGATGCATCGAATTGTGAACATGGACGATGCTGCATCGATAATCGGCTGGGCCATAATCGATTATTTCTATTTACAATTTAATGTATGCCTAACAACCTTTCCGTTTCCATATTCTGTTATGTTTTGCACATTCAGGAAGTGCCATGTGCTCAGTGCTGATTTAGTATTAGAGCACTGCAGAATATTTTGTTTTTGAAGCTTGAAAAGCTATGAATTAAATATCCTATATGGCTTTAATAGTAAAAATGTATTTGACTCATCGTGATGCATGGAGATATTGAATCAAAGACATGATAATCATAATCGAATCGAAAGATCAGTGAAGATTCACACCTCTAGCTATAAACACATCTTTAGCAAACAGAAAACCCCAGTATCATGTTTCACCTTTTTAAAAAGACAGATAAAAGAATGTACAATACTGTGTGTATCCACACTTACCAACGTTGGTGGCCCCTGCATCAATGCTGTTTTCCACCAGCTCTTTGACAGCAGTGGCCAAAGTCAGCACCACCTGTCCTGAGCAGATTTGATGCACTGAGTGCTTGTCAATGGCCTTGATGGCTCCTGCAGGTTCAGAACTGTTGAGAAGAAAACCAGCACTCATTGACAATGATGTATAACTTTACCTTATGCTAAATTTATACTGCAGCAACAGATTTATACAACTAGCAAGAAAAAAATCAAATATGTTATGAGCTCCTTAAACCCTGTGTTCTCTGATCTGCGATGAATACATAAGGCCTGTTGAAGGTGACCTTACTATAAAATATAAAGTCAATATAGTTGGAGAATGTCTCATTGAATGTACACAGATGCATAATGATCATAGATAATGATACATAAATGGGCTGATTTTTCATTGAAGTGTGGTACAAACCTATATGACAACGATGAGGAGGACTGGGCCTAACATGTAATAGGTGTCTAACAGTAAATATATATCTGCAGGCAAGTTGACGTTAAATAATATACTTTGTTAGCAGAACTTACCAAGCATCAGACATCTTCAAAGACCGAAAAGATTCAGAAGGGATTCATTCAAAATGGGAAATGGGACTTCTTCTGAAACAGAGAAAGGAAGAGACACCAACTAACATATTACTATTCGTGCAAACGTAGCTAGCTAGTTTGTTTTCAAGTGATACACATTTTCATAAACCTCTTCACAACATGCCGTAAACACAAACGTAAATCTGTTCCGCGCGCACTGCGCAGACTGTTCGCGAGCTTCACCCGTGCGCAAAACTGCGCAGGTTGACTATTAAAAGCAATATTATTAAACTATTGAGTGTGTAAATTAAAACAGCAACCTCACAAAACAGAGACAAAATAAAAAAGGGTTAAAAGTGTCAAGACTGCTGTACATTAATAAGCATTATCAAAACCTCGCCTCACACTTTGTAGCATTTCATCACTAAACCGAGATGTTAGGGCGCGTGTGCATTTACCTCCTATAGTAAAAAAAATGAATGGATCGCAGCCAGGTTCAATGTTTTAAGGCTGTACTATTATATTTATTTTAGAAAACAACACATGTTAATTATTTATTGTAAGTTTGAGGCAAATCTTTCTTTTAAATGTTTGGTTTTCTATCAGTAAATAATGTTTATTGTAAGTGAAAGCACGTACATTGTCTGACGGTCCCTCTCTGGCTATTGCATTATGGCCGTCTTTTGACAGACCATATGGTCGGCTACTTGTGAGAGAAATGTTTAATCTCTTCTGAAAGATTCATACGATGTTAACACTTGGGAAGGAAGGATTCAACCAGTAATTTGGTGCAGCATACTGCAGATATAAAATAACGTTAGCTGCTGTGTGAATTAGATAGCATTTTAGTACTTTGTTTTGTCAAGTCATCGTTTTTTTTTTTGCATACAAAAAATGTACAGTTCAACATCCAACAACGGATTCCTGAAGTCAGAGGAATGTTATGGAAGCAGCAGTAACTTTTTGGCTGTCCGCAACCTTAAACCCATCAAGAGACATGAGATCGAGAGTAACGTTAGCCTGTTAAGTTTGGCAAGCGAAGAGGACGATGAAGTCCATTTTGACAGTAAGCAGTTTTTCTTCTTCTACGTTAATTAATTAGTTGTTTACTGTTCCTTGGTGGCGGTTATCCCACATTAACGTTACCTGACACAATCATGCCAGAGTACAAACGTCTGATTGTGAATAGCTAAAGACTTTCTGGCTTATATAAACAGGCAGGGGCGTTATAGGGTGGGTGGACACCCCCCCACCACACACACACACACACACACACACACACACACACACACACACACACACACACACACACACACCAACCTGCAGTAAAGTGCACACCCTACCATTATTCCATTTTTGATAAACATCCATGTTAGATAAACTGTAGTACCACAGCAGACAAATGGATCAAGCCACTGTGTCCTGTGCTTTTGGAAAAGCAATAACAAATGTATGGTGCCTAAATTCTTTTGAATGGTTTAATAATAAAACCTGAACATGAAATTGTCTGCAGTTAATAAAAAGTTGAGCTAATTTCTGTCCACACCTACATGTATTTTACACATCAGACACATCCATAAATCAGATTATGGGTTTTGGGCAGTAATCAGTATCCAGGCATCCACCAGTTGTCCCCCATTAAACATTTTTAAAGCAAGATTTTGAGTTTATACAGTCCAGGAAAATATAGCCACATTTTAAAATGTATATTATTTATCTCCTAGCACAGAAAATACTATACCATATTTTTGCATTTGTAGATTTCAGTGTAATCGTGTTTTAATACCAGAGTTTAGTATTTGTTATTACACTTTTGGGCAACAAAATGCATTTCCATTCATACATGTTTTAGTCTTTTCCTCATCTTAGGACATGTTTTACCCCTATACAAGCCATGGTAGTGTCCCTTTATTACACAAACTGCAGACTGTAAGCCTCTAAGGATCAACTTTGATCAACTTTGATTGTTCCATCATATAAATAACCTCTAGAAAAAATATATTTCCACATAGTTGGACAGCCCAGTCCTGTTCTCTATTCCGTTAAGGTAAATTAATCCAAACCAAGCCTCTAAAGTTGTCTGGGACACGGGTAGCTCACCTGTACAAAGGCTCAGTCCTTACCACAATGGCCATCGGTTCGATTCCGACTTGCGACCTTTTTTTTTTTTTTTTGCTGCATATCATTCCTCCTCTCTCCCTCTTTTATGTCTTCACCTGTCCTGTCTTAAAAAAAGAACTGTTGCATTCTCATGTTATGAATATTACGAATAACAACTACATGTTTGTTTTTGTTTCTTAATAAAAAACACACTATATTGATATATAGCGTGGTATGAATAAATATTAGAAAAAGAAAGTATTGTGTTATTTCTTTCTGTAGGCTTACAGCCCATCCCTAATCAACAGGCTTAAAGGGGTACTCCAGTAATTTGATATAGGACATTCATAAAGTAGGAGGACTAGCGCAAGACAGATTAAAAATAGAATGGTCAAACACCAAGCAATGGATGCCGGGAGATCCGGCCTTTTGTGCATGTATGAGTCGAGGTTTAGAAATTGGTGGATCCTCCATGTCCAATAATGCAACTTGATAGCATCTTTCATTAGACCCTCCCTGCCTGTTAAATCCAACCATCTTTTAAACTACATGCTCCCCAGTTTATAATGCAGATGACATCATCAGGGTTATTTTCTCAGACTTTAGAAAGCTCCCTCCACTGCCACAGAAGATTTCACACAGCTGTTTTTACAGGCTGAATAGTACTCTCCACGACGGGTAAATTGACCTTCATGTATAAATTTGGTGGAATGCCATTTTACCCTTAATCTTCTACGAACTTGCTGTTGACAAATAAGTTTGCATGGGTCTAGTGACATCATCGGAATGTAAGATCAAGTCAAATTTGAGTTCAGCAACGAATTTCTGCTACAGAACAAGTCAAGACCTGCCACTCCGCTCATCCAGCGGTATGAGAGTAAAGATGTGTGGGAAAGATAAAACAGCCCCTCTCTCCCATTCAGGTACAGTGACCTCAAGTGGCTCAACTTCGTCATGTGTTTACAGTCAGTGTGGGAGTGCAGTAGGTGGATGAGAGTGGTGTCTGCTGGACCAGGCAGATAAGCATTACTGCTGTGCACGCCCCCTTATGTATGAACAAGATGAGCTAATATTTTTCCCCCGGGGGTGAACAGGATAATCATTAGTAGGCTTAAAATCGCACCAACGGTGTTTTTATACAGAAACAAATGGACCTAGGAGACAGAAACATTGTTGAAATGATAGCAAAAGTTATTGAAGAAGGTAAGACTACAGCAAAGAAACAGTGTGCTTATATGAGTATTTGATTTTAGTTGGAGTTTAACAAAGTGAAATATAATCTAAACTGTTGTTTGGTGCTACAAAAACAAAACGGAACAAAGAATCATCCCATCATAACAATTAACCACTGCTTCCTCTTTCTAATTTTTTTTATTTTTATTTGGTATGCTTAGCTTCTGACACAGATAATAATCATGAGGTGTTTATGGCTGGTAAACATTACCCGTCCATCCAAGAGTTTGCCTCAGCAATCCCCAACCACCTTCTCCTGGGGTCTCTACTGGAGCACCTGTGCTTCGTCTACGAGAGCAACCCAGCGCGCTCACGTATGCTGTTTAAAGGTATGTACTGAGATGTTGGGCTGGAATTGATTGGTAGTTTTTAAAAGACAGGTTTACCATTCTGTCCCTATATTCAGCTGTGTGAAGTACCTTGCGATTATTGTTTATTTATTCCAAAATTACAAACCGTAGTTACAAATGATTGTGTTGTTTCCTCTGACAGTCATTGGCCAGCGTTTAGCTGCCATGAACCTCCTCTCCCCTTTGGCCATAAGTGATGAGTTCAGCACCGTCAGACTGCAGCACAACCGGGCCTTCACTGAGCTGCTTCATGCTGCCAGCTCCTCGCTGTACCCACAGGTAACTGGACACATCACCAGTATGTCCACCAGGGCAGGGGTTCTCAACCTTTTCTACTTCAAGGCACCACCTATTCATACTTGCAACGGGACAGGGTCCATTAAAAAAAGATCATCCAAATTATTTTTGGCTAATCTTCTCTATTGGGGGCTTTGTAGTAGTAGGTATGTTGTTAGTTTGGGACTAGGACTATTATGTAAAGTTGGTATTTCTACGTGGTATAATAGACTTGTCAATAAGAGTATAGATCAAAACAGTTAACTTACAGTTTTGTGAACTGGGTAAAGCTTTAAAAAAAATGACAAACTGGTACAATCTAGTGTTATCACGTGCACGGTGTGGTTACTGTTTATCCTCATTTCATTTTGCAGGGCCAACAAGGTCTCGGCTCAAACACGCACAATCCTGCTATAAGGTAGACTATGAGTAGTTTTTGAAGTTGACTTGCTTCAATTAAATATTTAAGTATTGTGTAAGTGATGTTTGTTTTTGCCTTCCCACAGACCTAAGGAGGGGCTGTTTCAAGCACAGACGTCCCGGTATGTTAGTGAATTTGAAGAAATAGTCCGACTTGGAAAAGGATCATATGGAAATGTTTTTAAGGTATTTTACTCTTTTCTACTCGATGCTATTTTATTTTTTTTAACAAACTCCTCTAAAGAAGGACTAAGTTGATTAACACAATCATGTTATATTTGACATCATCTTGTAGGTTATGAACAAACTGGATGGACAGTTTTATGCGGTGAAGAAAATTCTCATCAAAAAAGTCTCAAAAGATGACTGCATGAAGGTGGGCCATCAGTGTTTTATCAATAGAGTTGTTTTTTTACGCCCAGAGATATAATAGATTCATAATTACACTATTTTGTTTGGCTCTAGGTCCTCAGGGAAGTCAAAGTGTTGTCCAGCCTGCTACATGTAAATGTTGTTGGCTATCACACTGCGTGGATGGAACATGTTCAGCCTGTGGCATGTGAGTTGTTAACTGCGACAAATTAGACAAATTAAAAATTAGTGACTGTATTATCCTAAGAGAAGCTTTATGGGGAAAACAACTCTGTTGTAGATCCTGAGCCTCTCCTGCCTGCACTGGAGTCACCGGAACAACAAGACAGGTAGGATCACTACTGGCAGGTGTGTGTGTGTGTGTGGGGGGGGGGGGGGTGGGGTTGTATGAATGTCTATGCTATATAAATATAATAATAGCATATAAATATAAATAAAGTCTGATTGATTGATTATGTTTTCCAATATTCTGGGTTGACGACAGTTTATTTCCAGGATAGTCGTTGGAACATCCGGCGCTCGATGTCCCTTACCTTCCGCTCTCTTTGTATTACCGTTCTCAAACTCCGTTTGCTACGGAAACAACAACCAGAACCTCCAAACTATTAAGCTACACGCTGAAAATGGCAAGTTTTGAAGAAAATTTGGATCGTGCAATAAGGCAAGCCTGCTGATTTCACCATGTATCCAGCTAATTTAAATAGCTCACGTCACTGTATTGTGTGAACAGTTAACTTATTTAATATTGTATGTGGTGTTTTCTTTTGCGGGGTGCAAATGTTTGACCAAAACAAATTCCTTCCCAAGAATATTTTGCAGAGCCACCGTCGCTGCTTCCGGAACTTAGCGCCGCCCAAGACAATTGCGATTGGTTTACAAAAATGCAAACAACCCAGAGTGTTTTTTTTTTTCTCCTATCCTGGAATGCATGTGTGGAGGAGCCAGACCTTACTCAGCAGCGCTGAGGAATAATGTCTGTCAGTGCGATAGCAGTTGTCCAACAACACTAAGTCTATCTCGGCTCTTTCTTTCGCAGTTCTAATGAGAGCCCTGACAACAGCGGCTCCAGCTCTTCGATAGTTTTCCAAAGCCTCAGTCAAGCATCGACAGATTCTGCTTCAAATGCCAAAGTGCCCCCAAGAGAGGCGGAGCACGTCACAGCTTTAGTTCCAACCCAGGAGAAGGGCAAGGTGGTGTGTCCCAAGACGATGCGCCGGATTCCCGAGAACTATGTCCCCTGTGTGTTCCTGGGACAAGGAGGTCCTCCGAAAAGCTCCAAATGCCCTGCCATGGGGCGGAACAGTTCAGCACTGTTAGAGGAGGAATCCAGCAGGAGTAGCATGGAACTGAACAACAACTCCTGCATCAACAAATGCACAAAGCCTTTTAAAGAGGTAGGTGCTTAAACCAGGCTTTCAGTGATCAGACAAATTTCTAGAGCGATAAAAATTGCCATGTTTTCGCTTCAGTGTACACTTAAAATGGATATAAAGTTTTCAGTTATGGTTATATCTGCAGGTACAGTTCCACCTGATGCTCTACATCCAGATGCAGCTGTGTGAGCGCTCACTGAAGGACTGGATCTCTGAGAGGAACACCAAGCCCAAAGAAGATCAAACCTCAAAATGTAATTGTTTAACAGTTGAATTCCTTTACAAAATAATATTGTTCTATTACAGATTGTACATAAAATGACATCAAATACAATTTTAGAGAATTTTTTTAATAAACTTTTGTATTTTCAGGTCCTTACAGATGTGTTGATACCGAACATACATACAGCGTGCTGAGAAAGATACTTGAAGGAGTGGAGTACATTCACTCCAGGGGAATCATGCACAGAGACCTGAAGGTAAGGTGCTTTGATAGATTATATTTGTCAACGATCAGCATATATTTCAGGTTATCTCTGTAGCTTAATGCAAACTTTTGCAGTAGTTTGCATTGACACACAGGTGTCAGCTAGAAGTAATATTAAAAAAGTAATTAAAAGAGTCCTGGTCAACATCTGTCACAAAGCAAATCTTTTTTTCCCAGTAGTTGAACACAAAGTCATATAGCTTCTCAGGCAGGATCTTCCTCAACTCTTCTCTCTTGCCATGCACATGTTTTAGATAAATGCAACTCTTGCAGATATCCTGAAGCCTCCTTGGCTGCTGAGTGAGATTTAGTAGCTGGTCTCTCTGTTTGAAGAAACATGGTAGTGTCAAGGTAGAGGGCAGGTGGCCGTTGTGGTTGTAGACTGTGAGCAGGGAGGTGAGGCTGAGGATTTTCAGCAGCAGAGAGCTGTTCCTTACATTAGGTCTGCGGTTCAGGAACAGGAACAGACAGCTCTCCCCTGCTTTAGTCAGCTTATTGATATTGGCTCCATACCTGAGCAGCAGCTCCACCAGCTCCTTGTTGCCCATGCTGCACGCCTCCTGTAAAGGTGTCAACCCAGCTTTGTTCACCGCATTGACCTCGGCCCCATGCTCAAGCAGCTCAGAGATGCAGCTAATGTCGTCCCCCAGGGTTTGAGTGGACTTCATAGCCATTGCCACAGCAGCTAGGTGCAGGGGAGTGTTGCCAGAATGCTTGACCCCCTTGAAAATAGTCAAGAATGTACTTGAAGTTAATGTAGAACCTAATGCACATATTTCAACAATATTAAAGCACCAAAAAGACAGTTAAAGGGGAATCACTGGGTGTCACTTATAAATTTTGATGCACAGGGGGACAATGCGAACCATGTTTATATCTGCTCCCTCCTTGATCAAGCTGGCCATAATGTCTTTATGGAGGATCCCAGCAGCCATGTGCAGGGGAGTCATCCCAGTGCTGTCCACAGCATTAACATCAGCACCATAGCTGGCCAGAATGTGGACAGCAGACAGAGCCACGTAGCGTACTGATAGGTGGAGAGCTGTCTGGTGACTCCCTTCCACCTAGAGAGGAACCACAAGAAACACACCTTTGGCAAAAACATTTCAAAAGGGATTTATTTGCATTTGTGAGGCTCTTTAAAGTGTATGTTTCACAGACATGAGCTTAAATTAGTAAAAAAAAAATAAACTTTGATGTTCTATATGATAAACTTTCCACCTCTGCATTGACGTTAACACCGTGCTCACAGAGGAGCCGTAGACAGGCCTCTGCCTGCCTACACACGCCGATTACAGTGGTCTGGAACTTGGAGCCTGGTTTTGGCCAATTAGTCAGGATTCTCGGCCAACCGGCTATCACCAAGTGCAGAGTGGTTTGACCGAGCTGGTCCCTGTGACAGAGGTAGAGACAGTGAAACTGGTGCAGATTTAAAAAAAAAAAATGTTTTAACTTGAGATAAAAGTAAGTCTTTAAGTAAGTAAAATGTATTTATAAAGTGCTTTTCACAGATAAAATCACAAAGTGTTTTACAGGGGCATAAAAAACATACAAGATAACATAACACGTTTTTAAAACACAATTAAAAATAATATAATAATACATAAAGTGCAGACAGGTCAACCCAACGCCTGTCCAAACAGATTTTTTTAAATTCACAGAAGGAGCGGACCGTAAGGGTGGATGCAGAGCATTCCATAGTTTAGATGCCACAGACTCAAAAGCTTGAACACCTCAAGTCTTAGGCGTGGGACAGACAGTCAATTTATCATATTTGACCTAAGAGAGCGAGCTGACGAATATGGGTGAAGTACCTCAGGCATATTTGCAGGAGCCTGACCGTGCAATGCTCTGTATGTAGGAGTGCGAATTTAAAACTGAATCTTATATGCCAGTGAAGAGACTTAAGAACAGGGTTAATATGAGACAGTCTATTTGACCTAGTGAGTAGCCTTGCAGCAGTACTCTGGAATGACTAAAGACGATCCAGAGCAGAGATACTAAGTGAGAAGAAAAGTGTGTACAGTTCTTGAGAGATGAGATGATGGCATGTAGAAGCGTCTTAAGTTCAGCAGTTGAAACTACCGATGTGGGTTGACTAACTTTACTACTTCTTAAGTGTAAAAAAAGATCTGGTTAGCTGCTTTACATGGGTGTCGTACACCAGTAAACGATAAAAGGAAGAAGTGTCGCATGCCATTGTAAAATGTATAACTAATAAAGATAAACAACTCCAGCTGAGTTGTTTATTGTGTTTATCCAGACCTGAGTTCAGGGTCTGCCCCTGTTGACAGCAGGCTCTGCATGCTCTGCATGCTCTTTACTCTTCTGTAAGAGGCAGCCAGATGAAGAGGAAGTGTAGCAAGACCCTGAGGCGAGACAAGACGAGACAAGACAAACTGGGAAATACAAATATGTTGCAGTCAAACAAGGCAAGAATGTCCTTATTTTTTCCTTTTGATTTTATAAATTGAATAATACGCTTCTTGTGGCCATCACTGTGCATACTGTATGCATGTTCATTTATATATTTGGCAATATTATAATCTATACGTATAAGATGCTGTGTTTCTGTCCATGTGGCACTGTGAAACTAAACATTTAACATGTTTCAATTCTGTCAATTGTCATTTAAAAAAAAAAGGGTTGCATTGTTGCACTTACCTTCCAGAAAACGTCTCCAGGTGCACCCTGTATCTCAATGAGAAAGTTGCTCCCATACTTTTTTGACATGTCCTCTATATGTCCCAAGTTTTCATCCATAATATAATAATAGTTACCGCTCCTACCCCCATGTTCTTTGCTCTCCTCCAACATGACCAGGCATGGCAGCTTCACTGCTCTCTGTTTCTCTCAGGAGGTGTGTACTGTAGTGGTTGAAAGCGGGTTATTCTGGTTTGTCCATGCAAGTGTGAGCTTCTCATTTGTCAGCTAATTTGGCTCTCTGAGGAGGGAGAAATCAAAATGCTACTTCTGTTTTCTGTGTTTGATGTTTTCAGTCAGTCTGATTTCATCATGTCGGTTTGAGAGCTACGTGCCTAAAGTTTGATGTAAAGCCTTCCTGTCACAACTGGTAACTTCTGGCTACGTGCGGGGCCAATTATGGGAACTGATGACACCCTTCTCAGTTATGTTGAGGTTGTTTCAAGGCTTGAGGCGCCTCAATATTTTACTTTTAGGAAAGCAGGGAGTTATTACTTTGCAAAAACTTAAATGCTTGCCAATTACTCTTACTAATTTACTGTAAACCGTACTGTTAACAACTACCTCAAATTCTCACTTAATAAATGTCCAATGTTCATCATGATCTCGTGTTGGAAGTAGTGTGGTAAATATCAGACTTTTTTTCTCCAAAACTGAAATTTTGACATTTTTAATTCTATCCTCATGTATAGTAAGCTATTGCAGTCAATGGGAATAGAGCATCTTTAAGGATCAGTTTTGTCACTTGTGGAGCAATCCATCTTTGTAAAAATAAGTTACAGACATATCTATGTTGTTTAAATAAAGTACACAAAATCTCAGAATGTTTTCTTGATAACTGGATTTTTGTCACTAGTTTGAAATCTGCGACCCTTGTGATTGCCTTAGTCATTAAGTGTAAAAGCCTTCTACTTACTTGGCAGTTAGCTCAACAAGCTCATGACTTGTCCCTGATGTCTGAGTTTGTGAGTTCAAGCCCTGGTTAATACAGAACAAACATGCTAATACCTACTCATGTATTGTTTGTGTGCATTAGACAACTAGATTTCAAGGTTTAAAGATAATTGTATTTCTCATTTGTCTTCTTCCTCATTAAAACGCCCGGCCCTGACTCACAGCTGCGCAGCAGCTATAATTACAATGTATTTGTTTTTTTCTACAGCCAAGGAACATTTTCCTCCATGGTCATGACTACCATGTTCGGATTGGGGACTTTGGTCTGGCCTGCAGGGATATAATAATGGATGGCCATACAAGCACCACCTCTCCCAGCAGTGGTAATACTGCTTGTTATATATTTTTTTATAGCACAGTACTTCACAGAATCACCGCTAGATGGTACTGTTTTCTTTAAAGTCGCATTTCTGGTGTATTTTGCAGATTCCTCACATACTACAGGTGTTGGCACATTTGTGTATGCTGCTCCAGAACAACTGAAGGGCTCCCATTATGATTCAAAGGTAAACACATTCATACTAACTAAATTATGTGAACTCAGACTTAATTTTTCACATAACATGAAATATTTTCATGCTATACTTTTATCATTTATCAACTTTGTCATTTTATCATTAATCGTCATCGAATGTTGTTGCTTTCCCAGTCAGATATGTACAGCATCGGAGTGCTGGCTCTCGAGCTATTCCAGCCTTTTGGGACAGAGATGGAGCGGGTCCGGACCCTTGGGGACCTGAGAGAGGGGAAAATCCCAGACTCGTTCTGCCAGAGATGGCCAGTCCTGACTAAGTCCATCATGAAGCTGACAAATAAGGACCCCAGTGTTCGGCCCACGGCCAGCGAGCTTCTACAGAGTGAACTCTTTTGTAGTAAAGACATAGTACGTGTGGGGATATATGGGTATATTTTAGCTCTAAAAAAAAGAACCCCCTGATGGCTTTTTGTGCTATGACAAAATTAAAAAGAATGATTTTGTATTAATAATTCAAAATCTACAAGTATTTAACTGTCTGGAAACAAATGTAAATTGCATTTAGGATTACATATAATGTGCAGTTTTGTTTTACTGTTTACATGTGTGGCTACGCTGCATGTGTCACCAGAAAGTGTTCTCTGTTGGCTTCAACAAGGCTAAATAACACTTGCGTTTGCAGTACATTTAAATACCAACTAATTTAAAGCACATTTCTTTATTCTTTAGGTGATCCATGGGTTGCAGAGAAGGGTTGAAGAGCAGGAGGAAGAGATCATGCAACTGAGGAGACAGATCAGTCGGCTTCAGAGCTCCGAAGTCCCAGTTAATTTCTCTGAGTCGGACAAGACCTGAGCCTTAAAGATCTCAGCCTTTCACATACTGTCAAAACTTGATTTATTCAACCACTGCTGCACTATGTTTTGGTGAATTGGTACAAGTAGTATAGAGTGTGTGTGTGTATGTGTGTATAAGCATATAAATGTGTGTTGTACACCTGGATGTAAGGGTGCAATTATTTATCTTCATTCAGCTGTTCAATAAAACCTATTTCTGCCACATCTTGTTGGATTTCTGAAAAGCAATATGTAATTATTGATCATTTGAGATGTTTCTTTAAAAGTAGTACTTATAAGAAATTGAAAGTGAAAGTGAAAAAGTGACCTATAAACAGAGTTGACCGTGTCTATTATGATTCTGTGAAGCTTCCTGATCATGAAGATGAAGCTGACCATTGTCAGCAAATTGAAAACCAATTGTGGACACAGTAAGCCTTTCAATTTTGATTTTATGGTTACACGACACAGTTATTAACTTTTAAAAGTGGAAATACTGTGGGTACTGCTTAATCTATTTTTTTAAATGGGCATTTCAGCACATATATAAACATCTGTGCTGTCAAGTTGGCCTGCTTATAACCAAGTAATTATACTGGAACCACTTAAAGTATATCTCTGTGGGTATAAAGCACGAAATGTTGGTTGTACATTGTGTACACAAAGGTCCCGAAACACGTTCCTCTCACAGAAACGGCCGAATGAACCAATCAGAGACGGCCTTTCATTGAAGGTACCCGGATGTACCCGTGGGGCAATTAGCTACGTCATTGTTCACCGCCGGACACCCGCTGGAAATAAGGAATGGATTTACAATCGCTACTAACGTATTCATGACAGATTTTAGGTGAGTGTGTTGTTGATTTTACGATTAATTGTCACATTAACTTTGCAGCCGTAATGTTTTGGTAGGCCTAAGCCGCTGAGATTTGTTGTAGTAGTCTTACACCGGTTCTCTGTCATGTCGGAGAGAGCAGCGCAGTGAGCACACACAACCGCCGGTGTCGAGCCCCTCCTTTCTCGGCTAGATAGCTAGACGTCCTGTTACTCGAGCCCACGTATTGTAAATCAAATGTATTTCCAAGTAGAAATAAAAAAAAAACTCCTCTTTGGCGTTTATATTAGATGGTTACGTTGCTCTCCGCCATGTCACTCAGCTTCCATCGAGCCGAGCTAGCTAGCGTTAGCATCAATATTGCCGCACGAGCGCTGCCGTCGCCGCACGTAATCTGAGCTAGCCCCGTTTGTTAGCTAGCTATGTGTTCGCCGTTTCCATGGTGTTCGTGACTTCGGGAGTCGCTCGCTCCTCATCGGTTATTCTGTTCCTGTCATCGACGACAAAGCTGGGCTTTCAATCGGTGTTCTGTCTCCCACAAGGGCTTGCGAAGGTTTAATGCGTGTTTTAGTGAGGTTTAGCGGCGCTGCGTGTTAAAGGCCTAGCAGCCGTTTGTTAGCCAACGTGCGCCAGTCTGCCGGAGTAGGTGGGAGGGAACAGCTGTTGTTGTAAACGTGCTCCGACCAGGACTAGTTGTGAACTAGTAACGTTCACAAGGTAACGTTAGCAGAAATTAGTACCTTTTAACATATTCGAAGCAGTTTCCATACGTTCGCTTTTTAAAGGAAACTTTACAGGTGCCCATGATTTGCTATCACCAAAAGCTATGTTACATTAGTTTTGAATGCAAGTGGCTGACTGAGAAATGTCTTACTTTTAACCATAGACTGCATACAGTCTGTATACAATCTATGCTTTTAACTCAATTACAGTCCCTGCTATTATTTTATTAATAGCTTTTGTTAATTGAAACTTGGATAATCTACTGCTCCCACAGAGTTTGGTTGGTGTGAAAGATATCACTGAGAGTGACTTTTCTTCTGTGAAACAGTGATCCCCCTCCCCCTAACATAAATAATCATATCTAATACAACCTTTTTATAACTGACTAAAGAGCATAGTACTAGAAGAGCCTGAAATTGTCTAATGCAAATAAACAATGTATTTGAATGCAGGGATCATTTGTGTTAAATTGTGATATTCTGGCTATCGTATTTATTGTAGTGGCTGTAATCTAAATGTACTGTAATGTTATCCAAATTAGTTGTGTTAATATAGTCTGTGAGAACAAAAAGACGTGTATAATTTAGTGTGTTACACTTAACGAGAACAGTAAGAGAAGTTAAAAAGTTATCGCTCTGTATTTGAGAACAGTAACGGTCATGATGTGCCTAACTCAGATTACATGTGTCTAAAGCAACAACAGAAATGAAAAACACAAAACCTTGAACTCAGTCTGTATTCTCAGCAGCTCATAGTTCTATACCTCTGTTTCTGCTCCTCATACAGCAATGAACAATGACCATAGTTGACAGATCTTCAGAAAAGTCTGACCACGAGTCAGTCGGGTGTAAGCGAACTCCCTTTACCAGTGGAGACTCGGGGATGGACGGCAGCTGTTCCAGCAGCTGGGCAATGGGCAATCCTACGATGCCCAGCGACTCTCCGAGGCTGAAGGCTGCAGGAGGCTGCCTGGGCCCAACGCCTGGAGCTGCAGTCTACAACAGTACGCCCTCCTCTGCGGACCGGCCCAAGGAGCAAGGTAGAAGCAAAGGCTTTTATCAGCTGTGTTTTTAATGCATGCTTTGAAAGCTGGGAGGAAAATGTACGCCTTACCCTCCATTTATCGCCCACACAGTAGATGCATGGAAGAGTATTCTGACCTATCTTTTCAAGCAGTACAATTATAAATTAATTTGAGGCTAATACCGATCAGTATTTCCCCATCTGTATTGGAAATGCTGATGTACATATACATAATGCCAAGCGCACTAAGGAATAAGGAAAAATTGTATGCTACTCTCATTATGAGATTGTTATTATTATAAGAGTGTGACACAACTGGTTTTGTGGGTGTTGTGTTGCTGCTTCCACTCTACTTTCATTCATCCAGTTATATAACCAAGCCAGTTTTGTGAGAGCATGATCAATCTCCTGAGCTTGTGACGCAATTGGTGTTTTGATATAAAGAGCAGCCTGACTTGTTTAGCAGAAACAAAAGAGAAACTTTTTTTTTTTTTTTTTTTTAATTCTTCAACTTGTTTTACAATCTTAGGCTTTATTCAGACTAGGTCAGCCCGGCGATCCGCCGCAGGATTGTGTAGCGGTGGGAGTGTCACATAAATGGCCCATTTGTGTGACGTCCTGTTGTGTTCTTTAACCACCTAATGTACTGTAGCACAAATAGACTTTATATTTCACAATTATTGTTTTCCGTCAGATCGTTTATAGATCTCGACATTTCCGAGGCAGGCAGCTTCATTTCACGGAGAGAGAGCGAGAGAAAAGAGACGGATCGACTGTGCTTTGTGCTGGAGCTTGTTGCAGGAAACAGTCAGCTGTTACACAAACTCCTGGGCAGTTAAGTGCTTGTGTTTCGTTTTTTAACCTTATCATTTTTTATTTACTGTACGGGACTCTTACACCACCTCAAAACAGACTGACAAGTCTTATCGCGGGTTACATGATTGGCCACCGCAGCGTGACGTCGGGTTGCATTTCTGCAAAAGTTGAATCCGTCTCATCTTTTTTTCGCCGCAGGCCTCTGCAGGTTTTTTTTTCCGCCCACCTGGGGCCCCCTTTCAAAATGAATGGGAATTCTTGCGTTTTTCGCCAATCCGCTGGAGGCCTGCCTGACGCTATGTGAAACCGGCCTGACTCAGTAGTCAGGATTACATTATATAACTCTTTAGACTGATAGCTATGACTGTAAGGTACTGAAGGTGAACCCCATTGAATCTAATTTTAGTAACAATGTTGGCTCTGTGTGTATAGTGATAAGCAGCGGTGATGGCATTGACTCGCCCCAGAAGGTCCTCTTCCCTCCAGAGCGGCTTAACCTGAAGTGGACCCAGGTTCAGCGCATTGGTGCAGGCCTGCAGAACATGGGGAACACCTGCTTCCTCAACTCAGCCCTGCAGTGTCTTACCTACACGCCTCCGTTTGCCAACTACTTGCTGACACGGGAGCACTCCAAAACATGTAAGTTAGTGTTTCATGGTGCTTCTTTGCACCAAGGAAGTTATTGTGTAATTGTACAGTCCTGCAGTAATTGTCACACCAAGCTTGTATCTATGAGCTCATTTCTTGTCTGATTCATGTCTTACTAATCAATGTTTTGACCATCTGTCCCTGCCGCAGGTCACGAGCCGGGGTTCTGTATGATGTGCACCATGCAAAATCACATCATTCAGGTTTTTGCAAACTCTGGGAATGTCATTAAGCCCATTGGGGTGCTCAATGAGCTCAAAAGTAAGTGGTTGTCTGTAGACCTAAAACACAGATGTTGACCTGAACCGAATGACACAGAGTGTGGCTGTTTTTACTTTTTTAATTTTGGAGGGAAATTTTCTGTTAGGAGTTTGTAGTGTGCTGTTAAAATAAATTTTAACTTTACATCTATGTGTAAGTTTAATATCATTTATCAACTTCCTATATATTTAACTGTTTTGTTTTTTTCCCTCACAGGGATTGCTAAGCACTTCCGCTATGGAAGTCAGGAGGATGCCCATGAGTTCCTGCGGTACACAGTGGATGCTATGCAAAAAGCCTGCTTACCTGGAACCAAGTATGTTTCATACATTTCTAAAACTGTACACCGCTTTGGATAAAGTATTCATGTTTTTCTCCTGAATTATGTGAAATCCGTGTCAAGCCCTTGCCAAGTAGGTTATGTATGCATACAAAGCCTAAATGCATGTTTAATAGATGCTCTGGGCTGGCCATGGTGGTTCTCGGGGGACTGAAAGTGATTTTAGGAACCTCAAGTATCAAGTTGATTCATATTCTGTAGTAACAGGTGGTCTCTCAACTAATTACTCTTGCTCTAATTCCTCCCTTTCTCACTCCTGCTGTTTCGGCTGCAATATGTTGTGACTTGTCTGTGCAATATACTGTAAATGTTTTCTCTGTTTCAGTACAGCCAGAAAATATGTGTTTGTTGGATTAATAAGGCAACCAGTCAGGTATGTCATTGCCCTAATTGGTTGATTTTCATCCTCATATCTATCTTTTGTGACAGATTGGACAGGCAAACGCAGGCAACCACTTTCATCCATCAAGTCTTCGGCGGGTACCTACGGTCCAGAGGTATGTTACAAGCGTTGATTTTGTTTTCTTGATTTGTTTCTTCTTTTTTGTTGTTTTTCATCTTTCCTCGTCTAATTAATAAACACAGATTTTTCTTTTTCAGTTAAATGTTTAAACTGCAAAGCAGTCTCCGATACATTTGACCCTTTTTTGGATATAACTCTCGAAATTAAGGTAATCAGAAGATTCTCTGTCACTTGTGGGTCTGATAAGTCTGTGTTTTACTGCAAATGTGTAAAAGAAAAATAAATTCAGATTTTTTTTTAAAGGATCTTGAGAACCGTACTAAAATCTATTTTTCTGTCCATGCAGACAGCTCCCAGTGTCTCCAAGGCTCTGGAGCAATTTGTCAAGCCAGAACAGCTGGATGGAGAAAACGCCTACAAATGCACCAAGTGAGTTGTTTTACAGACTAAAGGAATTTAGAACCGATGTCAAGAAAGAGTCTGGCAGCTAAATAACTCAACATTTATTTTCCTCAGGTGCAAAAAAATGGTCACAGCCTCAAAGAGATTTACCATCCATCGCAGCGCCAATGTGCTCACCCTCTCACTCAAACGCTTTGCAAACTTCAGTGGAGGCAAAATCACAAAGGTACAAAGACATGTGTGGACTTTAATATCCCGAACCATGATATAGCTATAGGAAATCACCTGTAATTTTAGTGTTTTTGTGAAGTGAATATTTGATTTGATATTAGTCAGCTGTTGTTTTTTTTGGTCATCAGGATGTGAAATATCCAGAGTACCTGGACTTGCAGCCCTTTATGTCTCAGTCTCAAGGGGAGCCCCAGGTCTACGGGCTGTATGCTGTGCTGGTCCACTCTGGATTCAGCTGTCATGCTGGACACTACTTCTGCTATATTAAGGTACTGGCACTGCTTTGGCTCAATGTTCTAATCAATCATGGTGTTGCCATGTACACATGCACACATTTGTCTCTCCAGCTGTCTATTAATAACTCACCATAACAATTGAATACAGAGTTCCTACATCAACTCTTGCTCTTAACAGACTGAGGTCTTGACTTAAAAAAGTTTTTCTCCAGGTCTTAGTTTGAGTGCATACAAGTATATAAACACAATATTATTATTATTATTATTATAATTTTTGTTATTATTGTTATTATTATGTTAAAATATGTCTAATAGCAAATTCAGAAACTGAGTAAAAGTAAAATGGAAGATGGGTGACAAGTATGATTCTGTTAAGCCAATATATTAAAACCTGCCAACTCTTCTGTTGTGTTTCCCAGGCAAGCAATGGGCAGTGGTATCAGATGAACGATTCCTCTGTGTCTGTCAGTGACATTAGGTCTGTTCTCAACCAGCAGGCTTATGTCCTTTTCTATATCAAGTGAGTAAACCATCATTTTAAAAGACATTCTCAGAAACCTTAAAAAGTCACAAAGCCTTTCATATGAACCCTCTCATTCGTTTAAAATACTTCCTATTGCTAATTCCTCTTTTGCTGGTGTCACTAGGTCCAGTGATGTGAAAAAAACAGGGGACTACAGCCACATGAGCCATAACCCAGGCGTCCCTGGTCAGTCATCTCCACGACCGGTGGTGATACCACGCGTCAACACCACCGTCCACCAAAACAACATTGGCTTCATCGGTCCCCAGCTGCCACCACACATGACCAAGGTACTGCAGACTCTAATATTTGAATGTTATCCATTTAAAGTGCTCATATTATGCTCATTTTCAGGTTCATAATTGTATTTAGAGGTTGTACCAGAATAGGGTTATGTGGTTTAATTTTCAGAAAACGCCATAGATTTGTTGTACTGCACATTGCTGTAGCTCCTCTTTTCACCCTGTGTGTTGAGCTCTCTTTTAGCTACAGAGTGAGATATCTCACTTCTGTACCATCTTTGTTGGGAGTCGCACATGCGTAGTAAGTACTGCTAGCTTGTCAGTTGCAGAGCATGAGGGAGTGCCACGCTAGCAGCTAGACTAGCATTATAAGAAAGTGACGCACGTTCGTCACGGAAGTAAAGGCTGGACTACAGTAGAGCTGTTTGGTTTGTTAACAGTGTTTTCTGTTGGAGATGGTAAGTCCCTTTGGGGTGGACGTTTGGCTTTTTCACTTTGTAAACCTATAACTTGCACAAAAAAGATATATAACCCAATACAGGAAATGGAAAAAGCCAAAAAGCGTAATATGAGCACTTTTAAGATGTACAGTATATTCCATTATTAAAACATGTCTTTTTGTTTCCTCCTCAGCGCACGCTTCACGTTAATGGGAACGGATCTCTGAGGGACTATCCCACCAAGCCCAGCACCAGCAGCAGTGTTGTGGAAAAACCAAGCCATGGACTGGCATCTTCCTCTTCTTCCATCTCCCACTCAATCACCCGGCCCACAATGATCCCAGACCACGACAAGCGCCAGAAGCTTTCATTCTTCATTGGACAAGGCAAACCGAACCGCCCGTCCTCCTCCTCCTCGTCCTCTTACAGCCAGCCGTCCTCTGCCGCCAGCAGCAGCAGCAGCAGCAGCTCTTCCTCCTCCAGCTCTTTATCCTCCTCTCAGTCTACCTCAGACGTTCGCTTTGTTCCACGTCAGCTTAACCACATTAACGGAACATCTTGCAGAAACGGGAACCACCACACAGGAGGGAATGGATCGTCGTTCTTGGTGCCATACGGCCAAGAGTCTTCAGAGGAGTCGGACCAGGAGAACTGTGGCACTCTGGATAACGGCGGTTCAGCCAAGTCACGCTTTAATGGAAACGGCAGAACAGGAGAGGCCTTTAATAATTCTCCTCAAGCCACCAACGGAGAGTTGGGAGTACACCACAACGGTTACGGATTAAATGGACCAACCAATGGCGTCTCTAAATCCAGTCAAAATGGGCACCATTATGGACACCACAAAGTGAATGGACACAACCCCCCTGATAAAGTAAATGATATGCTTATATATGCTTAACGTATAACCTTATGAACAGTCTTATTGCTTCTAAATAGATAAATAATAAATAAATCCTGTTTTTGCTCCTCAGATCTCTGGCAGTAATCATGGCAGTTCATCCACTGTGGCTACTGTTGTTGCTAATGGACTAGATAGTGACCATAGTGATACAAGGTAAGATTAGCACTCTAACACTGAGCTGGAAAAGCTATTTCTCTGTCAACCACATACAGTGCTGCTCATGAGTATAGGAATCCCTGCTAAAGTTCACCATACCTAGAGATTGGCATGGGGTACTTTTCATAAAATCATCTCAAACCATGCCAATCTCTAGGTATGGTGAAGGGTATGTGATGATGGTGGGCTATTTTAATTCCAAAGGCCAAGGGAACTTTATCAGGATACATAGTATCCTGGATCCCTGAAATAATTGGCCTTTAAAAATAAAAAATATGCCTGCTTCCATGGGAATTTAACATATGTATTTTAAGGAAGAACATTTGTTTATTTACAATACATTATTCATTCACAAAGAAAATTGGTGTCTTTAAAGGTTGAATTTTCCCCAATTATTTCAATTAAGGCATTAAGATCAATTTCCAAAAGATGATATTTTTTTATTCCTCTTTAGTCAACTTTAGCAGGGGTTCCTATACTCATGAGCAGCACTGTATTAAGCGATTAAAAAATGAAAAAAAAATGATTTTATGAATTTACTTTATTCTCACATTCTTACAGTATACACAGACATTCCACCCCGAAAGTGTGATGCCAAGCAATATTTATTTGCTTATGTATTTTGTTTTTGTTTTTTCTAGCAAAGAGGCCCATCATTCTTCCTCATCCCAGGCCAGTCCTTCTCAGAGCATCCATCCTGCTGCCAGTGAACGCCAGCATCTCTCCACTCCTGACACAAGGGCTAAAGCAGTGTCTGAGCCCCTGCCTCAGTGTACAGCATCCGCCGCTGTTTGCTCTCCACCTTCAGCTACAAAGATCCATTCTGTCCCATCTAGGGAATCTACTTCCTCTTCTGCCCAGCATGGCAACCCTGCGGCCTTATCCATCCCGCCAGACTGCTCCCAAAGCACCAATGGGGTCTCTGCAGCTCCACAGAAGGTTAGCAGAGGTGGGGAGAAAGCAAAGGATTCGCCACAGACCAGTGATACGTCAGCAGGCACTGAAAGACGCGCAGATGCTAAGGCGCAACACCAGTCCAAGCCCAGTTCTAGAGGCAATGAAGGACAAACTTCCCGAGACAGGGAGAGAGACAGGCTGTACTCTGACTGGAGCAGAGACAGGGAGAGACACGACAGGGAGAGACACTACAGGGACAGGAGTGGAGAAAGCGACGGTGATCACCATCGGCACAGACGGGACTCCCGAGATCCCCACCATCGCTCGTACAGGGATCGTATGCCTCCTTACGATCGTTCCTACAGGGACTGGGAGTCTGAGCGTCGCTGGGAGCGGAACGTCCAACACCCGAGGGAGCGCGATCGTGACAGGTGCTCTCACCATTACCACCACTATCATCACCACAGGTCCAGAGAGGACTGGGACCGTGAGCGGAGGGGACACGGTTATCCATATCGCGAGGAGTCTCACAGTCGTGGGCGGTGGCAGCAGGAGAGTCGAGAACCCCGGGTGATGAAGGACAAGAGCAACGGCAGAGAGAGGGACTATTATCCGTCAAAAGAGGAGACTTCCTCGCCTCCCACAGAGCGAGAAACCTCCATAAAGTCCAAGGACTCGCCTCCTCGGGCTCGTCTCTCCACGTTTGAATCGGCTCCAAACAGGGAGGACCAGAATCACAAGACTGCTGATCCGTTGAGCAAGGAGAGGGACGACAGCTCGGAGGCCCGCCGCTCTAAAAAACACAAAAAGAGCAAGAAAAAGAAGAAGTCAAAGGATCAAGACAGACACCGCGAGAGCGGGTGAGTTAACGCTATATTTGCCTCCATGCTGCATCTTTGTGTAAATTTAGTTTTGGATAGTGATATTTGCCATTTTGCTAAACCATTCAGTGTTAGATCCCCATCAATTGTACTATCCTCCATTATAAACTGAATTGCATAATTTAATTCTCATTATTTTAGGACTAAAACAGTTAGCCAATTGATCAATTAGTCAATCGGCAGAAAAAAAAAAAAATCTACAACTATTTTGATAATGAATTGTAGCAATTTTTCAAGCAAGGTTTTAGGTCCTCAAATGTAAGGACTTGCTGCTGTTCTTTGTCATAGTAAATGCAGTAGTTTTGGATTTTGGACTTTTCACACAGACATACAAAGACATTTGAAGACATCATCTTGGGTTCTGTGAGGGGTGTTTTTTTTTTTTTTCTTCTCATATTTTTTATTACATTTTTTAGATTGAGAATAATCATGGTGTGTTTTCTGGTTTTCCCTAGAAGCTCCGAAGCGGACTCGGACAGAGCCGCTGAAACAAAAAAGAAGAAGAAGAAAAAGCGGAGGCAGCGGGACAGCGAGGCCGAGCAGCACAGCCCAGGAGCAGCTCGGAGCCACAAGAACGGCAGCAGTGAGGAGAGGGAGAGCCGCAAGCGGCGTTACCATGACACCAGGGACGCGAAACACGACAGTGGTTTTTCGCCAGAAAAGCGCCGGCGCACAGACTACGCCGATGGCGGCAGCGACCATCTACTCCCCTCCATCCACACCTCCCACACAAACGGTTCCACACACCTCCACCTCAACGGATACAAAGGTATTACCGCTTTTTCACAGTCAGCGTCATCCTCAAAAATGATCAAAATGCTGAAATAAATGCTGCTGTGGAGCTTGTCACTTGACAGTGTTGATCCTGTTTTGCAGGAAATGGTTATGGCCAAGCCAATGGCGACTCCCACGGATTCTCCAGTGGCTTGAAACACTGACTGTGAGTGGGCGCCATTTTAATGATTATCACAGTATGCTCTAGTACAGTGGGTGCTAATAAACCGTAGGAACTCTTATTATAGGTGCAAATATTTTAGCTAACCGGTCAGCAAACGGATTTTACAGAGATCTCTTCTTTCTCGTTTCAGACACATCATCACCATTTTAACAACAGCAGAGGAATGACATCAACAACCTTTTTGACGTGGTGCTTCTTCGTTGGGAATATATTGTATTTTTACCACAACGAAAGTGTTTTAAATGTTCAGAAATGGTATTTTTTTTCTTCTTTTTTTTTTTAGGCAATGATTTATTTGCCATGATTCTCCTAACTATGGATAAAAACAAACTCTCACCCATTGGATTTATGATGAAAGATATTAATATATATATATATATATATATATATATACTTGTATGAACACAAACAAAGCCTGGAGCTTAAACATCTCAACTGCTGCTCAGTGGAACTCAGGACTTGAAAACCTGCAAACATCCATCGTGGATATCCACCTGCTTCAAATAAAAATGAAACTTAGAGGGAAACGTGTTGCCGGGGAGAAAAGGCATCACGTTGGCTGCAAGTTTAAGATGTCACCATATTTACAGAGCCGTGATGTGTTTGAGTTTTTTTTTTCTTTGATCCCACTGGGAGCGGACAAACTAATGGAGGGAGATATTCCTGAACAGACAGACGAGTGCAGCGCAGCTCCAAGGCTTCGCTGACTGATGGCTCCACATAAACCCTGGACAGACTTGAGGACATTTTCCATTTTCTTTTGTTTTTTTTTGCTCTGAAGCCTAAGATTCACTATGTAATTTTTAAACTTTTTCACAGATTCTAAGGTTTTTTCTCTGGATCATGCCTCTCTCACATTCTCTTTCTTTTTAAACGTTGGGGGGAAAAAAGAAGAAAAAAAAGCATCAACAATATGTTATCATGACTGTGGACCATTTGTGTTTGCTTTTTAATGAAAACTACAGTTTGTGTCTTCTAGCGTCATCAAAAATACTGTGAATTTAATTTTGGACTGTACTATCAGTTATTTTTATACGTAAAAATCCTGTATCAGGGTTATCCGTAGATGTTTTGTTCTGCTTTGTTTTTAGAAAAAAAATCCATGTTAATTTTGACCATACTCTGGACAAACTAGGGCAAGGAATATGGTTTGCTTTTATTTTTTTTCCAACCTTCGACAGAAGTTAAAAAAAAAAACTGCTGTTTTACTTTTTTAGTTTAGCATGTCAGAATTTATACATTGTATGAGGTAAAAGCCTTAAAATACATTTGTTCATGTCAGAAATTGTAACCGTTCTTGGTCTTTGACTTTGTTTACAAGCTGCATTTGAAATGAATGGGGACAAATGCTAATGGTCATGACTGACGAGTTGCCAGGGATTTATGAAAAGCTCCTGTCTGCCTTTGTATTATATATATACTAGGAATAGATTGATTGTAACCAAGCCTCTTGTTAAACAAACTTTCCACTACCGTTAAATTATAATGTAGATACATTAAGTGTGGATGGAAACTGATAGCACTCTTCTGTATTCACGTCTAGTTAAATACACACACATTTCTAGCTTTTGGCAAAATGACTCGGGCTGACTATATTTTATTCACAACACTGTTTCCATGTTTGAAATAACCAAAGACCTAAGTTTAGCGAGTTGCACTCTTTTCGTTGAATTCACATGCACACACAAGAACTTTTTGTTTTCTGATCAGCATGTCATTTTATTCAAAAAGCCTTCATCAAAGTATTCAGGAGCAGTTTTACCAAACTAAGATCAAGCTAATGTTAGAAGCTCCCATCTACTAGTGAAAGATCAAGCTGCAAGTTGTCTTGATCTCTGTTTGGGAAAACAGTCCTCAGATTCCAGTCAGCATCGGAGTTTTGAAAATTCCAATATCTCATTTTCAAGGGTGTTTTGAACCCGCTTATATATACTCTATACTCTCTTGTCCAACTCAGCATAGTGACTTTTTCTTTCATAGAACATGTATTCTCTGATCTTCAGTAATAACACAGTGTGAGGAAGTTTCACTGCTCTGCAAAGAGCTGCACAAAGTCCCTCTTCCACTATTGTAAACTGTTAGAGGTTTAACAAAAAAAAAGAAAAAAGGTGAACGGGTATAGGCTACGGCCGTTATGATTTACATGCTACATAAACACAACAAAGAAAGAAACAAAAACAGTATGTACAATATATTCTATACATGCATAATGTAAATCGGGGACTGCCTCTTTTGTTAAACAAATTTAAGAAAAATAAATACAAAAGAAATGAACAGAGGTGGATTTTCAATACATAATATGACCGTTGACAGATTTAATATAGGATGTATATAGCTTTTTAAAATTGGCCACTTAAAAGGGATCATTACACTCAATACACGTGAAGTATTATTCCTCGAGCCGTATCAATTCCGTTGCCTTCAAAGAGGAAATAAGGGCACGTGCTGTAAATGTTAGTAGATGAGACTAGTTCTAGAATACATCAGCGTGTTTGCATATACAGATACAGTCACTTGAGGGCTAACAATCAGACCAGCTGATTTTAAGCTTGAGGCTTTCTGTAGTTACAGGATACTACAAAACGTTGTTGGCAGTTGTCAAAGGACATGTGAGGAGAAGATAATAAAATGTTTACTGGCATCTGGGAGTCTTGTTGGCAGACAGCAGACAGCCAAGCAGATCAGGCGGTCTAGATGAAAAGAATGCCATGTGAGGAGGATATTCAGGTTTCAAATCCTCCCTTAGATTCCTTATGTGTCCAGCAGAGGGCAATCTCGTCACAGCCACACTGTGCAAAGACATCCCATGATTCCAGTCATGGCTCTAGTCCTCATTAAATTGGCCATTTCTTAATAAGATTTTGCACACCGTTCCTTCTTCCCCCATAAGGTCTCACCCAAAATGGCACATGGCAAGTGTTCAGAGTCTGTGCCCGATGTAAAAAAAACCTTCACATCAGCCAAGAACGGATGCAGACAATCTTCACGCGAAAATAAACTTGATCCGTTTCAGTCCCGAAAAAACTCACACCTGTGCCTGCTGCTCGTCCTCCAGCCCTAAAAGAACAACCGGGAGACCCTTTGTGACTCCCTGTGACGAAACACACATACACACACACACACACACACAAGGACTCTGCTGGTCACAGACATGGTGTTCGAGGCAGGCGTGGTTGAAGGTGGACAGACATCATTTCTTATTGGCTATCCTCCGCTTCCTGGTGGCCAGCATGTCATAGAAAGGGTCCCTGCTGATGCTGGCTCTGCGGAAAGAGGAGAAGAAAGAGCGGATCAGTGGTCAGCAGTTTTCCACTGCTGATGGAAATCCTACGCACGCTGACAATGTCGCTGTCAACATTATGAACAATATGTATTTTTATTACCAGTCACATCTGGTACTGAAAAACACTGTTACACAGGATCAATTTGTGGTGTTTAGAACATTCCAGTATTGTCTGGGATGAGGTCCAGCGATTTCTCAGTGTACTAACTGGACCTTATACTGCCTTGCATCTATCAGCCAGTGCATCTTGCTTAAAAACCCATAAGGCTTTGTGGTGTATCTAAAAAAAGAAACCCGTTTTGATTCTACCTGACACTTACAGTGATTTGTTACACCTCTGAAACCCGCTCTTCAGTCAAACTGTGCTTCCTGTGCTATTAATATCTCAACATCTCATTGTGTCGACATAGCATACTATGACAACTGTTATAGCTCAGTCTGTCAGAAGACAGGTTTGGGAGCCTAAGGTTGAGAGTTTGATTCCCATCAGAAGCTAAGATCTGTTGCAAGTAGACATTGCTGACTCTTGACACTTGGTTCAATCCCCAGTTTGGGCTGAGCCTTTCTGTTTGGAGTTTGCACTTTCTTGTCATGTTCTTCCACATACTATACTATGACTTTTGTATCACTTTTTTTTTTTCAACATACTATACTATGACTTCTTTTCAATAATGACTTTTTATGATTTTTTTTTTGACATACAATACTATGACAATTGGTATAGCTTAGTCTGTAAGAAGACAGGTTTGGGGTTCCAAGGTTGGGAGTTTGATTCCCATCAGGAGTTAAAATTATATTTTTCTTCGACATACTATACTATGACTTTTTCCAACATACTATACTATGATTTTTTCCAACATACTACACTATGATTTCTTTTCAATACTATGACCTTTTATGATTTTTTTCGACATAGCATACTATGACAATTGTTATAGCTCAGTCTGTAAGAAGACAGGTTTGGGAGTCCCAGGATGGGAGTTTGATTCTCATCAGAAGCTAAAATCTGCTGCAAGTAGACATGGTAGTCTCTGACATTTGGTTCAATCCCCAGTTTGGGCTAGGCCTTTCTGTGTGGAGTTTGCATGTTCTTCTGCACTTTTTTTGACATACTTTGAGTTTTTTATCCCGTTCTTCCACATACTATACTATGACTTTTTAATGATTGTTTTCTACATACTATACTATGACTTTTCATGATTTGTTCAACATACTATACTATGACTTTTTTTTCGACATACTATACTATAACCTTTTATGACTTTTTTTTCGACATACTACACAATGACAATTGGTATAGCTTAGTCTGTAAGAAGACAGGTTTGGGGTTCCAAGGTTGGGAATCTTAAGTGGCTCCATGGCCCTTCCATGTTGCCTATAGGAAAATCAAAGCGTCACACCCTAGGTGTCATCACTAACATTAAACTTAGGATAGGAATTACGCTGAGTAACCCGCACGCAGCCTTCCCAGCAACAGGGCAGTGTTATATGTGTGTGTGTGTGTGTGTTCACAAAACAGTTACCACAAGAGCCATTTCCAGTCATGTAGATGAGTCAGGTGGTGTGTGTGTGTGTTTGCTGACCACAGGACAGTCTGCCGCCCCAGCAGCTGAGTCAAGTGAGAGTGTGTTTGAGGCAGCACAGCTCTGTCCTGCTGAGTCTAATTTGTGATATTTATTGTTTCAGCAGTGACCGGAAAAGACTTTACATTATGATGTGCAACTGCCCTAAAAAACACTTCTGGATCACACTTGTGCTTTTGCACTGAAAGCTCTGAGGCCTGCCACAGGAGTGTGAAATGTATAGTACACATAGTGTGTCATCTGATGGTCAATTGACTGAATCTCCCAAACAGAGTAAAGTGACCACCTCTCTCCTCTTACCATCACTTTAACTATACGTGAAGCTGCCTCACCCAGACAAGATTTCCAGTAACTTAGCCAACAAAAAACATTACTTTCATTTAATGGATACACACATGTCAATGCTAAGTGCATTTTTAAATATCATTATAGCATGGAAGCATTGTGTAATATGATTTCTGCTATTTTATTGATCATATTTGCCAGTGAAGCTGCAGCTAAGTGGATGATAACCAGAGAGCTGATCAATTACCCACTCTGGGCCCAATTTACTGCTGCAACTCCTCTCTCCTTCCATAACAAGGCAGCATTTTGGATATGACAAATCAGGTGTTGCCAGAACACTTCTAACTGAGCAATGCATAGTGCCTAAGCTGGTGTGTGTGTGTGTGTGTGTGTGTGTGTGTGTGTGTGTGTGTGTGTGTGTGTGTGTGTGTGTGTGTGTGTGTCTTTCTGTGCTTGCTGAGCGCTAATCAAAGGGAAGTGAGCTTATCCAGCAGAGCAGAAATCACTTCTGAGTGTTATCTGTGTGGAGGTGTGAGAAACACAGTCACATTTAGTCACCAGTGTGTGTGTATGTGTGTGTGTGTGTGTGTGTGTGTGTGTGTGTGTGTGTGTGTGTGTGTGTGTGTGTGTGTGTGTGTGTGTGTGTGTGTGTGTGTGTTGCTTTCTCACAGTCAAGGTCAAACGTGAGAAAGTCCCACATGAGACAGCCCCGCTTTGGCTAAGTGCCCTCTCAGTGTAAATGGATCCACACTAACACAGCGTCTCTTACTTGATGGATTTGATCCACTCTTCCTTCTCCTCCGGTGTGGGGGCCGATATCCTGTAAACCACGTGGTTGCCCTCGACGACGCGCCCGTCCGCTTCTGTCTTGCAGGCCTTGATGACCTGACCTTTGTGGTTGGGGTTGTAGAGCTCGAAGCAGTTCTGGGGAGGCAACCAATTGAAAAACGCATTATTTTTCTCATTGGATCTGTCTGAATCTGTATTCACCCTCTGTCTGAAACTCTCAGTTTTAGCGCCTGTCTCGCCATTCCAGTCTGCTCTGATTGGTCAGCATTTTCGGATCTTCCACATCTATGCTATCACTGTCTCTGCAGGGAATGTCTGTAACAGCACTGTAGCGTCGCTTTTTACCTATATATAGTATAGTTGTGACATCACAACTGTACAGAAGTCCTGACGGCTCGTTTAAAGGCCCCGTTTCTAAATACAGACTGTGTGCATTTCTCTGCGGACTGAGCGTTTTATATACTTTTACAGTACTTATATAGCACCTAGACCTGGTTTATAATTTTAAAAAAGACATGGAAATCTCACTTTTTACTATATAGGTCCATTAAAATAGATAAAGACAGATTCAGCAGGACAAGACAGTGTCTGAAGTTGCTGCTTACAGGTTTTCTGGGCTCGTCCACCTCTCTGATACTGAGGTTCTCCAGAGGAATAATCCCACGTGGCTCTTTATCCTTGAAACACATACAAAGACAACCCTCAGCATCAACATATCACTCATTCAGTACATGTCTCTTATGGACAAAATCTGTGTAATAAGGGCGCCGTGACATATAATGAAGAAAAGATCCAGCCCAGACAATATCCACACACTCACAATTACACATGTATTATTCAAAGCAAATTCAAAGTATGATTTGTATCAGCTACAAATTCAAAAAAATAAAATACTAACGTCACAAATTTAAAAAAAATTTTTAATGCTACATGTAGCACCTTGAATTTCCACCACAGCGAAGTTAAGTATTTTAACTGTTCTCTCTACATTATATTGAGCCTTACAGCATCAAAGTAAAAATAAAGGTGGTGATGAAAGCACACTTGAAGTTTTTATTCATCCCGGTCACGTAGGGGACAGCACTCATGGGAGATATAACCCTACACTCCCTACATTCCCTACATCCTCCATCCTCTAGCGACTGCTTTTGTGTCTGTGGGGCCAGATGTGAGGGGGGACCTTGAGGAACAGCCTCGTGTCCTGCCTGTCATCTTCCTACTAATGAGGGGGCACAGCAGGGGGGAGGAAATGCCCTGGGACAGCTGCTCACAGCTGGCTGTGTGTGTGCCTTTTTGAGTGTGTGTACCCCCGCTGCAGTGTGTGTGCTGAGGGATTGGTGGATTGTGTTCGGAGGGGGAGGGGGTACTCAGAAATGGGGATGTGGGTGTTGGGGTGAAGCGTGGGGTGACAGGCAGCGGGTTGGGGGAGGCACTTGGCTTGCGGCTTAGCGGTGCCAGATGTGTACCGTAGACTTTGCAGATGTTTCCCATGATGCCTCGTGTTAATTGCTGGAGTGTGGTTCATTTAGGTCAAAGGGGCTGCATCTGTTAAAGAGCAGAGCTGGAAGGCAAAGACCGTATGTACGTACGTGTGTGTGTGTGTGTGTGTGTGTGTGTGTATTTACTTTCTTACAGAGAGTGTAATGATGAGAAGATTGATACCAGTCATATCTGTGAGTGGTATCAATTTTCTCATCTCTCTTGGCAAAAAAAGCAAATTTTCTGTAATGTCAAACTATTCCTTCAAGATCCACTCTGATAAAAAAAAAAAGATTCTGTTGGCAATCTGCAAAAAAGTAGTAAATATTTGTGTAAACTTACTGTTGTGTATTCAAAGTAATAGAGGCAGTTGTCTGTCAGAATGAACCACCGCCTCTTCCACGTCTTCACCCTGCCGCCTGCGGAGAGAAAAAAACGAAATATTTGAGTTCAAACTGAAGAGGCGACAGCGATTGTGCATGTAGAGGCTAACCTGCCTGAGACCTCAGCTCCACGTGCCACATCTGGTTCTGATCATCAGCTCTCTGCATTATTAGGCTCAATCAGAGGATGGATACTCCCTCCAGCACCCCCTCCCAGTCTCAAGAGATGGATACCTAAGAGCTCTGCAAGGCTTGTGAAAACTGTTCAACACAGTGTAACCTTCCAGGAGAAACCCAGACATGTTCACAACACATACTGTACACGTGACAACTAAAGCACGAGTGCACTCAACTTGTCTGACCAGTGGGAGTGACGGATTTAACGCGCTTGACTTGAGAGAAGTCTCCGCTGATATTTTAATAATAATAAAAAAACAGTCAGAAAAATAAAAGAAAAAGGTTTACATTTGGAATATGTAAATACAAGAAGTTTTTTATTATTATACAATTACACATCTGAATTTAGGAATTATATTAGGAATATCACCTTATAAGAGACACAATCTCTCCATCTGCTTCCATCGTCAGATTAAAGTAGATTAATTGGGATTATTGGTTTGGTTGTTAATTACACCATCGGTTATGCAATTTACCTATGTGATCCAAAAAACATAATGTGACAGATGTCAATGTAAAGTCTGCAATATGTGCGCCATAATGACGTGTTTGCTGACTTCACAGAATGAGCACAAAGCAGCCGTTACTGATGTAATCAATATGTAATGTTAACTTGACCCAGATTTTCACTCTACTGCTAGAGTAAAATCCAACATCTATAGTATATTATTTATGAGCAATGTTTACTTTCAGATGCATCTGCTGCATTGTACTCATTAAAATAGAATGAGGATTTAAAATATAGTGTACTTTTGTTGGGTAAATACAAAATATAAGTTTTATTCTGCTACAGTCAGCCATATGGCAGGGTGGAGAGCCGTTTATCCCACTTAGCCATATGTTTAATTTCATCCTCAAACCTGACATTTATTATGGATTTCCGTGCAGGACCTCCCATGTTTGCATGTTTCTAATGCAGATTTATTAATGACTTATTTTTTTATGGACACTCTGCAGAGGGAGTGCGAATAACTGTGCACAACTGTCAGGGAGTTACAAGTCTTGCATTACTCAATTTCCATAATTTGTATTATTGAACAGGATAAAAAAAAAAAATCCCACATTCAAAAGCTTATTTGTTGGATGAATCTGTAGTCCTCCCATGCAGAACAGCCAGAATACTGCACACTGTCTGGTCTTTCATCTAAGCTAAATATTGATTAGATGATATGTTTGTCAGTTAACATGCTGAACACTTTGCTGAGACAAGCCAGGCAGGGACAAGTCTGGTTATAATGCTTTAACATCATATCTCCCTGTTCCATGCACCTTAGTTCAAATGAATGTGGAGGACAGGAAAAAGTGATTGCATCCGTACTCGTATCTCTATTCTGTCCCATAATATACAAGCTTGGCTGAACTCAACAGAGGTGCTGTTTTGGGACCCCTCCGCAGATAGTAGGCCTTCTGAAATATACGTATAAATAACTGTATTTTAGACATGCTGTACACAAAGGATGCTGATGGATTCAGGCATAGCAGCAGGCTCCTGGTTAATAATGTAGTGTAATGAGAGCTTATAGAGCTTCACAGCCTCATAGCAGTGCAGTAATATGTCATATTGAACAACCTGACAGGCCAGCAGAGTGCTTCATCCAAACAAAATAAAATATTTTCCCCTCATTAAGCAGGGACTCCTCTGATGAATCTAAAATGAGCATGGAATTCACTAATGGGGAAAATTGGACGTAAAATGATGCAAGTGCGGCTGGTAGAATAGAGAGCAAAAGAAAAAAAGAGAGGAAGAGGAGCAGCCGCAGCATGGGGTACTGACGCCTGTAGGACAGGAACAGAGGGAGAAGAATGACAATAGGCAAGGGTCTCCTTTATTTCACTGCATGACCAGCCACACAGCAGTAGGTACGCATTCCCACAGCAGCAGACTCAAGCAGCCCATTCACTAAAGCTGAGCATTCTGGCAGACAGCGACACAAGAGCGGTATGACGCGCAGGGCTGTCTCTAATGGTGCAGAGCATGAGGTGACCTGTTCAGCTGACCCCCGGGTGTTTGTTTCAGGGAAACTACAAAAAGGCAAAAAATGATTCATGTTGGAGCAATGAATGTTAGCCTTACTTTGAGAAAAAAATTCCAAAGCATGAAGCAGTTTGTTACAACAAATTTGATTTAGTCGTTTGGTTGACTTGCTAATGTTTTAAGGTTTCTCATATAAAATTGTGCGACTCCACAGCTGGGAAGAAAAAGTATGATATTTCAGGTAGTACACTTTTTTCACTTTCTTGCCAAGACACAGCTGAGAAGATTGATACCACTCTCATGCCTGTACGCTAAAATATGACGCTAACATTACAGCCAGAAGCTTAGTTAGCTTAGCATAAAATAGCATAGCACAAAGACTAGAAACAGAGGGAAGCAGCACATCATATTGTTACCTTTGGACAGAGCAAGGCTAGCCGTTCCCCCCTTTCCAGTTACTAGCAGTAGCTTCATATATACCAAACAGACATTAGAGCGGTATCAATCTTTTAACTCTCGGCTAAAAATGCTAAGCATTTCACCAAATATTCCTTTAAACAAGTGCAATTTAAATCAGTTGTCTTGACCAATATGAAAGGTAAGTTGAGGGTGAAAGCACCCTAAGTCTTTAGTATAATTGTCCACTGCATTGCAAAAACTGCATGCACCGCAACTACAGTAGTAGGTCAGAGTAAAATAAAGTAGCCTAATGTTCACCTTAACGTTTGCTTCCAAATACAGTAAGTTTAGTTGCCTGATTAGTAATGATTTGTTAATGGCTATGTGACTTTTCCTTCTTTATCCGGTATGGTACATGTCTGTAAAAAGAGCCAGAATAATAAATGGGATGTGGCAAATGGCACTGGACTTTAATGTTAACAGTTATCTTTTAATGTGAAGGCTTCTTGGAATAAACGTGTGCTTTGTGTGTGCACCATCTGAGACGGGCCCTCTGCGTCATCCAGCCTTCTCCAGAGCCACAAGATGAAATGCAGCCAATCCCCATGCAGAGAGAGATCACTGACCTCGCCTTGCCTTAGAAATAATATATAACCCATCGCCTCACAATGCTGTTCTTATTTGCCCAATAATAGCTTTGATACAATAAGCCAATTAAATGAGGCGGCTAGCATGTTCAGGGGCCCTGTGTGCTAAGGAGATAATGGCAGCCAATGCCAGTGTGAGGGCACTCTGTGATGAACTGGGAAAATGGACGAAGGAGTGTTACCTACCTCCTAATAAAGAGATTTAAGAAGGAACAGCCATCACAGAACAGAATGAGAGAACAGAACAAAAGGTGAAAGGGTGAAAGGTTAGAGAAAGGGAGTGAGGAACAAAAACAACAAAGAAGGATATTGAAAGATATAACAAGCACAGAAATCACAATGCCAGAGAGAAAGAGAAGTTGAACGTGTATTCACCGAAAGGAGCATGCTTTAAGTTGGAGGAGAGAAAGGAGAGGACAGACAATACGAGACCAAACAAAGAGGAAAGGTCACGAGATGAAGTTGTGTCACAGATCCCTAAGCAACCTTATCTAGCACTATCATAAAGGTGGACAGTTTTCGGGCAAAAATGAGGCTACAAGAGCAGAAATCATGAGCTAACTTAAGTTTGTTTTTGTAATCCAATTCAATGTTGCTACAAACCTCCCAAGTCTGGTGAGGCAGAAGTTTACCATATTTTAGTAAACCCTCCGTTTCTTGAAAATAGTCAGCTCTCTTAACAACATGAATAACTTTGTAAGTTAGCTCATTAGCCAGCAGACGTCTGTGTATGTCGTGTGTCCACACATGTGTCCTACATTTACTTCATATTTTAGTTTGGTGTTGATGCAAAGCCATGCTAGCTGCTCTGTGAGGCTATACTTAGGCAACAGCGGTCAGTAAATGTTAACATTGGCATGCTAACATGCTCACAATGACAATGCTAACATCCTGATGTTAAGCAGCTGGCTAAAACATCAGGCTGAATCACCAGCAGAAAACAAGTAATGAGAACAGAAATAAAATGGCGTTAGCATCAGCTGAGGATATCTGTTTTACCTTGAAACATTTCCTGTTAGTGAACATGTAGCATCCCAAGACAAACAGGGTCTTCATGTTTAATTTGGCTGAAATTGACAAATTCTAAGTTAAGTAAGATAAGCTACTTTTTAAACCATTGTTGCCCAAGAGCTGTCGACCTCCAACGTGGCCGCCTGAAAGCCCATCATAAACAACTTACACACAAACAACAGTCATGCCCAGGGAAATAAAGGGCACTGCTCATCAAACTGATGTTCGAAGCTCTGCTGACAAATGACAAATCAACATAACCAAGGTTACTTTTGTGACTCTAAATGCACATACGTACCGAGCTTTAGGAGCCAGCCTTCTCTGTCGGGGTTGAAGAATGTGTGCGTCAGATCATTCCCATCATCCTCTGGGATTTTGAAGGGCTCATTTTTGATGCTGTCGTAAAGGTTCTGCAGAATGGGGAGGGTAACTATTAATCAAAAATCTGAACAATAAGGGAAATGCCTCATTCGCACACACACACAAACACACACACATCCTCACCCTGAGAAGCTCCTCGGGCAGATCTCCTCCTTCGTTGATGCCTCTGTTCATGGAGATAAAGCGCTCCACAGGGGGCTTGTCTCGGACGTTGGGGTTATGGAGGCTGGTGTTCAGCATGATGATAGCAAATGACAGCACGTAGCAGGTATCTGAGAACAGGAAGGGAATCAAATACATCAAAATATAGGCTGGTAGGAACGAGAAAGACAGACACAGAAAAAAAACAATTTTACTAGTGCATCACTTTTAGGCTCGAGAAGCCACGTTTTTAAGAAAAATCATTTTGTGTGTGCGTGTGTGAGAGAGGGAGAGAAAGGTAGAAGTGAGATAAAATGTATCGAGGGAAGCAGGGTTTTAGTCTCTCCACTGTGAGTTAATGTTCAGACACACACGGGCCAGTGGCTGCCTGTAAATGAATCATTCATTCCCCTCTGTCTGTCTCCTCACTGACACACTTTAGTCCTGGCTGTCCTGCGCAGCCTATTGTCTACCCACTTACACACATTCTCTATAAAAAAAAAAATAGAGGAGCTTTGCACACAGTGTGTAATGCAGGGGCAAGAGGTGCTGCTAACTGTAAGAGGAATGTCAGGGTAATCAAAAAATGTATGAGCACGATGAAGCACTGAGAGAGACGGGAAGCTCATTCCATTGGTGATTAAAAATCCCTGATCATTTTATGTTTTTATGGGCTGGGTGTTCAGTTGCTGCTACATACATGGATCTAAGCTGCTGTTCTGCTCTGTACCCACAACAACTGTCGCATACACAATCATGAACGGCTGCCTTTGCAGAGATTGTTGAATTGTCCCTTTCTGTAAAACATCCCATATCTCTAAAAAGTCCACACAAAAAAGCCTTGTGTGTGGCTTAACCAGAATACATTATTACATTTTATTTAAAAGCATTTGAATTTGCTAAACCCATACTTAAGCAGGTAATCCATCAAATGAATTCACACAACTTGGAGTATTCCCTCCATGGGACCACAGGCAACAATCTTGCACACAATACTACACAATGTACTGACTGTTATAGTTGTAGGCTTTGTTTATCACAAGACTATATATCACTCAGCCAGGTTGAGTCTTCCTGAATAATGGATGTCTCTTGTTTGTTGCTGGTTGTTTACTCTGAACTCATTTGCTGCAGTGAACTGTGATCTGTAGTTAATCCTCAGTGAGCTTTAGTTACAGTAACTCTACTATGGCTTAATGATTTAAATGCATTTATATAAAAAAAAAAAATAAAAAAAAAATCTATCACTAGACCAGCCTAGACCCCCGGGCAGTACTTATGTTGGGACATTAGGCTAGGCTGCTTATCAGTACATTGACTTTGCCCAACACACTGGATTTCACACTTTGTTCTTATGTATCCCAGGGGGTTTCTTTGCAGTTTCCAAGGGGTACGTGGAAAGATTAGCTCAATTCACTGAAAAAAAAACTGAAGTTACGATTTGCTTAAAAATGAAAAAAAAAATGCATTGAGCCTGCTGTAACATGAACACTGTGGTGATTAAAGGTCCTATGACATGCTACTTTTTGGATACTTTTATGTAGGCCTTAGTGGTCCCCTAATACTGTATCTGAAGTCTCTTTCCCAAAATTCAGCCTTGGTGCAGAATTAAAGCCACTAGAGCCAGTCCCACAATGAGCTTTCCTTAGCGTGTCTGTAGCTATTGAGAAGGAGGTGGGGGGATGGGGGGGGCCTTGACCAACTGCCACTTTGCTCATTTGAAAGCCATGATGTCTCTCTCTCATGGGTGGGCCAAATTCTCTGGGCGGGCAAAGCAGAGAAAGGGGAGGTAACCTTGCTCCTTATGACCTCATAAGGAGGAGATTCCAGATCGGTCCATCTGAGCTTTCATTTTCTCAAAGGCAGAGCAGGATACCCAGGGCTCGGTTTACACTTATCACCATTTCTAGCCACTGGGGGACCATAGACAGGCTGGGGGAACTCACATTAATATTAAAAACCTCATAAAGTGATATTTTAATGCCATGGGACCTTTAAGATAGAATTAAATATTAGTAGCAAGAAAGCAGAGAAGTCTAAACAAAAGGCTAAAATTATAAGATAGTAAACTAAAAAGTAGTTGATTTAATGGTTAGCTAAAAGTAATGAATATTTACTGTAGCTAAAAGGAATGGAATAAATGGTTGTAATAGTGATGTCTGTGAAGGGGGCTCTGGAGCTCATCTGACGGGCCTGTGGGGGTACATCATACAAAAAAGGTGGGGGACCACTGGTTTACGGTCTACGACAGTAGCCTGCTTTGTGTCTGACCTGTCGACTGGAAGACTCCAGCGTTGCACTGGCAGTAGCGCGAGGCAAACGCCTCCATCATCCGGTCGATCTTCTGGGCTTCACCTGGCAAACGGAAACTCCACAGGAACTGCCTACAATTAGAGGGAGAGGAGGGGGTTTTCATCTGTGATCCCACCGGATGCACATGACATAGCTGTTGTAGCTTTTTTCTGCTCAGAATTTGAGTTAATCGTTCTGCTGACCGTAGTGCTTGGACCAGATTGAGGTCTGCAAACTCGTGCAGCTCCACAAAAGCTTGCAGCACCTTGATGTTGAAGTCATCCCTGGTGGGGAAGAAATACAGATGAGAAAATCACATTTCCAATATTATTCCATATCTCTAAGTCGTTACTTTGTTATTTCAAAGAACAAGAAGACCATCCAGAAAAGATGTAAGATAATTCTGAACACAATGTGAACCCAGAAGACCAGGTGGAAGAAAAAAATAAGATTTAAGAAAAAAAATAAGAAAAGCATTTCTCAACCTGAATTCCAGTTTCTAAGCATTCCTGTCATGTTTGTGCCTTTATTCAATACCGGGCGCTGAGCATGGAGTCTGGAAGCAATTTAAACAGCTGGCCAATGTTGTGTTTTTGCACCCTGAAGGGGGGAAACTGTGCGTTTGACTGATGAAAAACAGCTAAAACCAAACCCACACAAGGCTTCTTTTAGTCAGAAGTTTGTTTGGCTATCAGAGGGTTTTTTGGAGGAAAAGTCAACAGCTGCTCTCATGCTGCGGCCACAGCTTCTCTGATCATGTTTGTTGTACATCAGGGGCCATGATCCTGATCCTGTATTGTCTTTTTGCTGTGTATTGTTCAAATGATGCCAGGAATTTTCAGGCCTTTTGTGGGGTTTTTTGTGGGGAGAAATTGTGGAAAGGTCTAGAAGAGTACAGCTTACAGGAAACAAACAACAAACTTGTATTGCAATAACAAGATTATTTGGATGATGACCTGGGGGATTTTCTTCTTCTTGTACCCTATACTGGCATCTGCAGCCAAATAAAATGAATCCTGTCCTATGAGGGTTATATATAGGTTTATTGCTATAGGTACATTTATTACAAAGTGACTTGAATGTGGCCTGCTGTTTGTAAAATTGAAATTGCATATATATATATATATATATATATATATATATATATATATATATACACACACACACACACACACACACACACACATATATATATATATATATATATATATATATATATATATATATATATATATATATATACACATATATATACACACACACATATATATATATATATATATATATATATATATATATATATATATATATATATATATATATATATATATATATATATATATATATATATATATATATATATATATATATATATATATATATGTGTGTGTGTGTGTGTGTGTGTGTGTGTGTGTGTGTGTGTGTGTGTGTCTCAGCAGTGTGTGTACTATATTTGACTAACAAAGCTCAATTATACAGGAACAATAACAAAGGTCTGGTAGCGTAATGGGAGTCAATGACCCACTCAGCCTGCATCCATCCATCTCCCACTATCTATCCACCTTCTGGCTATTTTTCTTCTTCTTCCTTTCCCTGTGTCCCTCTCTCTGTTCCCCTCTCCTCATCTCCCTCTCTGCTCAGCATGTAATGATGGGTTCCTGCTCCTTGCATAAGCTCAATTAGTGATAATTACTGAGAGTAAACCCTTAGCCTGTGTTTAGTGTAATATCCACTGGGTAGGTGGCCTCTTTGATGCTTCTCCATGAATAAAGCCTGTTGCCAACAAGAGGCGTCCCCAGAGAACACCCCCCCAGCTCCTCCTAAAATAATACAGACTGTGATTTCCTGCACAGTGCTGCTTTTATTCAGGATCCTCCTTATAAGATTAAACATTTTGCAAAAGAAGAGTTTTAAAAAAAATGGATAACATAACAAACTACACTGGGTTTTTCTTTTATAACCTTTTATAAATTCTCTTTATTACCATGTTTGCTACATCCATCTCTTTATACCCTCTTTAAAAAGACAGTAACATTTGGTTAAAGTATGTAACATTTGTTATATTTTATAAAAGTATATAAAACAATTGAAGTATACTGCCAGCCTTAGAAATGTTTGAGATTCTTATTTTCTCTCTTGTTGTGACATTTGCAGTGCCAAACGCTCGCTGCTCTTTCTGCTTTACACTTCTGAAAGATCACATCAATCAAAGAGTGAAGCCAGCCTGATGCTTTTTCCCTTAGATTGTCGGTATTAATACTCATGCTAACTACCTCCTAGATTATCTACTGTAGGTTCTGCAGTGCATACAAACTTTAAAAGGATTCTTATCAAAAAGGTTTTGTTTATATTATGTAGTTATGTAAAAAAAAGGAGGAAAAGAATCGTACTATTGGTTGATATATCATGATCAGATTTTCTAAACTCTCAAATATGGCCTAAAAAATCTAGTAAAGTGTCAGGCTATAAACCAAAGCACCAGAAGTATAACATGGATCACTTCCTGTTCAATGGAGAATTTATAATGTAAAAAAGGTGAGTGTTTAGAACAGCAAATGTAATGGCTGATAATAAATTTAAATGATTATGGGTTGAATCGTTGCTTTGTGCTTTATCAACTGAGGAGAATGAGGAGCCAAATTGACATGCAAGAACTAGCATGATAATTACTATAAAGTACCAACAGGAGTTTCTGTGTTAAAGTCAAAACATAGTTGAATTTAAATAACCCCTTTCCAAATTAGAAATTTTTAAATGAAAAACAGATGAATGATAAATCAAGCTCTGGTTTAGTGCCTAATAAATTTGGGACACTAAGCCTTTGATGTGCTCCCTCTTGCAGCTCCCTTTTCCTGCTTTTTGATTCAGTGTATTTTGTTCCTATACAGTATGTTTAACTATCTAATCTCACCCTCAGATAACACCATCCATCTCACTAGCTGCAGGACTTCCTTTCATCTTCATTATCCAGCAGTCTGGCCTGAGATGTGAGGAGCTGGATAGCTCTTTTTTTATTGCATGGGTGGACTATATGACAAGACAGCCACACTGACTCAAAGATTTATGTGTGTGTGTGTGTGTGTGTGTGGGGGGGGGGGGGTGTCAATCATGCTCTCCCTCATTAATCAATAAATCCAGCCTGTAATACCCATTTCTAATCACAGAGTGAGCATAAATCTGATATAAGGAGGACTTTCTCCTGCAGCCTGATAGATGCTCTGTCTCACCGCTCGCCCAAGTAGTCTCCGATGACAGTCTTGTTGAGGCCCTCGCCTTTGTAGAGGAACTGCGCGATGTCTTCGGGAGTGTGCTGGAGGAGGTCGTTCTCCAGCAGGAACTGGATTCCCTGGAAAGGAAAAGGAGACAAAGGGTTTGGCTTTTTTGTCTCAATTGAGGACGGATGATGGAAGTTGACACACCAGAAGAACATCATTCCCTTCAAGGATACAGAGACACTGGATGCTGTTACTGTACAGGACACACGGTACCTTCTTTGGATCCATGTTGAATTTCTTCCTGCCCATGGCGATCTGTTTGTTTCTCTGGGATGTTTTACTGCAAAACAAAACAATATAGAGATTTAATTAGGGTTAGTTATACTGTAAACAAGTACCTGAATGTCCAACACAACAACATACTTTATTTATAGTCACAACTGGGAATATTATTTACTGACACATCTGTTCTACCCATTATATGTCAATGCTTGTGCCTAAGAATAAACATGTGCACAGAGATACGTACGTTGACTGTTATTATTTGTTTTATACAGCTGTTGGTTAGACAACATACACTGTCTAGTCAATAAGTCAATATATGATCTATACAAACAACCAGGTTGATATGGCAACCTAATATTGCTACCATATAAAGTCAGATCCTTCCCAGCTATGTCAGCCTACACCTTTGTAATGCAACTGCCTTTGACATCTCTGAGCTAACATGCAAATCCCAAACTCAGCTAAGATAGAGGCAATGAGTCAACTAAGAGCAATTACTCTGGTGCTGGCTATTAACGACTGAAGGTCAAAAAAAGAAAAGAAAAGAGCGTTATTTAGGGCTGTATAGGTGGCAGAGGTCATGTTCTTTTTTTCCTAGGAGTTTTAGTGACTTGAGGAGCAGTTTGCATTCTACATATTATTGTCACTCATGGTTGTTTATTTAAAGGCTGGTAATATTTTTTAGTTCCATTATAAACATGTATTGCTGCCAGTGTCCAGAAGGCTTCTAGTTAAATGACTTTATAATGTACACCTGTACAATACAACAATGCTGCCTACATTCTACCTCTACGATGCTTATAAATATATAAAAATATAAAATATATAAAATTGTTCCGTTTTTGTCTCAATAAGTTGAATTTACATATTACACTGCGTGCTTGACAATACTTATTAAATACTCTGTTACTAATATATTACAGATGTAAACCCCATCTGCAGAAACAGCATTTCGTCTTTAGTTACTCACCTTTCCCCGACACACGTCAGCTGCTCGATCTCCGTCATGACCTCTGCTATCTCGAACTTCAACCTCTGAGGAAAAAAGAGTGAGACTTTAAGTTGAAACATGGGTAAAGTACAGTAGAGCTGGGATGATATGAGTTTGTCCTTATTCAATTCTTTCACGATACATGGGTGCCGATTCCATTTGTATTGAGATATTCATTTATTGCAATTCTAGATTGTGATTCGACAGTATTGAGTATTGCGATTTTCTTTTCCTTTTTTAACAAAAAAAAAAAGTTCAATAATTCACATATAGAGACAAGGTATCATGAGAAAGGACACAGCAGTGGAAAGGCATTACTTTTTGTGACGAAAGATGTAATGCAAGTCTATTTGCATTACGTACAGCATGCAAATAGACCTACAGCGCTGCAGTAGATAGGCAAAAACTATTAAAGGGTCAGAAATTACTAACTAACAAGTATACATAATATATTGCTCATGAACAGAGGCTTCAGCTACTAAGATTAATGTATGAAAATGTAACCTGTACATATTGTATATGCTCATATGTGCAAACGCACACCTCAATATCATCAAGCAGCTCTCTTTTCCTGCGTCGGATGTTTGACAGCTCATCCCTCTCCTCCAGGGACAGATCCTCAGGAACTGAAACACAAGATGGAGAAAACACAGCAGACCTTAAGCCTCATTTTGTACATACCTTGCATCACTATATACTGTACCCACTCAGCTCACCGCAGATGAGAACAAACAGAAATGAATCCAATCTATCCATCCATCTTCGTCCGCTTATCCGGACTTATCCAATCTAGCACCTACAAATTCTGGAGGCGTTCACACAACCAGAGTTGTAAAATCCTCCGCATCCTCTGCATGCTGTAAAGTGAAGGGGCTGCTGTTGCTTGATCAGCTGCAGCAACTCACATCAAGAACGTGCATGTTCATCTTAATTAACTAGAGAAAGAGAGGAGGCAAAGGGTCTTAATTATTCCACTTGAAAGTGTTTTGCCCCTTCTCTCCGTCTCCACTATGCTCAGGGGGAAATTCTATTAATAAAACCAATCCAGATTAAGTTTTCTTTCATTAAAAGTGAATTTGCTAATTTAACACTGATTCCCCGGCCGTGAGGGTTTCACAGCTCCAGGCGAAAAGAGGGTATTTCTGTTCAATGTTTCCTTCATCCTCTTCTTTACTGCGTATTTCCATCTCATTCTTGTTTTTCAATCTTTTATCCTACTCCTCTCTGTTTCACCCCTGAGTTTTAAGGTTGTACTGCTATAATTATTATGTGTCATATTTCTTTATCTCTTCATCTCTCCCTCTCCCAACTGGTTGCGTCAGATGGCAGCCCACCTAGAGTCGGGTTCTGTCCGACGTTTCTGTCTGTTAAAAATAAGTTTTTCTTCTCCGCTGTCGCAACGAACGCTTGTGTGTGTAATCTAGACCTACTCTATCTATAAAGGATCCAGAGATAACTTCTGTTATGATTTGGCACTATAAATAAAATTGAGATTGAATTGAAATTGGAAGTTGAAGTAATAGTTTGACATTTTGGGAATTGCCCCATTTAGCTTTCTTGCCGAGAGCTAGATGGGAAGATTGATACCACTCTTATGTCTGTCCAGTAAATAGAAGGCGGTGGTTAGCTTAGCTTAGCATAAGGACTGGAAATGGGGGAATAGCTAGCCTGGCTCTGCACCACTAAAGCGAATTAACTTGTTATATCTTGTTTGTTTGATTATATGATTATATTATGTTTGACATTTTCTTACGTTCAGAAAGACAAGCTAGCTGATTCTCCCTGCTTCCAGTCTTTATGCTAAGCTAATCTAACTGTCCGCTGACTGTAGCTTCATATTTAACATACAGACTTGAGAGTGGTATCAATCTTCTCATCTAACTCTTGGCAAGAAATAGAATTAGGGTTTTACCAAAATGTAAAACTATTCCTTTACACTTGCTGGGCTAATGAGAGCGTTACAATAAAATTTCAAAGTATTTGACATTTTGACAAACATTTTGATGCATTTTATCTCTATGTTTTGAAGGTTTTTGAAGGTGAAAAAAAGACAAAAAGTGATTGGCTTTTTGAGGAAACGCATCATTTAAAAAGGTCAACATTTACAGAGCTACAGACACAAACCACACTATATTTTGCAGAGCTGAAACTTCACCGAGCACCATCAGCAGCAGCATGCTAACACACTAAACTAAGATGGTGAACATGGTAAATATCACCTGCTAAACATCCGCATGTTAGCTTTATAATTATGAACATGTTAGCATACTGATGTTAGCATTTGGCTCAAAACACCTAAGAACAGCCGTCGATGCTAGTATGGCTATGGAACAACAAAAAGTCAAAAATACCTTGGTTCCTGCTTCTCAAATGTATAGCCTATATTTGTAAATATTAGTTTTCTTTGTCTTTTATAACAAAGATAATTAACTTACCACTACTTAATACATTTGGAATTTCTGCTAGGACAAAACAAGCAATATTATTATGTTAATTTGTGAGGGGCATTTCATATTTTTTTTCACATAGACCTATCCAGTCTATATTAATCAGCAGATGAATCAATAATGGATAAAAAAAAAAATCATTAGTTGCAGCCCTAATATCGGGATTCTTCTGTCTTTTTGAATATGTTGCTCAGAGTAAGTTGATGAGCAAGCAGCAGACAGCTCCATGTTTTCCACTGACCTGAGGACGTGCATTAGCTAATGGAGATATTTCCACCGGCTGCAACAATGTGCATGATTGCAATCTTGATTCATTACAAATCTAATAGAAAGCAGAGAATGCTTGCTTTAATAAACGCCTAATAACATTAATGGTACAGCATTGCCATTTTCCTCCAATCCAGGTCTCTCTACTGTATTATATACTGTAATTTATGTCTTTCAAACCACACATTTCCTAATAGAAAGGACTATAAAAACAGTGCTAAGGTCTCTGTTTTAGTGGATAATCTTGTTTAGTGTTGGGGGGGCTCTTCTACAGAGGTGGTCCACCAATTACATTATTAACACACCTCCCCCTGTGACCTTCTATATGACTCATTCAGGAAATGAGTTTAGTGTCTTCAACAAGCACAGAGGGTGTCGTGGGGCTGGCCGTTACCTCTGCATTGACTCAAACTAAACACAGCCACGCTTGAATGGTAATCTACTAAAATCCTTTATGGTGTGAGTCATTGCTTCATAGTAAACAGTAGACCTTAGGAGGGTCCAATTGTCCAGTAGTGGGGTATCTGTAGTTGGTGAGGAGCTGATATCAATTTGTGCGTGCAAAAAACTAGACTTTTTTTAACCTTTTCAATGAAATCTGCTATGTGGCAGTTCAGAAATCCACTGCATTGAGCGGCGGGTTGAGAGGGTCCAAAGGGTTTAAACTCCAACATGTGCACCACAGAACAAGAGGCTCTGGCAATTCCCCCCCTAAAAACAAAATCCCTCAAAATCTACTTTTAGGAGTAAATCCCCTGCTGCTCTTCACACCCAAAACTATCAACTGTCCCTGGCCACCCACTGATACCAGAGGCTTGGATGGCATTTAAACCTATGCACGAATGCTTTGGCAATCTCAAACCCCACACCAGTCCGCATCAACCTTGAGTTCTATAACTTTCACATTTATTTTGATCACATGTCAATATATGTTTAGGCCTTTTGTTAGAGTGGACAGACAGAAAGGGGGGAAAAATCTAATTCTAAAGCCTTTTGAAGTGATTCAGGGACTTAAAACCAGGGTTCATAGCAGTTTCGAGGTACTCTGAGCACATGGAGCTCAGAGTGAAAATCCCACGCTCACTTAACACTGGCTGCAGTCCCAGTTTTCACTGACTTGTGTAAGTGAGAGAGGATTTGTCCAGATCTACCGGCTTTAAAATAGCGACTTTAACGGCTGTAATGTCTTTTAAAGTGGATGAGCTCTAAAAATAAAAAAAAGAGATAGCCCTTTTACCCTGGCTGGCCCTGTAGCACTCTGTGACACATATGCAAGGAACCCACCACCCCCAATCCCTTTAACTGTAGGCGAAGGCATGCTCTGTATTAAAGCCTGGGTCATACATACAGACAGACACACACGTGCATAACACTGCACATGAGCACGCTGGCATTAATCCCCATGCTCGCCCTCCCCGCCGCTCTTTAAGTCTAATACGAGTCTGTTAGAGCGGAAGTGTCATGCATAACAGCATATGCACAGATGCTGCCGCCAAACCAGCCGCTGCCTGCCTTTAACCTACTTTGTGATGAAATGATGCGACGGTGTGTGTAGCAGCAGATAGTCAGGCGTAGCTGTCTGCAGAGGCACTTTGGCTCGGAGCCATAAAGCAGGAATGCTGGAACGTCAGCACAAAGGCCAACATGAGGAGGTGAAGGAGGTCATGATACAGACGGTGAAAGGTCATGTACACAGGAGTCAACTAGCATGTGCAACAAGCTACCATGTAGCAATACAAATAAGGTGAGACTGAAACTTCAGCGTTACCAAAACAAGAAAACTTTTACTAAAAAAAAAAAATTACTAAAGACTTTGATGAAACCTCAACGGCATGTCGCCTGGTTCACGTACTCCATATGTCTAGATAAAGATAGTACATTTTTAATAAACATTGTTACGTTGTTTTTTTAATACGTTTGTTTTAGTTGCCTTTAATGACCAGACAGAGCAGAACTTTGTAGAGATTTTAGATAGCAGTGATTACAGCTAAAACGTTGGAGAATTACATTAATAGAGCATTGGTGAATATCATGGATGTGGAAGAAACCATGCTGCCAAACATGCAAATTTACATGGGAGCTGTAGTTTGTTTAATAAAAGGTTGTTTAAATTTAAATGCTTAATTTAAGTGCTGTGATTTATGCTCATTTGATTTTGATTTTTTTATGTATTTCTGTGAAGAAAAGAAAAATCAGAGACTATAACCACTGTGTGTGGTATCTCTGTCGGTGAAATCAAGCATCACTACAGCGCACTGTGCTGTAGCCTGTTCAGCAATAATTCAGTTACTAACAGTCCTGGCCGTTGCGTGAGAAGAGAGATTTGGGGAGCTAATATGGCTTCTGGTTCTTAACTACATCTGGGGTCACGAGGAGAATCTGGGGCTTGGGGATCTGAATAGCCCTCGCCCTGATTGCTCTGGTTAATCTGCAGTTTTGGGGAGGGATCTCCTGCTGTGAGTGCATTTGTGCATGTGTGTTGTAGCATGGGAGGTGGTCTGCACACGATGTCCTCCTTATATCACACATCTGCTCAGCATCAGCACTATGTCAATATTTGATTCGATGAACACTGCCAGCAGAATCTGAGGGGGTTCCGCTGCCATATGCTGGCGGCCAAAGTAACCATAATCTGATGATTTGATCGGCCTGAGAGCGTATTAGATGGATGCTGTTTCTCCTGGCGTCCTGGCAGGATGAGGGGCTTTCACAGGCGGAGTGCAGTCCAAGTGGCTCCCAGTTCACTCCCTGCAACAGATCTCACATGATCAGCCAGGTTTTAGGCCGACTTTAAAGGGAAGCTGTAAAAGTTTAGTCTATAGAGTCTATGTTAATATATTTCACTTTTATTCTCGCACGGTACTAGGATATCTAAAATTCAACAAAATGTGGCTGAATACTGGTGTTACAGAGGTAAAGCCTCTTTATTACTTTGTACTATATGTGTTTCGTGTTAATAAGCATTAGTTAATTAGCATGCTAACACGCTAAACTAAGATGGTCAACATGGTAAACATACTTCATCATCAGTTAGCATTGTCCTTTATAAGCATGCTAGCCTGCTGGTTTTAGCATTTAGCTCAAAGCACCGTTGTGCCGCAGTAAAACCCATAGACAGTATATAGAATGGACCAACAGATCCCGTTGCTCTGGACGGAGACCAGTGAAGGATATTAGAAGCACTTTTCCGGTGAGCGCTGAGCGTTACTGCGCAGCCTCCAACTGAGGGACACGACGTAAATGTGACGTGAGCAGCCTGTCTGAAAGTTGGAAGTCTTCTGGTAGCTGTGCCAAGAGAAATCTCAATCATTCCCAATCTTGCAGAGACGGAGAGCGTAGGTATATGTAAGGAGATAACATGGGCACAGGCTAATTATTGCTAACTAAAATGCTAGTTAACTTTAGTAATTAAACTTAAACAGCTAATGTAAGTCAAAACGGTCTGCGAACTTCTCCTGTACTATACGGTAATTCCTCTACTATGCGACAGTAAGTTGCGTGGTTATGACACAATCATTAGCCTATTTTTATAAAAACGTCTACGAAGCTATAACGTGAGATACAAGGTAATGGAGCCTTTTATACGTTGTCGTGTTAGACATAAACAATGGACAAATAAAGTCTATAAACGCTTCAGATGTAAAGTTATTCGCTGTCAAAGCACTGCACTGTAAAGCGACTTTGAGTCCATGAAAAGCGCTATATAAATTCAATTTATTATTATTATTATTATTAAAGTGACGTCAAAATGAATGACAGTCAATGGGATGCTAGCGTCGGGTGATCGTTTGGTAGCATCAAAATGGCGCCATAGGAGGTTTCGAGTTCTGAAGTGAAGCTTACCCCATTGGTAAAACCTTAGATAACTGCCAAACTGTTTTAGCATTCCCTTGCTTTTATTATTGTAACATTCATGCTTTACAACCCTAACTTGGAAATAATCCTGGTCCAACAAAGGATGGAAGACATGGATGTGACAATACATTTTGAACAGGCAACATATATTTGAGGTATCATTTCCTGACACACACTGCTGTTGCTTCCTGTGGGTGTCAGTAGATTGACAGGAAGCAGAATGAATGTAACGCTTTATCTGACATGAACACGCTCACCACCATTATTGTGAAAGATATCTAGCTTGGGAGGCAATTTTTCAAAATCTGAATGGGTGCTTTTCATTCTGTACACAATGAACGAGAGGAAATACGTTTTGATATCTCTGATGATGCCGACGATGTGCAGGCAGCAGCAGGGACAGGGACCCCAAGGATTGTCACGGACTTTAAAACCTTCCAGTGTGCAGCAGCTCTGTTGGCCAGGACATGCAGCTCTGGAGGTTCAGGATGTTCCTGTGATGGTTGTGCGCCTGCCTGCAAAAACACTGACTTTGGCGGACAACCCTTATCCCATTCACAATGACACCAGAGCTACCTTTGACAGTAACAACAGAAACCACCCACAAAGTTTAGATAATTGCTCTCTCTTGGTGTTGGCTCTAAGTTCACTACAGTTCCTTATAGAAGGATCATGTTAAATATCAACCTGCTGGATCAAAGACAGCTCTGTCCTCACCGCGTCTATTTGAAGTGGAACAGGAGGGAAAATATACTTAATCATGAAAAGAAAGTGCAGGAAAGGAAATGAAAGAGTGCCAGGACATGTTATTAAGGTAAGAATGAGCTGGGCGTTAGTGTGGTTCTCCTTTACTATTGAGCCGCAGAAGCCAAGAAACACCCATCTACCCTCCAGCCTCTGTCTCTGAACACCCCTCCCTCAACCTGTCTTTATGGTCAGCTGGACCCTGTTTTCTCTTAAACCTCCTTCCACTGACATTAGGTGTGGATTACACATCTCTGCTGCCCTTAATGTCTGTCTGTGTTCCTCCACGACTCCTGCTCATTTAATTTGCCTTTCCTTTTGTCTCCCATCTGCTCTCTGTCTCGCGCTTGAAGAGCCCATCTTGACAGCTCCGAGCAATAACTTCAGGCAAAGCGTACCTCTATTCACAACAGCATAAATGTTGCCTTACAATGTCTTGCATCCCCCACACACACACTCACACACACACACTACCATGGTGATGGGAACATGTCGGGAAGACTCCCCACTCTCTCCCCTAATCAGGTCCATATGTAGTCTTCTCTCTCAACACTTAAGTGGTACAGTTTGTTACAAGCTCGGGCTCAATCCCTGCCCATCCCGCGCCAGCACAGTCTGTGTTTGTGCATTTGTCTTGTTGCATGTGGTATACTAGTTTACATTTTAATCTTCTAATGTTGCACCACAAAACCCCTAATCTTGGCAGTCAAAATTAATTTCTGTTCTTTCCAAATCTCCCCTTAAGCCTTTAAACAACACAGCCAGCCTGTCGGGTCAACCAACGAGATTGTAAAGAGTAAATTTTAGCACATTGTTTTGGCATCTCTGTCAACACACAAAAAAGACACGTTTTTGCGTAAAACATGGCAGACATTTATTTCAGGTTACTGGGGTGTTGCAGGAAATTTGGAAGTGGTGATTTCAATCCATATTTTTATACCCAAAGGGGGAATTCTTTCTGCAGCCAGGTGAATAAAACAGATGTGAAGCATGAAAGACTTCACATAAAAGCAAAAGGCTTGTATAAAATGTTGTATAGCTTATTTATCATTGGTGGTATTTATCCTTGTCAATTATTTGACAGTTTGGGAAATTCTCTTATTTGCTTTCTTGCCAAAAGTTGGATGAGAAGATCAATACCACTCTCATGTCTATACGGTAATAAAGATACCAGCAGCTCCGGTAGACTTAGTTTAGCACAAAGACTGGAAATGGGGAAACTTCTCTGTCAAAAGGGTAACAAAATCCTCGCCAGTAATAGTCCGTCACATACCTAACCACCTATAAATCACCCAACATGTCGTTTTTACACCTCAGTTTTTGTATGATTGAACAAACATGACATAAAGTGTTAATAAACAAGCATTAGCTAGCATTTTGGACGGAGCCAGGCTAGCTGTTTCTCCCATTTCCAGCCTTTATGCTAAGCTAAGCTAGCAGTCACTTAGCTTCACGTTTAGCACATAAGCATGAAAGTTATCTTCTTGTCTAAGTGTCGACAAGAAAGCTATTTCTTTAACTACTGACGTAAACAGATTTTTGGTTTAACTAGCCAACTAACATTTTCATATCTATTACCTTACTGTATTGGTTAATATTGGAGGGAAAATACTCGTTAATGTAAATACAAAATCACCAAAACATGCTACTACATCCCTATTTGTAGCTTAATTTGTTAATATGGAAGGAAAGAGTTTAATTCAAGTTTTTGTGATGCTTTTATCTTTCAATATTGAAAAGATTAATTTTAGGCTGCAACTAATTATGGCTTTAATGTATCTACTTTTATTTTTTTTCTTGATTAATCTAATGCCAAAAGTAGTGAAAAATGCCCATCACAAGTTCCCAGAACACAGGGTGACATATTTTGTCAGATCAACAGTCCAAAACCCGAAGACATTTAGTTGACTATGATAGAAAACAAACCATAAAATATTCACATTTGAGAGGCTGGAACTAGTGACTAGTGAAATAGTTGCAGATTATTTTTATGTTGATCAATTTCAATCGTTTCAGCTCTATTGCATTTTACCTATAAGGAGATTCCACATTTTAACACTGCAGAGCATCTCCAGGGAGACGTTAGGTAGATGAAACATCCAGATGCAGAGAGGAACAGATGTTCTGCTCCTGTCAAGCCATTCAGCACCAACCGCTTACAATAAGCCAGCCAGCCTTGGGTAAAGTAAAGCTAGAGAGCAGCCGCAGCTCGCCCCGAGTGACGGTCTGATGTCCTCCCACACACTCTACCCTACAGCCACAACAAAGACCATACCTAATCACACCAACTTCCCTTATTACCAGTTAATCCCCCTCAGAACTACAGCACTAGGTGCCAACAATTTCACATACAGTATGTTGATTCAGGTTTTGCAAAAAGCCACCGTAGCTTGGGTTTCATGCCTTCTGGGGTGAATGTGATATGAAATAATTATATAAACTCAGATGTCTGTTAAGTTTGAGAAGATGATCACAAAAACTACAGAGAAGAAAGGCAGGTTTTTTTCTAAGGGAAATATTTCTAAATCAGAAAGCCGAGACTGCACACAGACACTGCCATGTGTGCACCACTAAAAAAGGCCCCTACAGACAAAACAGTAAGTGCTGCAGTCAGATATGATTTGTTATTTCAACTGACACATTCAGTCCATAGAAGAATTGAAGGAAAGGCCTTTTCCTATTCGACTTTTCCCACGGTCAGATAGACCGAATAGTGCTGATTGACAAAGCGGGGTTATCACGACACTCGCACAGGAAATTTGGTCAAGGAAACCCCATTAGCAAACATTTCAGCATGTTTTGTGGCGTCTCTACCCACAAACACACAAGACATGAGCATTTTGAAAAGGTAAATTCTATTCATTTTAGCAGCGTTTTAAATTCCCCAAACTCCCAAAACAGCCGTTAACTCAGCCCATATTTATCCCTTGACTGCGGCATCACAAAGCTGCAATAAAGAAAAGAAAACACAAGAAAGCCAAGTGTTAAAATTCAAGGCCTCTATCCAGACGTTCAGTGGGCCACTTTCTGGCCAATTTCTGCTCCTGTGTTCTTTCCACTTCTCCATCCAGCTATAGTAATCAAAACACTTAGGATTTTAAGGCCATTTTGAAGCCAGGCCCTCTCTGCACTGTGGTATGTACAGAAGAGCCAACTCTGATTAGCGAGCGCAGTAAACATGTACTAATGAATGCCATGCTACAGCTGAGTCTTGCAAATAATGCAGGGGCACCGTTTATATTCATTCATTCATTCATTCATTCAGTGTATAGATAAGTTTAACGGACAAGTATGGACCATATGTGCAGGTTGGTCTCCCCTTGCTCCAAATCACCATTATTCTACCAATGATGTCCCTTAAAGGTTTTCAATTGGTCTACAAAAGGCCTTTGGTGAAGGTCAGAAACTCTGCCATCCCTTCCTCAGTTTGGGGTCCAGGCTGGGCGACTGGGTAATCAGTAAACTGATTCTCTATGGTATCATGAACCACATAGGTTTTCTGGCAGAAAGTTCCTCTCTCTCTCTCTCTCTCTTTATCCGGATATCTAACGGGGTAGCGCACGCTAGCGCTGATTGGACATAAAATCAACTAAATTCAAAGCTAGCTCTCCATACATGAGAACGTAATCCCTAATGCACAAACATAAGGGTAATGTGCACAGTTGTTGGCATGCAAAAAAAAATAAATAAAAAAAAAAGCACCTCTGAGCTACAAAGCACAGATTGTCATTGGATGGATTCACAACCACTGAGAAATGGCTTTGACATGAAAAGTTGTATTCACAGTTTTATGATTTTTGTAGGGATGTCCGATCCAACTACTAAATGTGATACAACTTATTTTTCACAAGCTACTGAACTCCAAATACTGGAGGCCCTGCCTTGCAGCCGGGGAATGACTGTAACAGCACTGTAGCGGAACATTCTACCTATATAGAGCATAGTTGTGACATCACAACTGTACCTAAGTCCTGACAGGTCGTGTAAAGGTATAGTTTCTGAATACGGACTGTGTGCATTTCTCTGTAGATTGATCGTTTTGATACTTTCAAAGTATTTATATAGCACCTTGACCTGCTTTATAATGAAAAAGGCATGGCCAGCACACTTTTTACAACATGGGACCTTTAAAGCTGTAGTGAGTAGTTTCTGTTGCCCCCATGAGGATTTCTAAGTAATGACAACAAAACTGTTGACGCATCCACATGATACAAGCCTTACGTGACCGCGCACCGCCCCCACGCCCCCTTCACACAGTTGCTTGTAGCCAAGGAGGACACGGAGGATTAAAAAAACATGATGGACTCTTCAGAAGAGGTAATTATCTTTACTCGAGTTTCAGCGCGGGAAAGTCACCAGACGCCACAATCTTCTGAACACAGCCATACTGAGAAATCCAGAGAGAGTTGTGTGGAGCTGATAGTCTTAATTAGCTTTGTATCAACTCATTGGGAAACGGCTTGAATGTAATGGACGTTCATTAATGTCCAAAAGTTACGAACTAAAGCTTTAAGTTATCATAGTAAGTTTATATATGCCGTTGTATTACTCACTGAATTAAGTGGCGACAGCTCTTGATGAAGGTGTAACTTTGACTTCAGCTGCTGAAAGTGACTGGTGGAGACAAACTTAGTGTTAAGTGCTCGTGCTTTGATACCAGCATATCAATGTGTGCACATGAACAATGTTAAGTGATGCGGGCAAGAGAGCGAGAGGCAGCGAGGGTATCAGTGAGCGAACGAGAGCTCTTCTTTACTTTAACATTTATGGTAAGTTATTTCAATAGCTCTCCCACACATTGCACGGTGCTGTACATAATCTCTCGGGACTTGTGTTGTATGTTTCCAGTTTGATCACAGACAGCGTGCCCCTGCGCCCTCTGACATCCTGTCACATGATTTCAGTGACTGGGATCTCTTTGACTGGCCTCATGTATGGCGGGTGGAACATGTGTTCAACTCATTTTGTTAGGGGACATTTATGGTCCATGACATGATTTAAACCACAAAGAGGATACAGGTGAAATCTAACACTGTGATTTGAGAATAATATTACTTCAACATCAACAAGCCTCTGAAACAACATTTAGACAATGGTGACATACTAAAACCTCTCCCCTGAAACACATACAAAATAAAGGAGATATTATTTGTGCAAAGTTGACTTCTTCTAGGCAGAGTAAAGCTAATGAAGTGTCAAAAATATGAAGGGATCTTCCCCCCTGGTATGTAATATGCTCAATTAGTTTCATGGTAATTTGCCCAATAGATATTTCTTGTGTACAATTAATGCCAAAAGTTGGCACTAAAGGAAACATTAGGGGGTCACCAAAATCCCTGGGACTCATCCTCTGTCAATATACACAGACAGCAGTATAATGAAAATGTATTTAATAATATAAGGACATGAAGAGTATGATTATATAAAAAACAGGAATAGCAATGCCTAGGAGCAGGCTCTGTTACTACACATAACCCCTGTACGCACAAGTATAAATTAAGATCAGTGAAATAGGTCAAATTGGGTCATCGTCACTTGCACTCACATTCAGGGCAAAGCATCTTGGTTTAGGTACATTCAGACTGTTCAGACATGAATTATGTGGGAACGAAAAGTGGAAGTCCAGATGCGTGTCTCTCCCTGGTCATGCTAATCTCTCACAGTTTAACTGACAACCTGTTATCTGACCATAGCCATTTATTTACACTACACTGCCTTGAAGGCCTTCAGCCCACAAGGCGGTTTGTATTATCTGCTCAGAAGCATACTGCATGTGTGTTTCAGCACACATATCAAACAAATAACTGATAGGGGACTCCGAGCTGCAGCCACCATGCGGACAGTAATCCTGGTTAGACATGCGGCTGCACGGGTTCAATTCACTCAGCTTCATCACAACATCACACAGTCAGCTCTGATGCACCACATATACTCACTCCAACCACTTTCTCCTGGTTGAGTTGATTAACCTCCCAGGACTGTTTTCATATTCACTATTGGGTAAATAAAGCCAAATGTGACTTAATTATACTTAACCTATACCTTAGCTTCTATATGCAACTCAATAATTGGATTCCCTTATTGTGTTATTGTCCTTAAAGGCACTTCCTCTCTCAATGTTCACTGGTAAGTGCATTTAAAGGGATTTTTGCTACATCTGTAATCTTCCATATCATCGCAAATGCTATTAATTTTGCACAATTTGCAACTTTTTTTATCCACCTAATCATACTTTATAGGGGGTTAATCTCTTGTGGTATCACTATATAGCCTAATTTAAATATAGGAACATAATTTTTTTTATATAGATTTTGTTTATGTGTTTGTAGGACGTAGATCCTGCTAGGTCTATCCGATCCTCCATATGGAAGGCTGCCAGTCAGATATCTCATCAATTTCCACCAGTTTAGAGGCTTCAGACGGCACAACGAGATAGTGAGATCAACTACAAAGCCTTACAGCAAGACATCAAACAGATGGGAAAGGTGCAGGCATGATACAATCGCTGTGTTTTTGGAGGGGGTTACCATGGCTTCAACGTTTCTACGCAGGTTTCTGTGCAGGAGACTCCTTCTCACTGTCTTTATGAGAAATGCTCGTTTAATGTTTGAAATCATGACAACCGACTTGGAAAAAAGAAATCCTGGTTCTACCTCCATCTCCGCACATCCGTGTCTCCTGACTCTCTCTCTCTCACACACACACACACACACACACACACACACACACACATCCATGCCGTCCATCCATCCCTGCACACGAGCTGAAGAGAGGAAACCAATCTAGGGACAGAACAAAAACAGCCTTACCGTGATTGTCTTCATCCATATTGACTGTAGCTGTGGCAGGACAGTCCGGCGGGAAGGTGTATCCGGCTGAAACCTCGCGGAAAAATGTATTTCGAGTGTTTTTCGACGGGATCCTTCTATGCTTTCCCCGCTGACAGACAGTCGAAGCCGGGTGTGTTGACACACAGATGAAGAGGAGTGGACTGCTGAGAAGATATGTCAGCGGCGAAATTAATATAGAAAGAGAGAGAGAGAGATAAATAAGCCGCAGTACGGGTGTAAATTAAAGGGAAGTCCTTAATTGTTGAAGGGATATTATTTCAGAGATGTAAAACAGCGGCGGCGCTTCTCCCTCTCTGCTCCATCCTCAGCTGCTCCGTCTGCATTCACACTGCGACCACGGCGACGTCATCAAGCCCCGCCCCTGCTAATAACACCCCCACACTACACACACACACACACACACACACACACACACACACTCACACACACACACACACACACACTAAAGTTAAATTCCATATATTCAATTTAAAAATACTGTAACCTGCCTATAAATGCTGACATAATTGTAGAATAAATAGAAAAGTAAAAGTAGCCAAGCAATATCAAACTTTTATTAAAGCTGCAACTATTTTTTTTTTTTATTAATGAATGTCCATTACAATCAAGCCATTGCCAAATGAGTTTATACAAAGCTAATTAAGCCTATCAGCTCCACACAACTCTCTGTGTATTTCAGTATGGCTATATTTACAAAATGGTGTAGTCCAGCAACCACTTGCAGATGCATTTCCCGTTGAGAAAGGACAAGAGCAGCGTTCAGCTTTGGAGACGTAGAGGACATAGACATTACAAGATAATAACCTCCTCTGAAGAGTCCATCATGTTTTGTTTTTTCAGTCCTCCATGTCCTACTTCATTTGACGGTTTAAACTCGTGGAGGAGAGGTGGGGGTGGTGCGCGATCACTAAAGACTTGGTCATGTGGATGCGCCGACAGTGTTGCTGTCATTACTTAGAACTCCTCATGGGGGCGGCAGAAACTACGCACTATAGCTTGAAGTCAAAATGTAAAAGTATTAGCAGCAAAAAGTAGCCTACTTAAAGTACTCACTAGAGACCATGTTGCATGAGATTACACCAGCCGCAACGCCAAATTAGACCAGGGGCGTAAAGTGGGTGAGCCACTGGCCCCTTCCCTTCTTCCAACCCCGCTACTTCTGGCAACCTTGCCCAGACCACATCCATCTTCAAACTTCAGAGAGGCAAAACCAAGTCAAGAAGTAGATCCATCTGCAGTTTACAGCCTCTCTACAAAACATTTAGTTACTCTTTAAGGTCAAAGGACAGGCTCCTTGAGTTCAGCCAGGGGTTAAACTCCTTAATCAATAATGTTAAGGTAAACTGAGAAGAACAGGAAACATGTCAGGGATCCCTTTGGTTTGATTGCAGATCAGATTTAACAGTTTGACCTCTTAAAGTTTCTTAGTTCTTTACATTGTGTTACACTGAAGTAGTTGTAATTTCATGATTTGCTTCATTTATGATCCAAACATTCTGTGGACTGCTTCAAAGAGCCTTCCTAAAAGCATCTCTTAAAAAAAAAACTATGCTTGTCTGATTCTGATTTCATACCATTGCTCCACTTTCTATATTAGTGATGCAGGCATGAGGACACCTTTGAAGGCCAAAGAAAAAAACTGCTTGTATACTTCCTGTCTGTCCCTGCCCATGTGAGCTCATGCCTCACTAGCTGAGGCTTTTCCAGGAAAGATCCCAGCCACACCAGCAGTGATGTACTGCAGGGACGAATATGAAGGCAGGACCCAGCATGTGGTCCAGAGTTCAGGAAGGGAGTTGTGCTGAGGACCCATTGTGCAGCACTACAGGCAGACAATGGAAGAAAGTAACAGAAAGGGAAGTGATGTGATCGGCCTGTCCTCCTCTACCCTTACTATGTTATGAAATCTGATCTGACCTGTGTCTTTTCACTACCAGTGGTGAAATCTAGTCAAGTCAGGTCAAGTCAACTTTATTGTTAATTCTGCTGTATGTGCCAGATAATACAGAGCAATTGAAAATATGCTTTTCTCCGACCCACGGTGCAATAAGGACACGCACGACAAGTACAATACAAAAAATAAGAAATATATACAAATGAAGCTAAAAAAAAAGATAAGTAATATATAAAATTAAAAAAGATAAGTAATATTTAATAAATTCTAAATAGTGCAAATGTTTTTTTACTATGCATTGTAATGCTACTTGATAGTTCCACTCCACAACAATTCACAGGGAAATATTGTACTTTTTACTCCACTGAGTACAATTTGAAAAAAACTTTATCCAGTTAATTTAGAGCACAATATGCTAAATAAAAATTATAAAGAAGTTTAAACTATAAATCCTTCCTTCCATCCTAGGACCTTTCTTAGTTGATATTATACTTAATTGGTGCACATTTTCAAGTTAATCAATTTAGAAATCTGGGGTCCTCCTGGGTATATTTTGCCCACTTGGTAATCCAGCTTTCAGTGTTTTTGTAAAAAAAAAAAAAAATTCTAACATCTCGACCATAATAATGTTAGCAGAACATACATTAAAGGGTTGAACTTGAAATGTATTAATTTCTATATATATTTTTATTTTATGTGTCCTGTTTCTGTCTATTCAATTGAGAAGTTTTGATTTCTGTTTGGCAAGTTGTACACGCACACAGAGAAGAGATAGCATCACTACTCATCCAACTTTTTTCACTTTTTAGAGCACAGTATTCATTCGTTGGTTTGAATGACATCTTTTGACTCATTTATTCATTCAATGTTAGTGCAAGCTGCCAATTGTAACATGTACATAATAAGCTAGAAGTCTGATCGTTGCTGTAAAATTATACAGTGAGAGTTTGTTGGATTTTTCTTTTGTTAATGCAAAGCTTGAGCTGTTATGCAACAAGTATGAGAACTGGTACACTCCTTCCACGCTTACTTTCCCTTCAGTGGTACAAAGCTCAGTGCGCTTCCTCTCCTGCTTGAGCAGCACAGCCCCTCTGACATAACTGATGCGCAAATCCATTGTTTTACACACCAGGAATGACCTCAGTGTTACTGGAATGAGTAAAGTACAAACAGACTAAAATGAACACACATTTCAAATCAGTGCAAATTGGTTTATGATACAGTATAAAACACGTACAACTCATAAAGTAGGACTGTTATTAGAGCTATCTTGCTTGATTGTCTTGTTGTTGATGCTATACTGTATTCTAATTTTTCTATGCTTTGTTCTCATGTTTATGCTTATATTTTTTTATATTTTGCATATCAATGTAAAGCAGTTTGAGTTTACGAGTAATGAAAGGTGCTTTATAAATAAATGCCAAATGGACGTCTTTGATTAAAACGAGAGAAGAGTGGGCATGATTTAATCACCTTGAAGTATTGATTACTTCAGCCTCAAGAAGAGCACAAGTCTTATGATCTGATCATGTTACGGATACAAAAGCTGCTCTATCCAGGGTCATAAAGATGACTTTACTTTCAAGCATTTCCTTGAAAATGTCCCTGGATTAATGTTCTATTCCAAAAACTATCCTCTCTTTCCTAAAATAGAAAATTAATGGTCACCCACCCCCCCCACCCCCCCCCCCCCAAAAAAAGCTTCAGGCATAAACAAATACTGATTCCTCATTGTTGGTTGTTATTACTTTCATTTGTGGCATGTTCCCATGAATTCCTCCTCACACCCCCTCAAAGGCCTGCCTGCAGCCAGGAATAAAGTAGGTTTCATGTTTACTGAAAAACTGCATGATTGGACACATGACATTTTCATCACCATCTCTCTTTTCCTCCTATATTTATGCCGGGTATCTCGCTGAAATGCGCACAAAAAGTAAAGTGTGAGGGAAGTAAAGGCCGTCAGTTTCGGGAATAATCCGGTGTTAAGAGCAGATGTCCGAAGCAGCACAGGAAGTTTCCATTTCCAGTTCCAGTGGAACCATAAAAGGGTGGAGTCCAGCAAGAGCTCTTCATGCTACAATTTAATTAGTTTCCTCTAATCAATGAAACACTAGAGTTAATCATGTATCTGATGTTCACATAGCACACAGTGTTTAGTGGGATTAGGAACATTTGGAAATAAATCATTTGTCTTTCAAATGGACCAAGACATATTTCAGCAAATATAATAAGAGCAGAATTTGCAAGAGTCAGCCTCTGCTTGGCTCATCCTCTTTGATTAATTTCTGACCCATAAACTTGGCCTCAGTGTGACATCCTTTTTTGCCCGCATTAGTTATATTTATCCCCCCCATCCCCATTTACAAGCCAGCAAAAAAAAGAAGAATAAAAAAAGACTTTGGATGGATGCACTCCAAAATTTCCCTGGAAGCTGGTTCCTACAAGGCAGCACATGTCAGCCATATTAAAACATCTCATGTGCAGAGTCGGGGAGTGCATGGACGGACCTCGAGCCCTGGTGAGTGGTCATGGATGACCGTGTGCATGTGCTGCAGTCTGATTACAGCTGGGCACAAATACACATTATGTATGCATGCATGTGAGAACTATAGGGTTAGGCTGTCAGTTGGCAGATATGTCTTTGTTGAGAAAAACCAAGCGGATAAGTGGGTGAAGATATGGTTTTACTCATTTATGCAGAGACTTTCTGCACAGAAACCTGATTCAGTTTGCCATGCCTTATCACAGTTTTATATTGTTTAAAGGGGTTGTATTTGATATTCAGAACAGTAATATAGCAGCAAACAAATATTTGCTATGTAAAGACATAGTGGAGTAATGGCATTCTGAGCAGAGGATGAAGTCACACCGGCGCGCATGTGAGTCAGGTGGCCGCAAAAAAACGTAGATATTTGGAAATGGTCTGTGAGAGTCATGTGGAAGCAATCTCAGCCTGTCTTTTCCCCCCAGTATTTTCAGTACAGCCCCCTTAAGAATAAGAGACAATTATGATGTATTTGGAACTATTTTGTTTTTGGAGGGGTATGTTTATGATTCCCCTGCAAGTCACCAAATGTAGACATTATATTAAATCATTGTTAGATTGTCAGTTGCCTCCATAGATCAGAATGCAGTGCAGCCACAAGACGTGTAAAGTATGCAAAGACTCACTTCATCTTTCATGCTAGCAGCTAAATGCTAACGGCAACACACTCACATGCTCAAAATGACAGTTTTTAAGATGCTGATGTTCAGCGTGTTAGCATGCTTACATTTGCTAATCGGCACACAAAAGTAGAGCTGAGGCTAATGGGAATATCCAAAGTATTGGTAAAGACTTTATCTTCACTGGCGAAAAACATTTTGCTGTTATTATCACACTTAACATTATACCCCACAGCAAGAGCACGCAACAAGCTCTATTCTCTGGAGGTTGTCAACAGGGTTTCTGGGAAGTATGGGAGACCACAAACGTTGAGGGAAAGTAGGTGCACCAAAAAAGTGAATTTCAATTCATCAACACTGGATTGTCAAAGAACAAAAACAACCATTTATTCCACAGAGAGACGAATACAGTGGAAGGTTTCTGCACAGTACCTATTCACTCAGTGTGGCTTTTTTCCCCCCTGTCCTCTAAATAGGCGCTTCCAAAATTTCGTGCCCTGAACTTTCATCACACTCATGAAGGAAGTGACCCTGAGGAACTGGATTCATCCAGTGCATCTCTTGGCTGCAGTTGTTTGGCGGCAACGTTGTAAGCAAGTAGCCTGCTTTATGACCCATACCGTTATAATGAGGTAGATGTTGAGCTGCACTTCAGAGCTTCAGAGCTGCAGTATTAGAGTCTGATTTATTTTGATTGAGACACGCTGATTATTTAATGTCTACTCAGCCCTCCGCTGTCTGTTTGGTAAGTAGTGGAATACATAGACATCTTCAAGTTAAACCAATAAAATAACATGCTGCATTTAGCAATTAGGCTGAGTCAGCTCCACTAGATTTATCACCACTCGTGTGTCACTAAGGAGAGTCTACCACCAGTAATGATGGTGTTCAAATTCAGGGTTCCTTTGGAAATATAATGGTTATTGTTGTTGGTAACAAATACTGAAAGCTGGGACTCCAGAGGATAGTTCATTTGTGTTTTTGTGCCAGATGAGTTTCTGAGGAATTCCTCAATCCTGTGAAAACCATCTGCAGCAGTCCCACACACATTCCTGCTAATGCAAACACACAAGTAATGTCACACACTTCCTTTCTCACAATGGTGGAGAGAGCGAAGCAGGCCATGTCTGTAAAGAACGGAAGAGAAACTGGAGACACACACACACACACACACACGCACACACAGAAAATAAGAGGGAGGACAAAGGAAACACGTGGGACATCTTTCCAACTGGGAGCATGTCTCACCTCACAGCTCTGATAGATCTGATTAAATCTGATTGCAGAAGTGACCCATGGCTGATTGTCATCAGAAAAAAGAATAGCTTTGTGAATAGATGGGACTGGACACAAGTAATCACACAGAAGTCCTCTTTTTTTCACCTGATGACTAAAGCTCTGTGTATGCTGCATGTCACTGCTCATGCAGAGCGAGGACTCCTTCAAAAGTTTATTTTTAGAAAGCTTTAACATCTGCCGCCACTGGCTAATAAACAAGCTGCACATAGCTGCCTGGAATCAATCTGAAGCAAACTATAGCTGGATTCCAGTTCCATAAAATGTATTTCAGACCGATGCATTTGCTCAGCCTCCCTGAAAGCAGAACAGTAACTATTCTCATAGAAATATGAAGCAATTTTTTCTCAATTCAAGTCCATTCTTCTCTAGTTTGTCAGTTGGCATCTGCTAGCAGCTAGATGCTTGCAGCAACATGTTAATGTTTGCATCAATCCGTTTGATAGAAAACAACTGCTTCATATTTCTGTCAGAATAGGTAGGCCTTCTGTAAATTTGGACGCATATCAATTAATGTACGCAGTATCTGTGAACAGTGTGAACTAATCACATTAAGTCATAGTGACTTGATACTTTGTTAATGGTGGGCGTGGGCAACAGGGATTCATCATACATCCTGCATTAAATTGTTATGAGGCATGCATTAGTTAAACATTAAATGTATGATTTGCACCCTTATTAAAGTCTTACCAATTTAGCCACTAAAGACTATTTTTGTACATTTATGAGCGTATATGTGTATAAGTGGGTGAGTTTGAAAAGCCTTCATGGGTGGCAAAATGTTTTCCTTCTGTGCATCTGTGACATTATCAAAAAACAGTCATGAAACTCTATTATCAGATTTGCAGTGCCCTTATCAGACTCGGCTCCACAGATAAATTCTCTGAAAATCCTTCAGATGTCACAGTTCGAGATGCTGAATGATTCATAGCGACTCTAGTTATATATAGGTTCTTATAACTGCAGCATTACACTGATCATCATCATAGCAGCATAAATGCCAAAGCCTCTGGTTCAGCCATCTGCTTTATTCGCTTAGTTGAGCTGAAATGATGAAATCCAGAGAATAACTTGTAGATACTCTCATCCTTTAGCTTTCACTTCTGCACATTATGCATCAGGCATCCCGTGGACTCGGTCATGAGTGCTACCATTACAGAACCCATTCTGGCATTTAAGTGTTGATTGCCTGCAGACAGTCACTCTGACTCCTATGCAAATGAGAGCACCATGACAGGGGTCATTAAATCTTGGTGATTATTTAGAGCGCTAATGGTGGAACATAATGATCCGATAAAATGACTCTTCCAACTGCAGTTTGAAGGGAGATGCATGTAGAAGGAGAGCTGAGTGTGAGAGTGCACAATAAAAAGCCTCACCAACAAAGTTCTCTTCAACTGACCTGTTGTTGATACCTCTGATGTGAAGCTCTTTTACAAACCCTTGTTCCAAAGCCAGGCACTGGTAAAAAAAAAAAAAAAAAAAAAAAAAAAAAAAAAGCTAAATTAATGAATCAGTCAGTAGAACGGCCTGAAAATAATGACAAATGCCAAACAGCAGCCGTTTGTTGCATGTCATTCCCCCCTCTCTTTCCCCTTTTGTGTCTTCAGCTTTCCTGTCAATAAAATGCCCCCAAAAAATTATCTTAATCAACAAAAATAAAGCAGCAGTTTGTTGGACAAATACAGTAGATGGATTTGCTGCTAATTTGGATGCAACCAGTCTAATATGAGCAAAATTTTTTGAAAAACCTGGTGTTTGTTAAACTCATTCAAGATATACTAAATTCTAAATTATGTTTTTTCTTTTCTGGAGATGTATGAATACTGCTTCAAAGCAGCTTTCCCCTTTAATGTCTTTTCTCAGTTTGACATCCTGATGTCGCACAGTGTGACCACACTGACTCCCTGGTGTACCGGTGACAGGCCTGTTTATCCTCCATTAATCTCTCTTCTGCTTTTACCCTCCATTTAATGGTGACGTTTATCCTATTAATGTGTTGTTTGCTGGGAAAATCCCCCAATAACATAATCCAGAGTCAAGGTTACAGGGCAGCATGTGTGTGTGTGTGTGTGTGTGTGTGTGTGTGTGTGTGTGTGTGTGTGTGTCTGTTAAGTGTTGGCATTTTATATATTTTTAGGCAATTAAAATTTCGACATAGACTGTAGTTAGACAATAAAACTGTAAAATTGTAAAATGCTGCCCTCTCATGTTCACATGCAAAGACTGCAGAGTGATTGTTTTTGCAGTACTTCATGCAGAAGTAGGAAAGCACTCACTTATATCAAATGTAGAAGTATTCAGATCTTTCACTTAAAGAAAAAAAAAAAGTTGCACACCGCAATGTGCAAATACTCAATTAAAAGTTAAAGTGCAAATATATTATGAAAAGTAAAATGTGATATTTGCAGAATTGCTGTTTTCAAGGTGCTATAGGCTAATAATATACTTGGATTATGAATATAATGCAGTTATTGTTGCAGTGGGTCAAAGTGGGGCTGATTTTAATTATTTTATATACTGTGGGTAGTTTAATCTATAAAATGCATCATATTTGATTATTATTATATTATTTTCATCTATCACTGTTTTTTTGCAATTGCTCCAAAGTATTTAAGATCTCATTATTTCTACACCAAGTTTAGTAAGAATTAAGAGAGAGAATCCTACCCTTGAACTTAAGAACAAACAAAAAAAAAGATCTAACACTGCTGCATTAAAATAAACAGAAACCATCATTAATTGCAAGTAAAGGTAATCATATACCAGCGGCTACAATCAATATATAACAATAAAGTGGGTAGGGGCTTTGTTTTGTTGTTCACACTTCACGCATGCAGACTCAGTTCTATAGTTTGTTGGTAGCCTATAGCACACTCTGATACATTATTAAAATAAGTGAAAAATTAATTATTTGACTTTAATGTAGGAGGTGCTTGTACTTTACTTGAGCATTTCTATGTTTCTGCTTTATGCTTCTACTCTGCAGAGGAAACCATTATACTTTACTATATTTATTTGACAGCTTTAGTTACCAGTTACTACAGATTATACATATTGGGGGCTATTCTACTGCATTGTGTCTTACAACAAATAGTATTATTACATTGTTGTATTTAAACTTTTACTTAGGAAAAATATGTTAATGTTTCTTTCATCACTATATTTAAAAAAACTAATTTAGATGCCCACCTCGGAGTTGTTTTGTTACCGGACACTGGTTCTTTTTCTTGAATTCAGTGGCATATTCTTGTTGTGACCAGTTGTGACCAGTTGTGACCAGTAGATGGCAGGGTTTGACCGTCCTGCTTAGCGCCCTTAATAGTCCTGCTCTGACCGGAAATGACTTGTAGGGATCTCGGAGCAGAGCTTCCAAATTGTGGGCGTTCTTCTTTTTTTTTTCTCCCTCAGTCTCTCTCCAGAGTTTTTTTTCCTGGGTGTTGCCTGCCTGAATTACAACTTTGGAGTTTCGCCGGGTGTTACTGAGAGGAAGAGACAAGCCGGATCATTTCTGTAAAGTCAACCCTTTTCAACTTTTTTGGACAACTCACTTAGTTTACGTTGTACCTTTTACGCGTAACCGGTGTGGTTTTATTTTAGCCGCCGTTAGCTAGCTAGCTAAGCTAACTGAGCTCGAGCTGCTGTAACGTTGGCTGGTTTGCTAGCGAGAGAGGCGTCCGATGCAGGCCATTAAGTGTGTGGTGGTGGGGGACGGGTAAGTGAAACCATCTTTTTTTTTATCCGTACTTTGACAACTAAAATGTCCCAATGTTACTCATACGTGAACGGTTAAAAGCTAACATAGTGGTTTCCGTTGACCCAGTTACCAACAGTTGTCTAGAGGCAAACAAGCCTCACATAACATGCCAAATTAAGCGACAGCTGCTGTTATGCCTGCTCTCCGGTCCAGCTGGGTCAGACAGATTTATCTACATGCTCCGGTTAGGTGTGACTGAATGGGTCACAGGCAGCATGTCCTGTATTAGACATGACGCAGGCTGCAGCTAGCTCGCCTCGTCCTGTATAGAAGTTCTTGGATTGTTCGCTAATAAATTGATATCAAATTTGTTGTATAACGTTACACTTTGTGTGTTTGTCATTAATCATACAGTCTCCTAAAGGTCTTGGAACAAGTTATTCTTTTTAGCCCAACCAAAAAGGACCCAATGGTTTTTTAAACTGATAGCCTAGTCTGATCAGTAGCCTAAATTTACTCAATAATCCAAAGAATGCAGTCCATTAGGCTAGCTATATAAAACCAGCAAATGTTTTGGTATGTTTTTTTTTTTTTTTTTTAAAAGTAGAGCATTACCTGCATAAAACTGAGGAATAAAAATGTGTTTATAAAATTGTCTAAATATATGGAATTTCATAAAGGCAATGAGCTATTGTCTGGATTTGGCTGACATTAAACCATACTTTAAGCATTGTACTACATAAGTCCACTGATTTTTGATTACTGGTTGCCATTTTTTAAGACATGCTTGCTATCATTTTCAGATAGTAGTTCCCAGTATTAATGGCAGACAGATATTGGCACTCTTTGGGATTTATACCTGATCACATTTAGTTAAGTCTGTAAACCATTTTTTAGCTCAGCTATGGGCAATGTCACAAGTTTGTATTGTACATCCCTACCCCCTCTAGTCCCTCTATTACAGCAGACAGAGTTGAAGGTCAATCTATTGATTGCTAGTCTAGGACGTTGTTTTCTTAAGCCAAAGTTTAGAACTGGCAAAGTTGTACTTGAAAGATATCATGCCTGATAACGGAATAAGAGTTAATAATTGTTCAAATTATTTGTTTAAGCCGTGGTGGTGTAAAAAAAAATATGCCTTCTATTCTGAGGTGTTATTGTTAGCACATCCTGTATCTGTTAAAAGGTAGATATATTTATTTGATGATAATAAAAGTAAATACAAGACCGCAAACTCCCAGTCCTGACATGCAATTAACCCTTGTGTTGTCTTCCCTGGTCAAAATAGACCCGGTCTGTTTTGCCAGTTTTATAAAGCATCAAGTATACAGTACAGACCAAAAGTTTGGACACACCTTCTCATTCAATGTGTTTCTTTATTTTCATGACTATTTACATTGTAGATTCTCACTGAAGGCATCAAAACTATGAATGAACACATATGGAATTATGTACTTAACAAAAAAGTGTGAAATAACTGAAAACATGTCTTATATTTTAGATTATTCAAAGTAGCCACCCTTTGCTTTTTTTGATAACTCTGCAAACCCTTGGTGTTCTCTCAATGAGCTTCATGAGGTAGTCACCTGAAATGGTTTTCACTTCACAGGTGTGCCTTGTCAGGGTTAATTAGTGGAATTTTCTACCTTATTAATAAAAAAGCAAAGGGTGGCTACTTTAAAGAATCTAAAATATAAGACATGTTTTCAGTTATTTCACACTTTTTTGTTAAGTACATAATTCCATATGTGTTCATTCATAGTTTTGATGCCTTCAGTCAGAATCTACAATGTAAATAGTCACGCAAATAAAAAGGAAACGCATTGAATGAGAAGGTATCCAAACTTTTGGCCTGTACTGTACATCTTCTAAGCCAACTTCATTCCAATTTATCACTGCTAGTTTTACACTTATGTTTGTAATTCATGGTCAATAAATCTCATTTATATTAAATTATGCCTAATTTTGAGTTAAAATACCCAGAAATTATGAATTACTTCAGCTAATAATTAAGATCAGAGGAACGTATGTTGATGCATAATTACAGCAGTTTCGTGTATGGAACTATTATTTTTAGGCAATTTGGTTGAAAGAAACCCATATTTTGTGATACAGAAACTTTGAAAACAGGTCCAATTTGACCCAAGGACAACACGGGTTAAAAAGGAAGAAAACCCCCTAAAATCCCAATTCTAATGTTAAATTAGTTAAACTGGGCAAGTTAAACAACTACAGATACACCCTATAAAACTAACTCTGCTCTTACCTTCATTTCACTGAAGAATATACTGTGAATATAAAAAACTGAGAATAAATCATGCAAATAAATCATTGTATTTTTTCTCCTCTCCTTTCTAATCCCAGAGCTGTGGGTAAAACATGCCTGCTCATCAGCTACACTACCAATGCCTTTCCTGGAGAGTACATCCCCACAGTGTAAGATATACACACACACACACACACACACATACACACACACACCTCATGAACAGCTGTGATCTGAAGATTGTCAGCACTGTATTGTACATTTAGATCGGATATAACTTAATTTATCCCAGAGGGAAAGTTTTGAAACCCATTATGCTTCTTTGAAACCAAATCTCCACCTCCTTTCCTACAGCTTTGACAACTACTCTGCCAATGTGATGGTTGATGGGAAACCAGTGAACCTGGGCCTGTGGGATACGGCAGGACAAGAGGACTACGACAGGCTCAGGCCTCTGTCCTATCCACAGACGGTGTGTGTGTATATGCATTCATCCCGCTTGTCTCAGACCACTGCCATGCACAGACTAGTATCAGCCAGACAATGTTCACATGAACACTTGTTTTCACTCTGCCAGCATTGATTTGGAGTTATTCACTGGCCTGTAATGCTTAAGACACAGTCTTTGCACTCAGCAGAGTAGAGCCTTGTATCCATAGTACCTATACACTGTCTGAAGAAGTGAAAGGGAGCTCTTGTTTGCACTCTTTGTCCTGACAACAAACTGGCCTCTGTGCCAAAGACTTGCAGGGAGCTGAAAGTGGGAGTCAGTTTGTATTTAACCAACAGAGTCCAGATCTGTCTAGTTTTGTGGACCCTCGTGTCTGAACATCTTGGGGTCTATTAAGTCAATGTTGTTGCTATCTGTTTATCTTCAGCATCATAGTTAACGTTAAGGTGTATCCCAGTTGTAACAGAAACATCTCCTTAGTGCTGATTACGTTTTTAATGTTGTACTGAAGTTTGTTCTTTCCCCCCCTCAGGATGTGTTCCTGATTTGCTTTTCACTTGTCAGTCCAGCCTCCTTTGAAAATGTCCGAGCCAAAGTAAGGACTACCTGCTTTTTATTTTATTTCTGCTGTTTGTCACATCTGTCAGTAGTGTTTTCCATGACATGTCACGCTCAGATCTGCTTGGGTGGTAGAATAAGAGAGCCATAGGTGGGAATACGGCCATTTTTATTTATTTTTTATTTTTGTTGCCACAGCTCACAAACTAACAGAGACAGAATCTTGATTTGAAATCCTAAAGGAATGCTTGAGTTCAAAAAAAAAAAATCTGAAAAATGAACCCTTTCCTCCCCTCACAACTACTCAGAACAGAACAAATGGATGGGGAATGGTATAAAAATATGCATAACATTATGCACAAGACAACCAAAATGTTGTTTGGTGTAATGATACAGCCAATAAAAACATGTCTTTCATACTGTCCGTCTGCATTCCGCGGCCTCTGACTATGACTCTCTCCTTCCCTCAGTGGTACCCCGAGGTGAGACACCACTGCCCCAACACGCCCATCATCCTGGTGGGCACCAAGCTGGACCTGAGAGACGACAAGGACACTATCGAAAAACTCAAGGAGAAGAAACTCTCCCCCATCATCTACCCTCAGGGTTTGGCCATGGCTAAAGAAATAAGTCAGTTTTAACACAACACACACACTGATACAAATGTTAAAATGCTCTTAATGTCTGTTAAGGTTGTGAATTGAAAGACCCTTTTTAAGCAGTAGTGTTTCTGGTAGTTTGCCAAAACAGGAGAGGACCCCGTTTCACAGTACAACAGCATGCAAATTGAATTAGGTTCATAGACTTGGTACATATTTTTAAACTCCAATCTATTACAGTCTAAATGCAGATTCTTAATCCCTAGATACTTTGAAAAAGGGCTTAAAATCACTCAAATATCCTAAATAGCAACAGGTCTAATTTGTTTACTATTATAATAAATGTAAGTTCTATTTTGATTAAATGTAAAATTAGATGGTGACATTTATGCTATTCTTAACACTAGGGCTGCAACGAACGAACGAACGATTACTTTCATAGTCGATTAATCTGTTGATTAGTTGTTTGGTCTCTAAAATGAAGAAAATGGTGAAAAATATGGATCAGTGTTTCCCAAAAGCCCAAGATGACGTCCTCAAATGTCTTGTTTTGTCCACAACTCAAAGATATTCAGTTTACTGTCACAGAGGAGAGACAAAACTAGAAAATATTCACATTTACGAAGCTGGAATCAAAGAATTTTTACTTAACAAAAATTACTTAAACCGACTAATCGATTATCAAAATAGTTGGCGATTAATTTAAGAGTTGACAACTAATCGATTAATCTTTGCAGCTCTACTCAACACCCTGCAATGTTTACTTGCCAGAGTTGAAGTTGTATGCCGTTAATTGTGTAATTTTAGGAGAACCTGGGAATGGGACCAATTATCCTACATTTTATTTCCTTCTATTGTATTACAGTACATTTTAATTTCAGTAGTTGCATTTGACAGATAATGTTCTCTGGGACTGAAAGAGGATTTGGCTGTAAACTTCATTTTAAATCAACTCCAGCTATTAAAAGCCATAGTTGTTATGGAGCCTTGTGCACCCTGTGTAGTCTAGAGTGTGGAAAGATTATGTACAGTCGTACGGTGAACTTGATAGAAAACAGCTGCTACTGATCTTACTCAAGCTTTAAAATATGTATGTATGATGATTGCAACATGGAAACAAAGGCAAACCGTTTTTCTGACTTGTTCCTCTGCTTTTTCTGCTTTCCTCTCCTCTGCCCACCAGGTTCAGTGAAGTATCTGGAGTGCTCAGCTTTGACGCAGCGCGGCCTTAAGACGGTGTTTGACGAAGCCATCAGGGCGGTCCTATGCCCCCCACCCATCAAGAAGAGGAAGAGGAAGTGCAGAATATTGTAATGGAGAATCACAGGGAGTAGAAAGTACAGTTGCAGTCAGAACTCGGCCTACTCAGAGGGAAGGAGACGCTGGCTGGGTTCCCCAAACATCTATTCACCCCGCTTACATTGAAGCTCTGGTAGATTAGACTTCGTCTGAAAGAACGTCACAGATTTAAGCAGCGCTGAAGGTTTTCTGTCCAATCTGGTCTTGGTTTGCTTCCATCTGTTTAGTCCTTTCAGATTGACAGGAATGAAGTGACTTTGCTAAGGCCTTGGGCAATGTGAGGGTGGGGGGGATTTGATTTGGGATCTAGGGTTGATTAAGGAGAAAGAGGGAGGATTTTACAAAAAACAACATCCATGTCACTTTTCTCAGACATTGTGAAGAAACACTACTTGAATGTGATATATTATTTTCTTTTTTTAAATCATGAAATTACCATAGATTGCTCTGCACTCTTTCCCCTACACACTAAGAGATTCCTGCTGCCTTGATTACATTTTACTTTAAGATAACAAAGTTTTAGTAAGCTTTAAAGTCATTTCTCCTTTTTGTCCATTGTAAGTTTCTTGTCAGCTGTGATTGATGGACCGTTTTGTTTACATGTGTCATCTGACTAGACTGAGGTGTTGCCAAAATCCAGTCAACGGTCATCACTTTGTAGTCACTCCATGAACACTAAAAATGTATCTTTTTAATTTAGTTTTAACAAGATACCATAATGCGTAAACAGTTTAACCCTTAATGACTTAGAACAGTTGTTGTAGCAGCTGCTAAGATCAGTAATAATTACTCTCTACAATTAATGAGCATTTAAAACAGTCAAAATATTTACCAGGGAATTATCTCGTTTTGTTCCTAAAAGCTTTCGAGATGAATGCCCTCTTCCCGCTGCGTGTTAAGTGAACACACAGTATTATATGACTAACGGCCGGGCATGTGAAGGTGCAGTGCAGCCAGTGTTGTTGTGCTGGTTCATTCTCTCTCTATCTGTAAAGGTTTCATTATCATTCTCTCTTATTTTGACCACATCTATTACTGTGTTTTTATGAAGTCTGCGAGCCAATGTATATGCACTCGCAGATTGTAACAGATTTTAATGTCTTTGTTGGGCGATATGAGCAGTAACTATTCAACAAATAACATTTGATTTTGAAATGAGCAGTGATCAAATTTCACGGGGAACCGCTGTAAATCTAGATTCATTGTATCAGTGTTTCAATGGCGCAGTGGAAATGCACACTTGGTTTTACTTTCTTGCTAAATGTGGTTTCATTTTCACATGAATAATAATATGCAGATTTTTTTTTTTTATTATAGCAAATAAATTCATTCAAAACACTGTTGTATTTAGATATTCTGTCCACACACCAGTGCGGGGAAACAATACAAGTAAGACTGCAAGTAATGTTTTTTTTTTTTTTTTTTTTTTTTATTTTGTTTTAATTAGAGAAAATTTTATACAATTTCCAGAGCCCAATGACATGTCTCTTAAAGTCTAAAATTCAAAGAATATTGATTTACAATTATAAAAACAGAAAAGGAGCAAATCATCGCTTTTGAGAAACTGTAACCACAAAATGCCTGGCATGTTTAGCCATGCTAGCGACATATCTTTTAGATGGTAACGTCATCCTCTAGCATCACCCAGGTCAACATACAGAGGCTTGCAAAAGTAGTCATACCCCTTGAACTTTTCCACATTTTGTCACGTTAAAACCACAAACGTACATGTATTTCATTGGGATTTTATGTGATAGACCAACACAAAGTGGTGCATAATTGTGAAGTGGAAGGAAAATTATACATGGTTTTCAAATAAAAAACGAAAAAAGTGGGGTGTGCAAAAGTATTCAGCCCCCTTTACTCAGATACCCTTGAATAAAATCCAGTGCAACCAATTGCCTTCAGAAGTCACCTAATTAGTAAATGGAGTCCACCTGTGTGTAATCTAATCTCAGTATAAATACAGCTGTTCTGTGGAGGCCACAGATGTTTGTTAGAGTAAACAAACAGCCTCTTGAAGCCCAAGGAACATACCAGAGAGGTCAGGGATGAAGTTGTCGAGAAGTTTAAAGCAGGGTTAGGTTATAAAAAAAATATCCCAAGCTTTGAACATCTCACGGAGCACTGTTCAATCCATCATTCGCAAATGGAAAGAGTATGGCACAACTGCAAACCTACCAAGACATGGCCGTCCACCTAAACTGACAGGCCGGGCATGGAGAGCATTGATCGGAGAAGCAGCCAAGAGGCCCATGGTAACTCTGGAGGAGCTGCAGAGATCCACAGCTCAGGTGGGAGAGTCTGTCCACAGGACAACTATTAGTTGTGTACTCCACAAATCGGGCCTTTTATGGAAGAGTGGCAAGAAGAAAGCCAGTGTTGAAACAAAGCCATAAGAAGTTCCGTTTGCAGTTTGCCACAAGCCATGTGGGGGACACCGCAAACACGTGGAGGAAGGTACTCTGGTCAGAGGAGACCAAAATTGAAGTTTTTGGCCTAAATGCAAAACATTATGTGTGGCGGAAAACTTAATACTGCACATCACCCTGAACACACCATCATGTGATCAGAGTTGATGGGAAGATGAATGGTGCCATACAGGGCAATCTTAGAAGAAAACCTGTTCGCGTCAGCAAAAGACTTGAGACTGGGGCGGAGGTTCCCAGCAGGACTATGACCCTAAACATACAGTCAGAGTCACAATGGAATGGTTTAGATCAAAGCATATTCTTTTTTTTTTAAGATTATTCTTTTTTTTCTTCCCCTTTCTAAGTGACAGTGGATAGACAGGAAAGGGGGAGAGAAAGAAGGGGATGAAACTCAGCAAAGGGCCACAGGTCGGATTCAAACCCGGGCTGCTGCAAAGGACTGTGTTATCTTCCCGTCAACCTTGGGGGGGGAAAACTAACTAAAATTTTACACATTTTCAGCGCTTATTTCTACGTCCCATATTTTCTGATATAAAACAAAAATTAAAAACTGGTCAATGTGACCCGAAGTCAACACAAGGGTTAATTGGGTGAGCTAGAGGTTGCCCCAGATCAAAGCATGTTCATGTTAGAATGGCCCAGTCAAAGTCGAGACCTAAATCCAATTGAGAATCTCTGGCAAGACTTAAATTGCTGTTCACAGATGCTTTCCATCCAGTCTGACTGAGCTTGAGCTATTTTGCAAAGAAGAATGGCAAAAAAAATGTCAGTCTCTAGATGTGCAAAGCTGGTAGAGACATACCCCAAAGACTTGCAGCTGTAATTGAAGCGAAAGGTGGTTCTACAGGCTGAATAGTTTTGCACGACAGATATTTTGTTTATTATTTGTAAAAAAAAAAAAATGTTTAAAACCATGTATCATTTTCCTCCACTTCACAATTATGCACCATTGTGTTGGTCTATCACATAAAATCCCAATAAAATACATTTACGTTTTGTGGTTGTAACGTGACAAAATGTGGAAAAGTTCAAGGGGTATGAATACTTTTGCAAGCCTCCGTATGACTCTGTCAAGATAACCATCCAAGGAGTGTATGATAAAGAGTTTTGTTCAACGGTGATTTGGGAGTTAGAGAATATGTGGGTAGATCTGGACTTACTTAAGTAACAATAACAAAACTATGGATTTATGCAGTGAATATTATAGTTATAGGGACAGTCTTTACATCACGGTTGGCTGGTTTTTGCTTTCCATTGGTCAAATACCAGCTGAGCAGACACTGCATCTTCGACTCCCATTCCTGTTATTGTATTAAAAAAAAAAAAAAAGTCTTAATGTACAAAAGTTATTTTTCTTTTTAGTACTTTCACACAATATGGACTAGGCATACATCAAGCAGGGCTTACCAAGGGATTTGAACACTGTTGTCTTCTCTCTGTGGGCAGTATTTGTCCCATTAATAACCTCTCCAAGCTCTGCAAACACCTCCGCCTTAAAAAGATCCACAACCATATTTTATTCCACACATTCTGCAAAGGGAGCCAATAACACACACTTCAGCTTTTGTTATTGAGGCAGTTAGAAAGCACAATGACCCCAGAGAGGATGACGTCACCGGACTCGGCCATTGCTCCCTCCCTGCTGTCAGCGTACACCACCGCCTCCTTCATCAACACGTCGTCCAGCTCCCGCCAGTCTGGCCTGCAAGCCCCCACCGCTGCTCGGCAACAGGAGAGAAACTCAGTGGCGGAAAAAAATATACTCAATCTAAAAATCTCACCTTTTTCCTAGTTTGTGTGTTATCTATTTTTTTTTCTTACCTGCCACGTGGGCTCCTGGTTTGACCCACTGACCAAAGAGCACTGGCTCTGTACATCTGGTTACTGTCACTATGGCGTCTGCTCCCCTCACTGCCTCCTGCACTGAGACACACACCGTCACCGGACCGCTGACGGAGCGGCAAAAGCTCTCCGCTTTCTGTCTTGTGCGACTCCACACACGCACCTGTGGTGAAGATCCAGAGGAAGCATGTCAGTTTATGAAAAACCAAACATAAGTATATTAAACAATCACAAAACTAATTCAGAATCCGCTTTAATGGCAGAGTATTTTGAATTCTGAACGTGTGAACACATTCAAGGAATTTGACTCCAGCTTTTTGTTGCTCTCAAGGTACACAGAAATAGACTAATAGGCTAAAAGCAATGATGACAACTGTATATCTGAGGTAGGGGGATATAACAGTATATATTTGACAGATGTTTACACGCTTAAATTATGTGTTGATTTTAGTAATCAATGAGTTGCCAATGTTAATAAACTAAAGTAAAAGGTGTTTAAAAGGATTTATAGCTAGAGATTTTGTTGCCTTTGGACAGAGACAGGCTAGCTGTTTCCAGTCTTTATGCTAAGCTAAGCGGCTGCTGGCGGTAGCTCCATATTTAGCATACTGACATGAGAGTGATATATCAATCTTCTCATCTAACTGGGCAAGAAAGCCAATATGTGTATTTGCCAAAATGATATAACTATTGGCTACTTTTAAGATAAATTTTGCAAAAATAGGAGTTAATAAAGTAGGAAAGTTTATGGTTTTTGTGTCTTTTTCTTGGACAATCTTTTTGTGTTGTCCCACTTTGTCAAACCCATGGAAATAAAGTGAGACACCATGTCTTAGCACACAAATTAAATGATGTGCATAGATCATTTAGGTTCCTAACAATGATACGTTGTGTTGGGAAACGGAGTCACAGACATGAGAATAGTAACCCACTTGTGCTTATCAAACATACATTACATTGCCCTAAACTGATAAATACAGGCTTCTGCTTCTGTTTAGACTCGTTATTCATACATTTACAAGATCTCGTTGTAATTGTACCTCTTTAAATGAAAACATTTCTGTGAAGGCATTGTAATGACTCAAGGCCTGTTTGCCAGTACCCAAGATGGCCAACACCTCTGCTTCGGGACGCATCAGCAGCTGTGTGACAAAAAACACGCCAGGACAGACCCATGAGTGTCAAACTAATACATCAATGGTGTCAAACTTAGAACATCGGTGTAAGATTATAGAACACGTGTGAATAGATGTTGGACAAATGGAAGTAATACCTTAGCAGAGATGGCCGAGACTGCAGCTGTCCTCATGCCTGTGATGAGCTCTCCATCCATGACCTGCAAGTTGGAAACATGGGACCTTTGTTTAGAGTGGTTGTTTTTAATGCAGAGTAGTCTTGATGCAGAGTAACTAATGCGGTTTCTTTATGTGGCAGAGTCATTTGTGCATGCATTAGTTTTACTCACAGCCTTTACGTTCCCATACTCTGGGTCCAGCAGCACCAGTGTGGCCTGCACAGCTGGCAAAGAGGAGCCATCCTCCCTTTTGTAGAAACACACAAACTTTGTGCACAGGACTCCATCGTTCTCCATGTATGTAGGCATCAATCCCAGGAAGCTGTAAAAGTAGAAGAGTGTCAGCCAGAGCCAGCAATAGCTGCAGTTTGTTAATGTTTCACTAGTTATGTACAGTACAGGCCTACCCGTGGTGTTTCTGCAGGGTCAGCGTGGTGCGAACAGGCTGGATCACCTCTGCGCTGTCTCGTCTGGAGAATTTGCCCAAAGCTTCCTCCAGACGGGGGACCAGCTCTCTGTAATGCAACAGACCCTCCACTTCCTGCTCCCATATAACAACTGGAGGTCCGGCCATCTCGACGTTGTTCCCAGTTCTCTGCTGTCCAGCCTCGGAGAGGTAGGCTAGTCTGGCTATCACCAGACCAAGTTCAATCTTTTAAGATTGAATCACCGGCAGATCGGGCTGTGTTTACCCAGTCTGTCGGAGCGGCGTGAGTTGGTCCAAAGTTCAAGCCGCTGACTGTGTATCCATGTTGCATTCAAGAGCCACAGCGAGGCTCTTACGCCATCGGAAACTGAAACTAAAAGTAAACTACTTTACAAAAAAACAACATTCAAACACATCGCAGACATAAAACCAGTGATTTCCAACATTTTTGCTTGTGGCCCCTTACAAAAAAAACCTGGTCCGTGTCCATAATCAATAGTCACGAGCAATATGAAATATGTCTATGTATTATGAAATGATTTCATACCCCATAATCATCTCACAACCCCCCGCCCCCCCCAGATTTATTTGTAAAGCTTGGGGTCGATTGGAGGTAGCCCAAGCTTGGCTCGATTTTCCTAATAGACCTTTTTCACGGCAGACATGTTGACATGTCATAGTAGGAAAAGCACAGGTGTATTTCAAACCATTAATAATGGCTGCATTCCACTTAGGAGCGGTCCTGGTATTGGGCATGCTGACTCACTGAAATAGCTCACTGGGATACTTGATGGAATTGAGCCATCGTTGAGGTTATCAATTTCAGCTGTGCTTTTCCTACTATGACAAAATGTCTGCTGTGAGAAAGGTCCATACTAACTGTTTATAAGGTAGTTATAACTTACCGGTACTCCAACTCAGCAGCTCTAATATAACAGCCAAATGCTGCTTATGCATTCATACATCAGTATTAACAATCTAATGTCATGTATAATAAAATATCCATCACATGGGTCATTTTTTTGCATATACTAATTAAGTCTAACACCTCACTCTCCCTCCATCAGTTCTCTATTTTGTAGGCCTATTCAAGTTTTTAATTTTACTCTGTGTCTAGGGCTAACTCCTGCTGGTGCATAATTGTGACAAATGTCGATGTAGATTGATGTAAAAGTCACATCAAATCCGCTTTGGTTGTTCACACTGCAGCTGCATTGAAAAAAATCTGACCTGGGTCTGATTCAGGACCACATATGGAAGTGGTCTAAATCAGAAAAAATCTGGGCAAGATTTGAGTGTTCACACTACTTCTGAAGAAGTCTGACCTGGTCACTTGACCCCTCCCCCCACAAAAAATGAAAAGTGCCAATGTGACACTGAAACGTTTTACTTAAGGAGCTGCATCTCTTTACACAACACATAAATGTTTGGGATCAGTTTGTTAGTAGCATGAGGCACATGGCGTCAACACCTCCAGGTAAAATTAGATGCCGGTCACATTGACAATATACCAACTCTCTGCAGCACATAACCCTACTTTAGGCTGAAAGTTATAATCCTCCCCAAATTGATCAATTCTAATATTAATTACAAATGACTCTGGACGCTGATAATGTTAAAGGTTAACTACACAATCTGAATGAAAACATGAAACATTGAAAAGAACTAAACAGGTTTACATAAAAAAAGGATTTAATTATGAATCAGACAATGCCTTGGCAAACTGATACACCGGAGTGGACACACCGTCCCAAGTAAAAAAAGAAAGAAAAAACTATTCTCTTGTGATGCATAACTACTGTTTATCAAACAGAAATATGGAACAGGAATATGTCTTCCTCTTCTTTCAAGAAGACTTTGTCATAACAGGGCAACAAAAATCAGACGAGCAGTCTCTCAATAGCCAATTGAACAGACTGAATCTGCGGTTTGAGCTGAGACCCCTCCTTTATGGTGACTGAGGTAGCGATGACAGGGCGCGACACCCCACAGGCCCGGCCCAGGGCCTGCTTGGAGCGGACAAACACGTACGGGACGTTCTTGTCCTCACAAAGCAGTGGCAGATGCAGGATGATCTCCAGTGGTTCAGCATCAGCAGCCATCACAATAAACTCAGAGATGCCTCTGTTCAGGGTTTTCGTGGCTGGGGAACAAGCAGATCACAGTTAGCTCAATGCGTTTACATGCCGGTTTTAGAACTGATTCAGAGTCTTTTCTATTGATTTGTTAAGTCTATAAAACTTTTTTTTTTATTAAAGTAGTGTAAAAGGCCCATCACAGCTTCCCAGAGTCTAAGATCCTTAAATTGCTTGCTTTATTAAAACAGTTCAAAACCCATTTAATTTGTTACATCATATTGAAAAAGAGACCAGTCCTCACTTGAGAAGCTGCAACAGCAAATATTTGGCCTTTCCACTTGAAAAATGACTAAAAAGATTAATCAAATCATCAGAAGTTGGTGATTACATTTTCTTTTGATCAACTAATTGTTTAATTGACTAATCCTTGCAGCTGTACACTAATCATGTATTTGTTAAAGCCCTACGGTAAAGTTACTTTCCCAGGTCAGGATCTTTAAAAAGGTAGCTACGTTAACGTTAACAAAAGTTAGCTACACATTTGAAACACTTAAGAAAACTCAGCTGTTTGTTAGCCTGAAAAAAAGCACGTTTCACAGACCTCCCGGAAAGAAGCGGACAATAAAATGACATTCTAGTACCAAATTGTAGTATTCCTTACCTTCGTTAGCCCCCTTCCTGAGCTGTTTGTAGTTTGAGGCTTGCTGGACCAGGTCCAGGATGGTTTTGGATAGCGTGGCGTCGGCCAGCGGGTAGGCCTTTGGGTTCACTTGTGCTTCAGTCTAGCCACGATACATAAAGCAAAATAAAACCCCATTAACCACGGGGAAGCACTATCAAGTGAACACACATAAGGATGTTATGAGTTAAAGAATGGGTCGCTCTACAGCCTAACGTTAGTTACTTTAGCTTACGTTAGCTAGCCTTAGCTTGTTAGTTCACCCACAACACAACACTCACCATTGTAAAGAGCTTTTTCTTGTATCCTGGCCCTCTCGGCGAAATGCTTCACTGAGGAGTATTTTCTTTCACCTGGGTTAGAAAGGACAACAAGACGTGAGATATGTTCTCTGTAAGTAATATTTTTTGTGGCACTACGAACTCTGTAAGCTCTGTTGCATGCAACCAGTCCAAACGTTCACCGCACGTGTGGAGTACCGCACATGCGCACTGGCTACACCAGCTAAAACGACAGGAAATGCTTTTTTTCTTTGCTCTTTGTTATTAAAGGTGCTTATTTGAATTGATAATGTGATCAAATTTCAAGCTGTGTCTAAAAATAATGAGCATTCGAAGTAGCTTATTTTATAATAGAATATTTGTATACTATGTATTTTGTTTTCTGATATATTTACTCCAAGTACGTTTTGATATTTGCTTTTGTGTGTGTGTCATTAAACATTGATATTGCAATGCTGTTCAGTCTTCTTTTATTTATTTTATTTCCCCAATGAAAACAAAACAATCAAATATGATTGGAAACATCTTGCTACAAACTCTTTGTATAATGCCAAGACAAATGCGGCACAGTTTCCGACTGTGTAGTGCCGAAATACTAAATACTAATTTTTCACGCTATTCATCTCCGAGGCAAGAGTGGGCGCACGCTCAAAGGCTCGGCGGTACTTTTGCGAGCAAGGAACGCGCTGGGCATTCTGGGTAGGGCACTTTCACGCCAGCCATATTGCTCAATTGCCTTGACTGAAGGAGAGAGGGGAGATGAAGGGGATTCGGGGAATTAGTCAGTTATCGGTAAGGACTCCGCTAACTATCCTGTATATCTGTGTGTCGGGACAGCTGTTCACGCGTTAGCCGTCCGTTTCACTCTTTGTGTGTTTGTCGGACGGTGTGAAAATTCAGGGTCATGACCGGACAAGGTGTGATGAAGAGCTGACGAGGAAACAGCTTTTCGTGACTGCATAACCAGCACTAACGTTACGTTAGCTAGTTATCTAACTCAACTGACAACGTTAACGTTACATAATAAGCACCAGACATGTCAGGTCGTTCTCATTGATGTATTATAAGAACGGTTGTTGTACCTTTTTAAACTTACTTTAAAACCCAATTTACTCAACTCGGGGTCTGACAAGTGATATGTGAGAGCTAACGTTAGCTTCTGTAGACTCCCCTCCACAACGAATGTTGACGTTAGCTGAAGCTTGTGTGGCTCGCTTTACCGTACATTTCTACTTTAAGTATGTTCAGTTATCCATAACATTCAACTTTAGTACCATTTGAGACTTGTGTGTTTACATTTGCTATCAAGTCTGTTATCATTAAGCTTAAGAGACCAAAATGTCCATCCAATTTAGTAGCCGTTGTTGAGCTTTCATACAACATGATCTTCATCAGCATATGGAATTTGCCTAGTTGTCATGGAATTATAGACGCTTCTGAGCACTTAATAGACTTCTCATCCATGTTGGCTTGAAAAGCAAAAACTCTTATCAGCTGAAGATGATCATGCGAAAGTTCCAGAAGAATCCTAAATAGACTTTATGGTGAGTTAATTTTGTCATCTATTCAGGAGGCAGTTACTAGAATATCAACTCTGTATGGTCTACTGTAAGAGTTGTTACAAAATGAAGAATTAGAACTAGAAGACACAGTATTTCAACAGCACCAAGGCAGCTAGCTGCACGTACTATTTGAGTAAGCATATACAAACTAAATACAATTCTTATTTTTGTGAAGGTATGTTGTGTATGAGAACGGTAAATCATGTCAAGAAAATATAACTGATCCCATCATTTCACAATCTTTTACATGCATCTGATTCCCCCCCCTCCTCTTTGCATCAGTCAGCAAGCCAGCAACACGTTAATTGTAATGTCCCGCCTTCCCATGTTCTCCATTTTCCCAGACGAGGCTTTATGCGGCCCAGGCTGCCCGTAAGGTGGAGTTCACTGGGGCCGGCGAACACGTTAAGTTTCAGCCGCAGGATGTGCAGGTCAGTGTTTGTTGATTTCTGTTGCTGTCTTCTCCGACAGAGACGGTTCCATGTGGCTGCCAGAACAGGCCGGTCCCTTGCCCAGCCCCTTGCTGGCCTCAAGCTCTCTCCAGGGGCTGCCCACTCCTTAAAGGATATCCATGTATGTAGGGGGAGTGATGAGGACAGGTTGGCTGGGTCCAGACAGCGTGGTTTTGGGTGTGAGAATGAAGAGATGAGTTGGTTTGCCAAAAATAAAGGCATATGTTGCCAATGTTTTATTCTTTAGTGGTTTCTCTCTTCTCATGTTAAGTGTAAAATGTCAAATCATCTAACTAAATGTCTTAATGATCTTAGATGACCCTTTAAAGTGTATATTTGCTGACATGTTTTAACTCCATTTTTATCTATACTTAATGGAAATGATGAAACTAAAGGACATCTCTATATGTGTCTTTCTGTCCAGGTGACCAGACTGCCCAGTGGACTGGTGATTGCCTCCTTGGAGAACTATTCCCCAGCCTCCAAGATCGGAGTGTTTGTCAAGGCCGGCTGTCGCTATGAGACCCCTGACAACCAGGGGGTCACCCACCTCCTCCGGCTGGCCTCCAACCTGGTATGATATGGCACAGTTTGCCACAGTTTCAAAGAACCGCTTATAATTTAGTAAGCATGTGATTGTCATTTCTCCCCCAGTTTTAACACAGTATTATTCAAATAGCTATAAAGCACAAGAGCCAGAGTGTACCCAAGGTTTATTTTCAAGAATTAATATTTGCCTTCTGTCTCAGCTTGGTGTCAACTTCCATTTTCTGCTTTTCCAGACAACCAAAGGAGCTTCCTCTTTTAAGATATGCCATGGTGTTGAGGCAGTGGGAGGCAACCTGAGGTCAGTAACTTCCAAGAAAGGCCATAACAAACCATTGAATGTAATTGTTTTTTTTTTTTTTTTCATTGATAAGTGTTCTTATCTCGGTATCTGCATGATTATTTGCAGTGTAACTTCATCCAGAGAGAACATGATCTACACCGTTGACTGCTTGAGAGATGACATGTGAGTCTTTGAATAATATCAGTGTTGTGATTGATACTACACGAGTCAAAAATGAACTGTCCCATGTTTGTAGTCCGAGGAGACATTTTTTAGACAAGAACGATAGCTGCACTTGTAGTTTGAGCTTAAATTATTGTGAATAACATGAGGGTGACAGCATAATGTGACAACGATCTCTTCCGCTATATGTTCAAGAAACACTGACAGTGTGGTACATAGGAATATTCACTGGAGAGGTAGATTATTCTGCAGGAGTGGTTATGTTATGCAGGGTGATGGCACTGTTTCAGCGCTTCATATCTAACACGTTTTTCTCCCTCTTCATTATTTGTATGTAGTGACACGGTGATGGAGTATTTGATCAACGTGACAACAGCCCCAGAGTTCCGGCCATGGGAGGTGTCAGACCTCACGCCCAGAGTGAAGAGGGACAAGGCCCAGGCTGCACAGAGTGCTCAAATAGGTGGGCCTCTATTTCCCTTCCAATGGACACAGACATATTTTTGTCCACATTGGTTGATCATAGAACTTCTTGCTTTTTGTTCCCACCTGCGTGTTAAAGTACATGGTATTACCAAGCAGTAGGTGTCACAAAATCTAGTGAAAAATATTTTTTTTCTGTTACACTTTTTGGGTTAAGCTAATCAGAAAATGGTGTTTCACAAGGCTAGTTGTTTTTGTAAGTACTGCCACAATGGAAGCGGCAATCCTTAACTTTCTCCTGGCTATAAGCTACTGCAAACATGACGGAGCACCAGCATAGAGTTTATGAAGTTGTTTCATCTAATTCTGTCATCGAAAGTCTGGTAATTTCCACAGAAATCTGTTATTTAAGCCACAAAAGCAGATGGCTTTAGACAGGTGCACCAAATCCAATCACTTTCAGTTTGTAAGGGCTCTCCACCAAACAGGCAGATGTAATGATTTGTCAATTAAGAAGACATCACAAATGTCTTTAAAGCTTTAACATCAGAACACTGCATCGTGATCATGCCTCTTTCTATTCTCCCCAGGTGTGATCGAAGGTCTGCATGAAGCTGCCTACAAGAATGCTCTCTGTAACTCTCTGTACTGTCCTACCCACATGGTTGGCAACATCCAGTCTGGGCATGTAAGTATTTTTTTCCAGTCTTTATTCTTTTAAGACTTATGGTATTGTTAATAGACCCATTTCAACCTCTCTGTTTTTTTTTTCTCCAGCTGCACCAGTTTGTCCAGAACAATTTCACAAGCGCAAGAATGGCTCTTGTTGGACTTGGTAAGGATCATTAAACTTTAAACATAATATCCCTATAATGATAGCAGTACTGTTTGAACCTGATGTGTTTATATGACGCTATTAATGGGAATGCACATTCAAGTAACATACCCAGTGTTTTCTTTCCTAATTGGCCAAAAGATCATAAAGGGTATGATGTTCGTCATCTTTCCTTCAGGTGTGGACCACACGGTGCTAAAGCAAGTTGGCGAGCAATTCCTCAACATCCGCAGTGGAACGGGCACCACAGGGGCCAAGGCTCAGTATCGTGGAGGTGAGCAAAACCGACGACGTAAAAAATCGACACGTGTGTTGCCACATCTGGAGTTTTCCTACTTCCAAGAAAATGTGTAACGCCCTGAGTTCCTCTCTCTAGGTGAGATCCGTCTGCCCAGCCTCAGCAGTCTGGTCCACTCGGCGGTGGTGAGCGAGTCAGCTGCAGCGAGCACCAGCGAGGCTCTGGCCTTCAGTGTGCTGCAGCATTTGCTGGGAGCTGGTCTGCACGTCAAGAGGGGCTCATGCGCCTCCAGCAAACTGGTCCAGGGCGTTGCCAAGGCAACTGCTGACCCCTTTGATGTGAGTGGTTGTCAGTTCCTAATATAAACTTTTAAAAACGTTTCGCACCACGTTACCTTGACTGGCTTAAATCATAATTTCAATAGTACCTGTAAAAACATTTTTGTACTTTTTTTTTCTCTGAGCAGGTCAGTGCTTTCAATTCCAGCTACTCTGACTCTGGTCTGTTTGGGATCTACACCATTTCCCAGCCTGCAGTTGCGGGTGATGTGAGTATCCCAAAGTCATGACAAGAGTCTGTTCAACCAAGTAGCTGCAGTCTTTGTTATGAAAAAAAACCTGAAACAATAAGATGTCTTGATATAATATCTGCCTCCCCCCCCGTCTCTCCAGGTGATTAGGGCTGCTCTTGCCGAGGTGAAGGCTGTCGCTGATGGTGGAGTCACAGCTGCTGACCTCACTCGGGCCAAGTAAGACATACCGGGACACTGCTTTAATATGTCATATATAACAAGGTCATATGAGGCACAGCCATATTCTCAGAAAGGCGAAAAACTGCTACTTCTGTGAATAAGCTAAAGTCCCAATAAGTCGGCGTGTTCCTTTTTAAACGGTATAATTTAATGTGTCTGCTGAGAAAACAAAAAAAAAACCCTGAAAAATAGGATATAAACTGGACTAATTACAACATCTCCTTCCCCCTCATACTTAAAAATCAGAAGGAAATGCATCAAGTTAAAAGTCTTGCACTACTGTATTTTATAATGAGCTTGTCTTTGTCTCCTGTGCAGGGCCCAGCTGAAGGGGCAGTTCCTGATGTCTCTGGAGACTTCAGAGGGTTTGCTGGAGGCCATGGGCACTCAGGCTCTGGTCGAGGGATCCTACTGCTCTGCTGAGGAAGTCTCCAAAAACATTGACAACGTATCCTTGACTGATGTCGCCAATGTAAGACACATTACTGAATTTACTTCAGTTAGTCAACAATTTTAAGTTGTGCCGAGTCTTTCATTTATGGTCTAAAAAATAAATTGTCATAGTTATTAATGGTGCTCTTAACTTTCTTGCTCTTTATTTGCAGGCTGCCAAGAAATTTGTGACTGGCAAGAAGACTATGGCATCCAGCGGAAACCTGATCAAAACACCCTTTGTGGATGAGATCTAAAGTCTTCCTCATCACCTCGTACTGCACCTAACCCTAAAAAGGCAGAATTTGTTACATCTACATTGACAAAAAAACAAACACGGCAGAGGTCATCAATGCTGTTGTTCTGAGGGATGTAACACCCCTGGCTATTTATAGGTGTTGTAACAGTATATTTTTAGGCGATGCTGCTCTGGCGCATCACAATGTCGTGCTCCACTCATCTGTCCATGTGAACTGTATAGCTGATGTAAAATAATGAATAAATTCTATCTACCTTACAGAGTTTTATGTGTTGTGGTGTTTTATGTCATGAATACAATAACAGTTCTGAGTTTTAGCTTGAGCGTTCATTCCTGACATTGAAAGAAAGCACAAAAACAACCTAACTCGAGATCTTATCCGAAGCTTTTGACTGAATTAGACAAAATAAGGATGAACTGTCAAGTCAGCATGTATTAGAAGTCCGTGAAGTGCTCAGAATCATGAAAACTTTAAACATCTACAGTGCCATGGCAACTGTGCAAAGTCAATCGGCTGATGAAGATACAGACAAAAGCCCCAGAGCAGGCAAGTGGATCTTGAGGTTTTTTTGTGCAACTTTCGAGTATTAGCTCTGAGAAAAGAAAGCTGCTACTTTGTAGATTGGACTGCATGAATGTCGGGGTGTAACTTAAATTGCAAAATGGGCTCAGAGATGCTTTTAGGGACTCATTTAAATGGTCATCCCTGCGTAATTCATGATGATGCAAAAAGTACCAGGAGCTATTTAAAGATTTTCTCGCGATAGTTGTCCAATGGAGACGCGAGCTGCCTGGAATTTAGTTCTCATTGCTGAGGGAGGACAGCACCGCCTTGCAAAAAAACACACGATGTGCGTTTGTGAAGCTTTTTAAAGAGGATAAGTGACGGTATTCAGCCTATGAGTGTGGAGATCTGAAGCTCCAGAAACGCGCTTTTGACTGTGAGCATGAGCGGTGTTACCCGTCTGCGTGCGTCCAGAGGAAAGCAGAAGCTTTCATACGGGGAGAGAGAGCTCGGGGGCTCAATGCTGACTCGGGAAATAAGTCGACTGCATGCATGAATTCGGTTTCACAGCTGGAGATTTAATCAGCGTTTAAAAAAGCAAATTCTTAACTCAGCTTTCTGCAAATATCACCGGAATGTGGTGGAGCATCCGGATCTAAAAGTGACCCATGAGTACGGGCAGCGAGCCTCTCCTCCGGGGCTGGAGAAGGGCCAGCAGGTCGGGGCAGGCTCGGCTGTTGGAGGACTAAATAAAAGGGGATCATTTGAGGGAACAGTCTGCTTTTCTCACCGCCGGGGAACAAGCGCAATGTGTGGACCAATCGTGGGTCAAGCCGACCCCTTCACCGCAAGTTCCCTAACGCTGGCTGGCTTTAGGTGCCTTCTAAATGTCCCGCCTCTCTTTAGGTGAGACACATAAGACAGTGACATCCACCTGTTCCCACCGACATGGATAAACTCACCGTGATATCAGGATGCCTCTTCCTCGCTGCAGACATCTTTGCCATCGCCAGCATCGTCAACCCGGAGTGGATCAGCACAGGAGGATCAGCTGGTAGGTTGTTGTTGCCACTTTATTCTACTCCTCTGTGTTAGCTCAGCTCAAACCCTGATTTTAGGAAAAAGCACATACAATTTGTGTCAGAAGTCAGTAAAGATGTCATAGAAAGTGTTTTCAGGCGAAAATCAACAAATTTAAAGTGCCCATATTATGCTTATTTTCAGGTTCATAATTGTATTTTGAGGTTTTACCAGAATAGGTTTACATGGTTTAATAAAAAAAAACAACATATTTTTGTTGTACTGCACACTGCTGCAGATCCTCTTTTCACCCTGTGTGTGAAGGTCTCTGTTTTAGCTACAGAGTGAGGCATTGCACTTCTATCCCATCTTTGTTGGGAGGTGCCCATGTGCAGTAGCTAGGTAAAGATCACATCAGATAGCTGTTTTTGTTTCTACAACTTCAGTTAGTACAAGGCAGGATTAGCTGGGAGACTTCTTCTAAACAAGAGCGCACTTCCAACTTTGCGTGGAATACCTGCAGAACAGGGACATGTAAGTAGTTCTTTTGTAGATGATAGTGTGTGTTGTAGCAGTGTTTTGCCACTGAGAACGAGCTAGCATGCTAGCGCTAGCATGCTACGATTAGCCACCTCTTCTCGGATACTGACGTAGAAAGCCCAGCAGATTTTGAACAGCTCACCCGGAGACTAAAGGCAGAAGACATTCAGAAACCCATATCTCACTCAAAACAGCATGGATGTTTTCAAATGTTTCCAAGTTTGTATGCATGTGGAAGCACCAGAGACACAAACTAACACCCAAATCCCAGAAAAAGTGATTCTTTTCATAATATGAGCACTTTAAAACCGTTGCACACAAACATTGTCATAGGAGTATGGTTCTCAACCTTTTTGGCTTGTGACCCCTTAAAAGTAAGCAATGTCATCACAGGGTATGGCCTTTGTGTGATCATGGGTTGAGAGAGGTGATGAAAGTATCCCGTATTCACTAGAAAAGAAATAGAAAAAAAAAAAGAAATTTCCATAAAAGATTTTATCCTTCATCTGGTGATCGTATATCTTGGGACCCATTGGACCCCCCCTGATTTCCTTTTCATTTGTTTTAAATTCAACAAGGGATTTGTTTTATTTGAGCAGTAAGCAGCATAACTGAGTACACTTTAATATCAGTTTATTTATTGCAAGTAATAAATCGTGACATTCGCAAATCGCATATTTTCCTCATATCGTGCAGCCCTAAATGTAACCAAAGCCCCAAGGTTTTAAAAAGTAACAAAGTAGTGTCAACTTCTGCTCTGTGGTATTTTATTGCAACATGTTTAAATGGCCATGTTCTTGCATGAACATTTTCACCTATCCTTCAATGTAAAATAGGGAGTGTGGCACCCACAACGCAACTCATATTGTATATAATAATATATGTACGTAAATAATAATATCATATGCTGTCATTACAGTGCAGTGCACTTTAAAAACTAATTTCTCAATCAAGCTTCTTGCTGTATGGCTTATAGTAAGTAACGTGAAAAAATTTGAACAGTTTTGATTATGCGAGAGTTCAGTATTTGTTTATCTGTGCTTTTTTTTTACTGCTCTGAAGGTGTTCAGTTGTAAAAAGGTGTTTTTTATGCCACACGTTCCACTTCCTTGTGCCTACATCATCCACAATGCAACTTGGCTACTGACAATTCTGTTATTAGCTGCTCGCAACAAGCGAACAAGCTGGTCTGGTAATTTTTTTGTTTTGTTTTCAAACTTGTAGTCTTCAGCTGCAACCGTCGTTGACATACTTTGAGACAAATTATCAGATTTTAGGCAGCTCCCACTAAGCCACAAAATACTTTATTTTTGTCACACAGGCAGTAGTACTCCCCCTGAAAACAGACTGATGTGTAATATTATATGGAGTTCCCCCTTAAATTTGAGCAAATCATAACTAACTAGTCCAGTGCCTGTTCAAAATGTGCCTGTGGTATTGCTTTCTCCAGACCCATTGTACCCCAAAATTACTTACAGAAGGACCCCAAACCACTTAATGTAGCATTAAGTAGCACTTTGAGATTCTTTTATGAAAAGTGCTTTACAAATAAAATGTATTATTATTATTATTATTATTATTATTATTATTATTATCATTAATATGCAACTCCACTGTATAGCCTACTGACTTACAGTGTACTTTCACATCAGAGGAAGACATTGTACTACTACATTTACCTGACCGAGAACGTGGCAGATTCAGAATTTAATCACAAAATATCACAATTAAAATGTGGAATAATCAGACAGTCATGGCAGTGCGCTACCCATCTGGCCCGTTGTGAGAGCTAATCAGAACATCTGCGTTAATCAACCAACCGAGTACAGAGACGACATTCAGCCGGGCTCCGGACTCGGTGTGTCTGTGTCTGTGTCTGTGTGTGTGTGTGTGTGTGTGTGTGTGTGTGTGTGTAGAGAGAGTGAGGGGGTAGGTGGAAGGCAATGCAAATAAAGAGAGTTTTTGTTCAACTACATTTTAGTGTTGTCTTTTTCGTCAGCGTTATTTCATGTTGATTATCGCCACAGTCATGACGGCGGTCCTGTCTCGTCGTTATTCTTTTTAACTTTGTGTTCATTTCCATACAGGCTTCGAGGCTTGACGGTAACAAAGTATGGATTTGATTGGCGGGGGTGTTTTGCAGACGGTAATTTTATTATTGTTATATATTAGCAGTAGCCTGGAAATCCAGACCCAAATCCGAAGGATTAAGGGTCTGGCACTGACTAATGAAAACGGCCCAACTCGAGGGGTGGCACCAAGCATGCATTTGAAAATCTTTTTTTTTTTATGATCGCTGTGACAATTTTTTCAATACTTTTAACAACTTTCCTAAACTCTTAAGACACCAACACATCTACAACACACAATTGTCAAAACAGTTAATTTCATGCCCAAAATCACACATTGAAAACCAAACTCTAACACTAATTTTCAAAATACAACAATTCACTAACACAATACACTATGTCTACCAAAACAATGCAAACATATCTTAAAATCAAATAATTCTTCCAAAAGATGTTCTCTTCCAACAGGCACATTTAGTCAATCACTGTACAATGTCATACAAAACACTAACATCAGATGCAATTACAGAAACTGCATTATTTCATATGTGTGAGGTCTGCCCTTATACAATAGACAATAGTATATTGAATTGATCATAGATTGTGTTTTACACTGCAGTTTCTCTTGAAGCCTCGCTACATTTTTTTATTGGGTTTAGTAAATGTATGCATTTTGTTTATTTTGCTGCAGAAATTCAATACAAAAAAATGAATGACCCATCTCAGAGTAGCTTTATATATATCTATTTGCATAACTTCAATCTGTTGTTCAAAAGCAATGAAATAAAATGCAGGGGATATATTTGTGTTTATTTGTGAACAGCTGTTCACTTTGACTTTAGCCTATAAGTTAGGTTTAGAACATGATGTTATCTGTTCTGACTTACAGTGTGAAAGCATTTGTGAATTTGACAGTACATATCCATTGTTTTGGTCTTGGTTGAGCTTGTTTGTAAAAGATGTTCAAGCATTTTAAATGTGTTAACTGTATGCAATTTGTGTCAAAGCAACAAGAAATGTGTTAATTGTATAGCCTACACAGACCGATGTTGTGCTAACTGTGTTAAGAGTTTAGGAAAGTTGTTAAAAGTATTGAAAAAATTGTCATAGCAATCTTAAAAAACTGTAATGCTCCAAAATCCAAACCCCAAGTTCATTGGGTAACCAGGAAACGAAGTGTGAAGTAGATTGGATGAACGGGAGATATTTCAAAGACAGACGCACAGAGGCGTCCCGCTTTATTAGATAAGAGGATTTTATTAATATGTTGGCATTTGACATCAATGTCAACAACTGTTCTGGTTTCAGTTTGATTATTAGTTATCACCTATGTGATCTTTTAAAATGTCATAGATTGTACAGTCAATCCTAGAATTAAAGCATTGAATACAGGCGTTTACCAAATCCCACCGTCTTCTCCTTACGGTTAGCCTCCCTTGTTATTGCAATGGAGTAAAGTTCAGATGCAAAGTCCAAAAGCTAAACATTGACTTAAACTGATCTGACAGACAAACAACAGTACCACTATAGTATATGCCCAGCTGCCAGAAGTTCTGGTCAGCCTCCATCCTAATGCTACAGTAGAGCAGAGATACTGTAAGCACCTAACCGGCGTGCCAAGTGGTTATTACAGGATTTAATGTTGTAAAAAATACTGACTGCTGCTGCAAGTTGAGTACATAACAAGCAGTTTTTTGTCACATAATTGAACGAGTAACCACACACCTAAATATTTTTCTAAATCGTCATAGTACAAAATGGGCTGTTTTTTGGCCCAACTCAAACTCTGAAGGTTTTATCTTCCATTCCTTGATGGTAAACAGTGGTGTGAAATGACTCTACTGTACTAAAAGCTTTTTGCTCCTGTTTAATTATCCAAATAGTAATGACCTGAAGGCAGGAAGTGTTGTTTGGAAATGATGTGGGACTTTTAATTAGGCCTCCTGGGAGAGTAATGCTTTCCACCTAGAGAGTTCAAGTTCCTCAGGCTCAGTCATTTTATTTTGAGTGCGTAGTGTATATGGAAGTAAAAAAATTCATATTTTCTTCTCAGACAAACTTACATAATGATAATATAATAAGCCCATGCTCATTGTGAAAATGCACCATTATCATGCTCATTTTGAATCCTATCATGTGGGATTGCAGTTTATTGTAGCTGCTGTTGTACCACAAGGTGTGTGTGTGTGTGTGTGTGTGTGTGTGTGTGTGTGTGTGTGTGTGTGTGTGTGTGTGTGTGTGTGTGTGTGTGTGTGTGTGTGTGTGTGTGTGTGTGTGTGTGTGTGTGTGTGTGTGTGTGTGTGTGTGTGTGTGTGTGTGTGTGTGTGTGTGTGTGTCTGACTAACTGCCCAATATGAGCATAAACACTTGGTGTGTTTGTGTGCTTACTGAATGTGGTGTTGAGAGATTTGAAGGAGCAGGAGTTTACGAAGCGTTACCTGGAGTACAGGTTAAGGTTGGCTATTAGACAGACAGACAGACAGACGGACAGTGGTGTGTAAAGTAAAATGACTAATTTACTGCTTTCACTTTTTCCTCGCGGTCCTCTTTACCCGACTGACAGACACTTTCTCGGCTTAAAATTACGGCAACAACCGCTAAAAACACCACTACCTCGCCGTCCTCTACTAGCGATCGATAGCGATAGCGATACCAATTATTAGAAGTTAATCAAACAGATATTTGGATCCGATATGCATTTACAGTGAAAATACAAATATTTGGAATGTTAAACAGTTATTTATTACATTAGAAACTTTCAACATAATACACATTAAAAGATAGTCCGATAGTGTTGTGGGAAATTAAGTCCGACTCAGTGGGGAGTGAAACCGAAGCGGAGCGACAGACACAGAGCTGTAGCGGAGCCAAAGTAGCACACTTTTTTAAGTAACTTTATCGGTTATCAGGCAAATAAAAACGCAGATACAGATCATCTGCAAACTGGCAAAAAATGTCCCAATAATCGGTTCTATAGACGCACTTTTTTGGCTTAAAATTACGGCAACAACCGCTAAAAACTTAACTCACAGTCCTCTCTACCCAACAGACACACACTGAAAAATGTTTTCTCATTTATCCAGTTAAAAATGTTTAGGGTAATGGTTCACATCTGTATTTTCTAACTTGAGCCAATGAAAAATAAATCTTCCCTCAAACAATATTTTATTAAACTTGACACAAAGGATATTTTATCTGGTTGAAAAAAGTCAATTTAAAATAATATTTTTAATCTAAACAAGATATAGATTTAATCAAACAATTGTTTCTCATTTAAGAACTCATGTATTAGAAAGTATTTGCTTTATCCAATCAAATAGATATAATTAAAAAAAATTAACTTTTAAAAATACAATTTAATAAAAAACATTTGAAACAACCAAAAGATATGGAGTTAAAACATTTTTCCCATTATGGTACCCCCGCAGACCCCTCCGCGCCTACTCCGTAGCCTGACGTGAACCTCTCGAACAATGTAACTACACGTCGCGGCGACGCATGCCGCTGCGCCGTGGCTTGGTAGCATTGCATTTCCTCCGACTCGTTTCCTGGTTCTCCATAAACAACATGAAATCAAATTCACTTTTCCTGCTCCAGATTTCCCACCGTGGTCAGAAAATTCTATCACCCGCTCCCCACACACACACACACATGCCGGCTCGACGCACACACGAGCTCACAAGTATAAACATCAGGCCACTTACGTAGGCTACAGCGAAAGCTCTGCGTGGGGCCTGCGCACAACCATAAAACAAGCTTTATTCGAGAACAATGCAGTGAATTAGGGAAATAAACCAATTTTTTTCTGTTTCATCTCTACTAGAAATGCAGCTGTAGCAAGTATCTCACTATCTCTGTCCTCATTGTATTCATGGTGCTACAAATGATATCTAACTGTGAAAAAAGCCTAAAGAAGTCAGAAATTAGAACGGAAGTACAGAGAGTTGTTGCTATGGAGATAATACACAGTCTCTTCTCATTGGTGTAAACTGGCAGCTTTCAGAACGCCGCAGACCTGCACATTGCAAGTAGCTGCAAGTTTCAAATTGTCTCATCGCAATATAATCTGAACTGGGATTTCCATGCTTGACATCATTTACTGGGTGAACTGGGATGTGTGGGAACCCTAAATTAAGCTCTACAGAGCTGGTCATAGAGCCTCTTGACTTAGTTGGTCATGCCTTTCGGGTCCAGCTCCATGATGACTTTCTGGATATATTCAAATGTCAGTTTCAAGTCTTGGGATATTCCAGATTGAGGGCATAAGGGAGGCCCAGGAGAATGGCAACAGCATTTGCAACAGATGGAAACTTGCTCAGAACCTCTTGTCCCTCAAGTAAGATGCCAATGTCTTTAGGTACAGCTTGTACATCTCTGATAATGAATATTGCCATGGTTTCCTGCTGAAGTCTGAAATGTTCAGCCTCTTCCTTCTCCGACACCTGGAAAAGAGATTAGTTTAAAAAAAAGAAATCAGGAATTGATAAACTTGGGTTTCCCCCAGGTTAATGGCCTTCCAAGACCTCCACAATAGGACATCGGTCGTACAAATTTACCAGCGCATGAGACTCTAATTTAAGTGGATTGGAATTGCAACAAGGGGGGGAACTGATGAATCAACTGAAGGCAGCTGGGACCACAGTTACAAAAGAAACGGTTGGTAACACACTACGCCGTCATTGATTGAAATCCTGCAGCGCACGCAAGGTCCCCCTGCTCAAGAAGAAACATGTACAGGCCCGCATGAAGTTCGCCATTCACCACCTGGACGACTCAGAAGAGGCCTGGAAGAAGGTGATGTGGTCAGATGAGACCAAAATAGAACTTTTTGGCCTCAACTCAACTCGTCGTGTTTGGAGGGCAAAAAACACAGAGTACAACCCAAAGAACACCATCCCCACCGTCAAGCATGGTGGTGGCAACATCATGCTTTGGGGGTGCTTTTCAGCCAAGGGGACGGGACAACTCCATCGTATTGAGGGGAGGATGGACGGGGCCATGTATCGTGGAATTCTGGACCGACATCTCCTTCCCTCAGTGAGAGAGCTGAAGATGGGTCGAGGATGGGTGTTTCAGCACGACAACGACCCTAAGCACACCACCAAAGCAACAAAAGAGTGGCTGAAGAAGAAGCACATCAAGGTTCTGGAGTGGCCTAGCCAGTCTCCAGACCTGAATCCGATTGAAAATCTTTGGAGGGAGCTTAAAATTCGAGTTGCCAGGCGACAACCTCGGAACCTGAATGATTTGGAGGCTGTCTGCAGGGAGGAGTGGGCCAACATCCCTGCCGAAATGTGCACAAACCTTGTCACCAACTATAAACACCAACTATGGTTATCAATTTTAATAAATTCATATGATGTGATTTTCTGGAATTTTCTTTGGGATTCTGTCTTTCACTGTTAGAATGTACATATGATTAAAATTGTAGATTTTTGCATTCTTTGTAAGTGGGCAAACCTGCAAAATCAGCAAGGGGTCAAATATTTATTTCCCCCACTGTAATAATCATTACAATATAAGTCAATAGTGCGTCAACCCTATTAATGTAACGAAAAACGGCCAAGAATTCCCATGTACATCACAACAGATGTCTGCACGTATAAACATGTAGAAAAACATGTAAAATAAAAGTATATGAAACCTCCAGCGAAAACTGTGCTGAGACAGTGTCCCAGACTATAAATAATGTATATTGAAAAACATATATTATTATTATTGAGGACATGAGGGTGAGCAGGAAAGTAAAAAAAACATCTGTATCTTTTTCTACAATTGGCAGTCTTGTCTTCTCCTGAATGGCTCCACTTTTCTTTCTGATGACCTGCATCAGTTCACTGCACTTCTGCATCAGTGTTGCTTTACAGGGTGTTGTGGTTACAATGGTCTGCTTGGAGTTTATCCCTCTTCACCGAGCTACTTTATAACTTCCTCTGCAAGTGTAAGACAGGAAAGCAGTGAATGAAGATACACAAACTCTTTCTTTTTTACAAATGACAAAACTCATCTGAGGCGAGGCACGTACAACATCAACAAGCAAAGTCAAAGTAGAAAGTGCCATCCAATTAATATTTCAACCGATGTGAATCGTCACACATTTTAAACTGTTTAAATTGTCTTGCGATGCATTGTAAAATTGACATTACATTATAAAAGGCTGTGTGCATCATCATCTTTATCATTTTGAGATGCTCAGATCAAAGCGGACCCATCTCACCCGTTGAACCCTCCTGTCTCACATTACACAACGAAGTTAACGTTAATTATTTTTTAGTAATTATTAAAAGTGGCATCACCTGTAACTCAGGGACATATGCCTTTTATTTACATGAGTATAATGGAAGTAAAGCAGCAATCTATAACCTAATGGTTACAAATTATAACCGCTATTTACAAATAACAAGGGAATAAAATAGGGTGGGGAATATTAATTACTATAACGTTAAGTCTCGCCTCACTCAAGGTGGAGTAGGAAACAGGACTCAGGAGCGGTAACTTATTCAAAACTATGCATGAATTATACGCTATTACACATGTGGTCTTTCAGCCATATGTGTTTGCCTCTGTTGATCCTGTTTGTTTATTTGCTGCTTCCATGTGGAGGAAGGTCTGGCAATGCGAGACTGCTGCTTCCATGGCTGTACTACAGCTGTAGCACCATGGGTTTGTGCTTTTTTACAGGTATGTCTGGCAACCTGGCCAGGCTGTCAAAATCATGGAACGGAATATTCAAAGGAGAAACAAACTGACTTTAGCATTGTTGTCAGAAAAGATAGTATTTCAATTTAGCATGTTTCCTTACTATCTGATGACCTATTGTGGTCATTTTTGGATTTAATAAAGTAAATATAGACTATAACATGTTGCACCTTTTTTAAGTGTATTTCTTATCGCTCTCTTAATCATATTTTCATTCAAAACAAAACCCACTTTCCATAATAGGCGTGAAGCAAAAACACATTTCTGCTGGACTTGTTTTTTGTTGTTGTATGACGTTCAGTGGGACGTTCAGTATGCAGAGAAATGAATGCACTATTTACACTGTCCCCCACCCAGTGGTATGAAAGGATGTGTTGAGAGGAAACAGGATATCCTCTGTATATGGGGGACAGGTCAGCCTGCAGGAGAGTGTGGTTCAGGCCTGAGGTTCCCTTCTGTCTGGTCCTTGTGTGGAACTGAACCCATTTCAAACCAATGATAATGATATTTCAAGGGTTGTTGGATATGGGAGTTTTTGTATTTTTCTAGGCTCCAAAATTGTACTTGCATATCTTTTAGACATATAGTTTAAAGATACTAAACAGTTAAATGTAAATTGAGGGGTCTTAATGGCTTTAAATACCTGGTGTTTATTCTAAAGAAGCTTATTTCATGCCATTTTTCTCCTAATTAAATGATTAAAAGATGTTTCAGTGCTTCCCCGTGTTTTTCCTGCACTCTTTGTGATATTGGTTACTAGCAATTTTGGCCATTGTGACAATTATGTTAATTTGACAATTGCTGGGTTTAAATTACCCTGAATAAATCCATAAAAGTAAAGCTCCTCATTCTTCTGTGTCTGCTTGGCAGGCACTAACTGCTCACGGAGGATAATAAGAATGAAAAAGGAAGGGGGAGACAAAAGAATGAATGAAGATGTGGGAGGATTTAATTTTTGCATTTATGTGCTGTATGTTGTGTCTTCTACGTAGTCGGACTGAATGCAGAGTTGAGCAGATGCAGTCTCTGTTGGGCTCCGAATTTGTGTGTGTGTGTTTGTGTGTGTGTGTGTGTGTGTTTGCAGAAGCCCTCCTGCCTGACATCACAGCACCCAGCAGGCTTTGTGAGATACAGGCCGTCAGATCTGATGTAGGATCATTGATCTCTTCATATCTTACAGTTTTTTTTCTCTCTCTCTCTATCTCTGCGATGCTTTGGGGGTTTATGCCAGAACCCTGAGCCTGTTTGGTTTGACGTCATTGACGAGTCACTGGGGGTCACTGCTGCCGCTGGCACACTGCCCATAAGAATGTTTCCATACCAACATGTTTTTCGGTCATTGTGGGGAATCAGAGGGCCTCCTGGGAGGTCATCATGTCTTACAGCCAGAGTCAACACTATGAACAAAATTATGTCACGTTGCTATGCATTAGGCAGATTTTGTTATATGAAGCATGGAAACTTATCAAACAGGCTGCCAGCTACCGATATGCTATAACGTAATGGATATAATGTTCAGTAGACTGGAGTTATTATTTAGTCACTTTCTGAAATACCATCTGGGCTAATGTGTTATTTTCTGTGGAGCCAGGCTAATGGTTTATCTGTTAATATCCGTGTTGGATACTACTTGATCTGACATTTTCAGCTTCAATCAATTGCTACAGTTGCATCTATGCATGCTGGGATGCCACTCCTGATCCCTGATAAACATTAGCATTAAGAGGAAATAAAATCTTTCTTTCCGTGATAATGGGTGGATTATCTTGTTATCTATCGAAATAAATAACTTGTGATCTTGAGCTAATGGCATTAAAAAAACTGTTGCAAGCACGGCCATTCTCAGTTGCCATATTAATTACTTAAAAAGCAACAATAAAACTTGAAGTTCAGGGGGAGAAAATCCTCAGGGATTTTATATAATATTATAAAACTCATCTTATCAGCTTTATCAAGGCTGTGTGGATGTGGTTTGATGACATTTGATATACGTTGGCCTGGTAACCGAAGTAAACCACCCCACAACTGTCATCTGATATTGATTCAGATGTTGCTAAATCCTGATGAATACATCCAAGAATGTGACGTTACATAATTCCACCCACTTCGAACCAGTTTCAAGGGCAAAGACACAAAAAGACATCAAATCTAAGTGAAATAACCCAAAATGTTTGGCAGAAAGTGTTGTGTTCATGTAGGACCCCACCACTTATAGTAAGAAGCTGATTGAGAAAATAGGTTTTCAGGGCCTTTTTAATATAAGGTTATGGGTTGTAATACAAGGGTAAAACACATTTTTGAAACTTAACCTGTTGTTATCAGAAGCTGGTGTGTGTCCTTTGGGAAATAATAGACTGGCTAGTGGTCGGGTTGGCTTAGTGGGTAGAGCAGGCGCCCATATGCTGAGGTTTATGCCTCGATGCAGAAGTCCAGGGTTTGAATCCGACCTGTGACGATTTCGTGCAGGTCTTCCCCCTCTCTCACTTAGCTGTCCTGTCACATTAAAGGTGGAAAAGCCCCAAAAAATGATATATTATTATTATTATTATTATAATAATAATAATAGACTGGCTTAAGCCAAAGAGAGCAGATTATGTTGTTGGTCTGAGCGGGGTTTTCTGTACAGTTTAATAATGGAGTGATTTTTTTTTTTTTTAATAGACACACTCTGTCTCTTTCCTGTGAAAAAAAACTGCTGTGCTTTTAGACAGTTGACCCTCTGATTTTGTCACTTTTATTGATGGATCCAACGGAAAAGAGTTGTTTGTAAACTGCTGCGTCTGTTCTCCCTCTCTGTCTCCATTCAGGCTCTCTGACTGTGGGTCTGGTCCGCCAGTGCCAGACCATCCACGGCCGAGACCGGACCTGCATGCCCCCGCAGCTGCCCCCAGAGTGGATCACCACGCTCTTCTTCATCATCCTGGGCATCATCTCCCTCACCGTCACCTGTGGTCTGCTGGTGATGTCACGCTGGCGCCGCGAGGCTGCCCGATACGCCCGATGGATCGCCTTCACAGGGAGTAGGTGTTTGCTGTCATCCTCTTCCATCATTACCAGCTCTCTTTGAATCAATAGTGTCAAATTTCACATCAAAAGTTGTATATTCATGCACCTCCATGTCCATGCGATGTCTAATCCAGATATACTGTACATGCAGACCGAATTTTCTCTCTTTTATCAAATGACATTCCAGGATCGAGGACAATAGTCAGCCAACAGGAAGTGACAATCTTAAAAGTTGAGAGCAAAACACAAGCAGTCTCCTAAACATCAAATGTTCTGCATTACAAGACTGGAATTATATCTTTTGCGTCTTTTTCCTTTTTAAAGCATCAGCTACCTTCACAGCACAATTGTTCTATGTCGTTTGCAGCCGTTACATAACAGGATTTACGAATATCAAAGTTGATTTAATATGCTAAAACCTTTTAAGCTGTAAAGTACCACATCAGGGTCGGACATTACTGTAACTGCAGGAGGAGGCAAAACTGTCCATTATAGTTTATAAAATGCCTGCGGAAGTAAGAGATGCTCCTTGAGAATCTGCTGTGAAATAAATGGAGCTTACCTCGACATCAGAATTGTGTGATTCATTTCAGGAAAGCTTTTAGTCTGGTAATTATGAACATCTTGACAAAGTGACTGCAGAGGAGCTCTAATTGATGGGCCGGTTTCTATTTTTACAGGATAGAGACCTAGTTTATCTATCAGAGAGGACCAGAGCAGGAGCTGTGCTTCATGTGTCTCTCAATACAGAAACATATAAAACATGTTCTCACGAGTAGACCATCAATACAGCCTTCAAAGGTGGTAAAGAAGGGGTTTGGGGTTTGCCATGAAAAACCTCATATTTAATAATGAACCAAGTCAGTTGTCTAGAGTAGAGACCCCCACTGTCATGTCTGATGAACTCCAGCACCCTGTAACTGACATGGCTATTTATTTCAACCATGTATCCATTACTTTTAGCTAACTATTTCAACTCTTTAAACTGTTGTAACTATTTATTCATTCCTTAGGCAAACTATTCAAGCTGTGTATCTATTACTTAGCTACGTAGCTATTTTGTTTTTTTACCATTGCATTCACTACTTTGAGCGAATTCATCATTCATCCATTAGTTAGGTCATCGTTTATTACTTTTAGCTAACTGTTTCAACCATTTATCCAATGCATTTAGCTATTTCACCATTGACCTATTACTTTTAGCTAACTCTTTATCCATTACTTAACCTGTTTCAACTATTTAACCATTAACTAATGTAGCTGTCTGAAGTATTACTTTTAGCTAACTGTTGCAACTCATCTGCTGGCTTGCTAACTAGCTAGTGTTTATGCATTCTCAACACGTGGTATTCAGGTGTTACAGCTGGCCTGATATATTATATTATATTTTATATATTTATTTTTATTTAAGTCATAATTTCTGTATTTTCAAATGTGTTGAGCTGCTTCTACACTCTTTCCTCATACTCCCTGGAAACTGCAGAAGTACCCCCGGATCGCTGGATGTTAATCTTCCTTCCGTTTCCGTTTCCCCTTTGTCACAGTGGTCCTGTTCTGCATGGCTGCTCTCATCTTCCCCATGGGCTTCTACATCAACGAGGTTGGAGGACAGCCATATAAGCTCCCCAACAATACAGTGGTGGGCTCCTCCTACGTACTCTTTGTTCTGTCCATATTCTTCACCATAGTGGGACTGCTGTTTGCTGGGAAGGTATGCCTGCCCGGCTGACTTCTTCCTCTCTTTGTATAGAGAAACACCACTATTGGAGGCTTTTTTTTTTTGCATCGACTCTTTCCTGGCAGTGTTGAAAGTAGAGTGAGGTAAATCAAAACTGTGAAGCACCTGTGTGCGTTTTCCTTTTGGATGAATTATCATGGGAGCCAAAATCGCTGCGTTCCATCCGAGACTGGGAAGGCACAGAGAGTTCTTAAATGGCCTCCATCATTGTCATTCTGAACGATGAATGTGAAGTGGTGAAAATGGATTCAAACAATTGAACTGTATTATCCGTTGTCATCCTCATTCCATCAACCATGATGCACATAGACTGACACGGCCTGATGCAAGCCAAAACACCAAATATCCGCCGGTCACCTTCAATATGATGGAGGCCCTTCCCTGACCACACCTACATGGAACAATCGGTAAAATATACAGCAACGTTTCACTTATTGGCACATTTTATTTATTTGATTAGTTGTTTTTTTTGGAAAAGTATTTTTGAATAAAATGCCTATCCCAGAGTTCCCCTGCCAATAACACTGTATGTGTGGTGGATCACTTTGCCTTAAAGAGCTGTTAACCTTATATAATTAACTATATTGTTGAGTTGTAGGGTCTTGGGATTAATTCTAGAATTCTGGATACATGAAATGATTTAGCCATAGATTTAGCATAAAAACCCCAAAACTGGAATGTAAAATGGACTTTCAGGCAACATCTGTCCAAAATGATCACTGAGGGTGAGTGATGAAAAGTTGTATCCAGGCAGATGAGCTGGTCTCTATGATGCTGTTGAGATAAACCTTCAACAGTATGGATCTTTTTAGTGATGTAGTGAATGTATTATTCACCTTTCTGAGCATTTCCTGTTGTTTAAACACTGTATCATGCAACGACTGAATATATGAATAGTTTGTTTCCTATAATTGAGACAATGTCAATTTCATTTCTGGATAGTCAGTCTGTGTCATTTCCTAGAAGCACTGTGATGTTCTTGAATGAGCATGGAACATCTCATCCTATTAAAAAAATGACTTATTGGAAGACCGATTTGTCTCATCAATTTCTTTTAGAAGACCATATAACTGAATTGTTTACAATCTGAAACAGTTTACAGTGGGAGAAGGCCAGATACAGGCAAGATAGCAGCAGTTATGAAGGTCAAGGGCTCAGTTCATTCTTAATTCAAAGTGACAGTATATTGGAAAGCCAACATATAAATGTTTAGATTTTTGAGATACAGGATGTTTATCTGATGGCCAAAATGGGTTTTCAGTTTTCTGCAAATGCCTTCTGCCTTAAAGCACAGCTTGTTTAAAGTAGAATCTCACACCCACTTCCTATCCTTTGTGTGGATGCACAGAATGTTTAGGTTGCCATAGGAACATCTTAAAAAAGGTATTTGGTGATGGGAGTTTGTTTTTCTGAAAAGATCCAGTCAGCTATGGGTGACAGCCACAGGAATCCAGTCATCCCACTGCCCACTACTGCTGCCAAAAGTGAAGAATAAAAACTGCCTTTAACCTGCTATTATAAGCCCTGAAAATAATTTTGTCTAAGTTTATCTTTTTTGTATGCAAATGTTGCAGTTTTCTGGGCAGCAAACATAGGAGTACACAGAGATGTAGCTTCTCTCTCTCTCTCTCTCTCTCTCCACTGGGAAACATTGCCAAATTTAAGAAACCAACACTGACATACTTGCGGAAGGAAAGACATTTGGGACGGATGAAATTGAAACATCTGATCAAATTCATGTTAAAAAACAACTGTTCCAGTAACTGGTTACAAAGAAAAAAACACTGATACACAGACTGCCGTGTTAGTACTGAAGGAACATGGGAACAGTTAGTACTCTGAGAAATCAATCGTAAGATCAATGGGCTCAAAATACAGACAATAAGTTGCTGCAGTAGTGTAACATTTCGCTGCAGTCACCTGGAACACATTGCACATTTTCAATAGAAAAACTAACATGTCATCAAATATACAATACACCACTTTTAGGTTTCCAAGATTCAAAAACACAAATACAGCTTACATCAAATGAATTGGCATGATTAAAAATATAGACAATATAACATGTGAGAATACGTATCGTATAGGATTTTAAATTGTGAGCTCCTCAGTTTAGTTTAGGACAGATTTAATATCTACAGTAGACAATAACATGGTCAGATGCGCTGACAGTGGATATAAGGAGCCACTTCAATTCTGACCACAAGAGGGCGCAATTAGCCAAAACATCTGTAGCTCAACATTTGTATTTTGTGAGAGCCTTAATAGTGCCCAGCTACTGTTTGTTACCTTGTTCTAAGGCACAACCACATGCCAGCAACACACGCAGTTCAGTACAGTTCAATTGTCAACCCCTTCTGAATGTGTCGGATCCAGTGTAGAGGCTTGTGTCAGGCCACGGTGGAACTGCTTTGCTGCAGCTTGGCCATTCTCGCAGCCACGAGGAGCAGTACGCCGGTGAGGAGCTCCAGACTGTAGGAGAGCCAGGCCAGACCCAGAGACCAGCCGAAGGAGGTGTGAATATAGGCCAGACCCTCCGCCCCCACCTGCCTCGTCGTCTCAGCCAGGGCCTTGTCCGAGTAGATGATGTAGAGGCTCACACCACACAGCGTCAGCAGACCTGGAGAGATGCATTACACATACATTTCACTTTTCTTTTTTTAAAGAAATATTTATGTTTTTAGGCACAAACACTTAAGACTTTTTTTAGGCAATACACATGCCGGCATTGTTCTTCAGCAATTATAAAGTGGAAATTTGTCAGCCAGTCTCAGAGTTCCGTGCTGAGAGCACATCAATAAAACCAGCAATAACATCATGCCATTAGCCACCCAAAATCTCATATTGCGAGAGACAGGAAATGTACTGACGTACGTGTTGTCTGCTTACACAACATCCCAGTCATCAGAGACTAGACCGAGACACGCACAAACCCACACAGTCCCATCAAGTTTCATAGTGTTGCTATTGGAAACCCTTTTAATGTTGTCAGCTTGCTACTGGTTTTAAGGGGATGCAAGTGGAGCGCAGAGGCTACCCAGGGCGAGACTAATAATAATTTTATCACAATTACACCCCAAGGTGCTATGGGCTCAGAGAACTAGGAGGAAGCTGCATCTGATGTCTCATTTGTATGCGGAGAAACACAAACGGAGCAACAGACCTGAAACTGCCTCACATACTGTAGAAAGGACTACTATTACAAGCTACTATAGCTGAAAGGTGTTATTGGTGGACAACAGCAACAATTGTGATTATTGATAAATCTTTTAAAATGACGATTACCTCTGACCAATAAGTAGTCCGACTTTGCAGTGATACTCCACCTCCTAATATAGGCTCAGCTTGCATGAAACCTCGACGGAGGTGGTACAAAAAAACAACTTTTGCTAATGGAAAACCAATAAAGAGCGAGTCAGGTAGAGTTGCGTTGAGCCGTGCCATGCAGTGGAAAAGCGGCATTAGTCTGTTTTTTCCCCTTATTTTCCTTTAATTAGTCACAGCAGCTTTTCAAGGCATGATCACACTCTCGCCCTCTCACTTTTGGTGTTAACATGCATTTCCTGGTTGTATAAGGGGTTTATGATGCACTCTGAAAATGCTCGATATTTAATTATTTAATTAGCGAATACTTGCCACGGAATGTAATTAAATAATAGAATTTCAAGAGCGGAAGAAGGAAACCAAATTTGGGGGACAACAAAGAGACCATGAACAAAGAAACGCCTGGCTCGAAGGCTGGGACAGTTTAAAAGTCGGGCAGTCTACAAGTTCACAAGACCACTCCAATCTAATTGAAGCCTTTATTCCATTCCACACATTACCATGTGCTGCTTATTAAAGGGAGAACATAAAGTGTCTTTTTAAGTAAGTGTTGGTCCATCACAAGGTCTTCTTTATGGAGGTCATAAGGCGTTAGCGAGAGAGCAGCCAAGTGATTCAGACAGAAGAGCTCTACCAGATGCTCAGGCACCACCAATAACTTAATTACAGTAAATACCCAGATTAGCATAATAGTGTAAACACGGTTAACGGTAATCTAACTCTCTCAACAACCCACAGTTACATAATTAATTTGATAGTTAAATATTTATCAAGTGGGGTGTGCTTAGAGTAAGCAGTAGGTAAAAGAAAGACTTTGTTTCTGTTGTTATTGTTGTTGATAAATCTATACGACCTCTTAACACAAGCAGTTGTGTGTAGTTTTATTTGCGATACGAACATCATATTTATTTTTTGCCTAAAACAAGTACCCTCTGTCTGTAACTACCAGCTATAGTTCTCTTTAACTTTTTAAAAAGACTCTGCTACCTTTGTGGCACAGACTCGAAAACCCACACCAAAAGAAACAAGACGCTGGTGTGTAACTAAATCTCAAGTTTATTATGAAAGACTGATCCACCTCTGTTAACTAAATTAGTTTGATTCTGGCTACGACCTTGTTTTAGATGTGATAACCAGGTTGTTGGGCTACATGGCAGTTTTTGGCAATATTTAGAGTCAGCCCCTTTACATTTGTGGTGTCTTAATGGATGCTGCTTTCCTCAGCTGCAGCCCGAAAGCCTTTTCAAGGTAAGCAGGTCATCATGCTGAGTGCTGGGACGGGAACTTATCCATTTGAACAAAAAAAGATACGAGTACGACATATGCTATTGCTTTAAAGAGAATTATGTTTTCCACATGTGCAGCAGTAGCTGTAAAAAGATAGACCTTCCTCCTAATCTAAACACCTTTCAGTGTTTGTGTTCTGGGGCTTTCAAATGAGAGGATGGTGGAGAAAATCACAAACTCAATAAAGAGCATTTATTTTGAGAAATGCTGTATATACTATTATTAGGGATAATCAACCTTCATATCTATATCTATCTAATTGTAAAAAATACAGTTCCTTTCACTCTCATAAAAGGATAATATGGAACTGTATTTTTACAATTATGATCATATCATTGTGCAAAAAATAGTAGTGATTCCAAACAGATAATTGAAAATGTACACAATTATTTATTGACTGATATGACACACAGTTGAACAGTTTACAGTTTTTTTTTTTTTTTTTTTTTTTTTTAAATCATTTAATAAGACTGTCCTCCCTTGTTTGTACAAGTAGCTTGCGACCCATTGTTAGGTGGGGGTGCTAATTTAGGAAACGCTGTGGGTCGTATAAGAGGGTCGGAACAAACAACCTATGTTGTATGGGTGGAGGACTTGTTGGATTTTGCCATATGCACCAATAGAGAAAAACAGTGATACTGATTTTAAACACATCGCCAACCACCCTTTTTGTTTAATAAACAACTTCTAAAAGACATGACGTAAGTCTCTTGTCTGGTTAGTTGCAGTGCATAGATTCTATATCCCACATCAACCACCAAGTTAATGGCCCAGCATGTGCAGGTTTCGGGAGGTCTTAACAAGTGCTATCCTCAACTTTCCAACACAAACGATATGAAATGAAATACAGAACATTAGAGAGATGCAAATTTGAGCTGCAATCGTTTGCGAAGCATATTTACCTCCCCAAAGATCAATTAAAGCGCTCATAACCCATCTGACCAAGTACAGGATGAAGCCTTCTGACGTAACAGCAACAAAAGACACACACACACACACACACACACACACACACACACACACACACACACACACACACACACACACACACAGTTGGGTGATAATAAACGCCAGTTCCTATGGCCACATGAGATCAATAACTATAAGCGAGGCCAATTTCAGCCCTGCACATGAAATGCTCCCACCTGCACAAATTAAACACATGGCCTTGCTTTGCTGCCACAACCCAACCATATATACATTCCGCCAAACCCTCCACAGCTTTCTAGTGTTTCCACTTTCTTCTGTGATATTAAATGTTGTTCAACCGTAAATCACCGCCACATTGATTGTGACCATTTTCTGATCTAAACCAATAAAAAGTATCTGTTCTTTGCTTTTTGATCATTCTGCTTCAGCACTTGCCTTGTGCTGAAATGTGCTATATAAATAAAATCGCCTTGCCTTGCTTCTGTTTCAATCCGAACATCAAATAAAGAAAAAAAATACTAACAAATTGACTTAATTTTATTATAATTAACTGTGTTGCAGTTACCATATTCTTTGACTTAAATGCTTTGTTTGACCAAATCAAACCCTAAGAACTAAGTTTTAACTTTATGCAAAAAGAGTGCCTTGGACCGGTCTTTTTTTAACTAAGTTTCCAATGTCTTTACATTTTTAAAGCAATAGGAGTACATTTCTATCCACAGGTACCACTACAACACTAAATGTATGAAAGGAAAATGCTATTTACAATGTGGGGAAAAGTGTGAGAGCTATCCTGTCCCTCACCGCACACAGCCATTTGAGTGAAATGAGCTTCAACACTAACCTGACTCCGCCAGATGGATTGCTTCGCATTTGCGAGTGGAAAACTGGAGCTCGCGAGATCAGGACGGTCTCATTGCCTATCACGACAATTGACACCTTTATACCACTTTTTTTTTTTTTTTTTTTTTTAAATGATCCAAAAGCAGAATTGCATTGATGTGTACCGCTCTCTTGCACTTACTATTAAAACCACCTTACCTACAAGCTTAGTGGCAATAACGTGTAACTTCAATGTTTCAACCACGATTAAATCTTAAATGTGATAAAAGCAGCATCGTCTTCTGCATGATAGAAAACACAGGCCCAGTAGTTGTGAGAGAGCATTGTCCCTACTGCATAGCTGGATACTCCCTGCTCTATCTTTCGAAGCTCTTTGAATTAGTAATTGTTGCACTGATTGATCTTGGTGGTCAGTGCTGCTGGAGATGGATAGATAAACTGAGAGGAGACCTGAGTGAAGGAACTGAACCTTAACTTACTGCAGATGAAGAAGTAGGAGGCTGTGCCGGTGAGGAGGACGGGGCTCCGAGCCAGGGAGCTGACCAATCCACAGATGCCACCAAACAGCAACAGGACCAGGCTGAAGGGAAGCACCACCACTATTGCACTGTGCATGCCTGCACACAGATAACACAAAAACAGATGGATTATAGAGCAGCTGTGGAGTTATTGCTGTCTTGACAATGATACTTCATTAGCAGAGCAGGTTATGAGCACAGGGTTTCATCAAAGATGGAGGAGAGACTCACGCAGCATGAGCAGCTCAGTCTCCGTGTACTTGGAGGAGTCAGCTGGGAAGGAGTCAATAGAGTCTGTGGTCATCTTCCCACCTAGATGTCACAATCAAAAACACCCAAGTCATAAACCTATCTGCAATTTCACTCAATTACTAATTAGGTTATTAAATACAGCACCATAACCTCAATCATTATGAGAGAGAGTTATGGAAAAGTAGCCTACCTTCGTTGATGCTCCACAGTCCCGAGTGGGAGCTCATGTTCTCAAAGTCGCTTGTATTCGTAGGATTCATCTCTATGATGTACCAATATTCGGTTCCGAGGGAAGTCGCCAAAAAAGCGAAGCTCAGAATTCCGCAGATGCCGGCTGCGATCACCAGAGAGCCAAAGGTTACCTTCATCCTGCACAGTTGAGGGTTTAATTCACGCATAACGGTGATGGCTTGGACTCGTGCGTAACGCGGGTTTTGTGGCTTTGAGCAAGTCTTTCACGTTGACGCGCTCATTACGAGACGTGCAGTAAGTTCAGACAATAGTACGGTCGCCGGTCGAGGCTGTAGTTAAAATATACAGGATGGAGATGAACCTATCCCAGAGTTGCGCGAGGATGAGGAGAGCCTTACTGAACAGCAGCAGCTTCTGTCTGGGAGGGACTTGGATTCATTCGGGAGGCGCACACGATTATAAAAGGCATGCAGGGAGAGAATAATGGGAGGAAAATGGGCAGAGTCTACAATCAGCTGCGCTTTAACAAAATAATTGACAGAATAAGCATACGTCTTTGCAGCACCACTGGACGGATCAGTCCAAGAATACATCACCAAAGCGATGGTATATTCCACAGTAAAGATGACAAAATAAAACCCTTTAGGTGTATGGGTTGTATAGCTTTCCTCTTGCTAGTTTCATCAGGCTCACCTAGATGCTACACATTAGTACATTTCCCATCAAATACCACCCCCCACACTCAAATTAATAAATCAGTGTAACCAGACTGAATAAGTTTAATGAATAAAAAACATATATAAAGTGAAAACAGTAAAGATGACAGATATGCCACATGTTACAAAGAAGACATAAAGGAAACAAGGAAATAAGTCCAGTGAGAGAAACCAGTCAGTCAGCCAGCAACAATGAATCTTTCACACACAGCGCCCACTTCATTCATTTGCATCTATTATGGTGTCACTCTTCGCCCATGGCTGTCTTGATTATATCGGCTCTTCTCAGTTTTGCTGCCTCTTCAAACTTGGTGATGCTCTCATTACAGGATTTGTTCTGCGAGTGGAGGAAATGAAATCTGGATCAGACATAATGTTCTCACAGGAAATGAGTTAACGGATGGAGATCTTAGTCGCGCTGTACATCGCAACTATTGATTTAAACTTGTTTCTTGTAGGCTGCCAACTTCACACCTGGCCAGGGATTATGGATGGAAAAATAAATACTGAATGAATAAATAACTTTTGAAGACATGTAAGAATAAAACATGAAACGCTAAAAGACGAGATTGGAAAAGTATGTTGGCAGTTACATAGTTTTATCCAACAGTCAATTGATTAAATGATGCATCATATAAGTCAGTAATGGGAAATTTAAGGAGTTCTCTGAAGAACATACAATGATGAACTTCTGCCTCTCCTTCTGTAGTTTCAAGAAGTCCTCCACAGTCAGTTCTTCTACTTTCTTCTTCAGGGCGATGAATTGGCACGACGGTGAATGAGACTTGTGCTCCTTTCTGGCAACAAAACGAGACAATGATGAGGGGGAGCAAATATTTCAGACACGCATATGGAAGGAATGGACATAGTACCAGGCACTGTACTTTTTCTACATCATCCATGGGCGTCATTTAAAGCAAATATAGATGTGGGAAACACCTGTACAGCATGTTTCAGTAAAGCTTCATATGGCTGTGATGTAATCCCATGGCATGTCATTTTCTGAAGCGCTCTAACGCTTCTTGATCAAAACTACATTATTTACGTAAAGTAAGGTTTCTGCTCGGAAATGAATAGTCTGTTTCCGATACAAGTCTGCTTACTGTGGAGAAAACAATAGAATAACACTAAATAATATACACCATCTTGTAAACAGTGATTAAACAATAAATGTTGCCATTTCAATGACCATGAATATAAAAGGAAAAATGTACATAGTTACAAAGAGTTGAGATAGTTCATGTCTGAAGTGCTGCGGCAACAGTCACAAACACTGAATAATGATGTAACACACCAAGGAGGAAAGTCTTGAGAATTATAACATAAGTGGGAAATGTGGTCAAAAGTATAAGCAATATAAAGAAAACTCCAGCTACCTTTCACCTGGCTGCATAGGCTTTTCCAGTGTTACGGCAAAATCTGTGACCCACCAGAATGTGTCACTGTAGAGCTGGTCTACCGGCCGTAAATCATTTTGTGACTTGGTCAAACCCGGGCAAAGGCATTAATAAAAACTATATAAAAATAGCGTTCTTTTAACTGTACAGTCCCTCCAGAAAAACGCGATTATGCGATCGCATAATTCAATGCATAATCAGCCAAAGTCCGCATATTTATGCGGGGGCCGCATTTTTTCAAATACGCCGCACTTTCACCGCATAAATTGCCGATTTCTTGCATGATTTCATAATCCCCGCATTTTCGTTGCAAAAACGTCAAATATATATTAGCAGAAAGTTGAAAAATGTTGCATTTACTTCACACAAGAGCAGCCATTTTCCCCTGTTGCCATGGGAACGTTATGAAGTGACGTAATTACGCGACGTGAACATCATCGAAAAGCAGGGTGTTGAGGGGATACTTTTTTTTTCATCAAACCGCAGTTTTTGCAAGTTCCTGCAATTTTTGCAAGTTCCCGCAATTTTATTAAATATAATTGCATAAATATCCCGCATATTCCATCTCATTTTTTAAGAAAACATGCTGCATAATCAAGGATTTTTGCCCACAACAATCACAAAAAAACTCTGCATTTACTGTTACAGGTCATTTAGGATCCTCAGATGAAAAATTACACAGTTCCAGAAACATTTTAAAGTTACATATTGTCACTTTAAAAAAAAATTTTTTAATTCATTAGTCCATTAGTTGTATCATCGGATCTTGATTTTGTTACCAGTCAGCCAAAAAGGGAAAACTGTCCCTGGGTCAAAAGAGCTGCCTCAAAATGCATTTATGAATAATTTTCTGTTAAAAACATATTTGGCCAGTTTCAAAGTTTATAAAGGTACTCCACATATTTTACACATTAAAGCTACATTGTGTAAGAATTCCTCCCATCTAGCGGTGGAATTGTATATGACAACCAACTGAATATTACTTTCCAGCCCTTCCTCCTACGGTGGCCGAACCCGAAATTAGCTCTCTCCATCGTTTACACGCAGCTGTTCTAGCCACTCCAATATTAACTTTGGTCTTGTTGCTTTGCCTGTCGCGTTGTCGTTTTAATTCTCTTTTTCGCTTCCCTGGCGAGTAATCTCCCCCTGGCATTCATCACGGTGCCAATAGGTGTAAGTGGGCGGAAGGCCGAGGTATGTCCCTCTTTGGCTAATGTATTTTAAAAGATGGAGGCGCTACATGGCTGCCGTCATTCGAGCGAGTCGCTCGTATGTATTCTGAATGTCAGATTCTATGCTTACGAGAATACTTTGATTAGTTGGTGGAAGTCATTACACATGAATGAGCACATATTTGTCAAAGAACAAAAAGGGTTTTTTGTAAAGAATCAACTCAAAAAAGTACACAATGTAGGTTTAGGATCAGTTTCTTAGTCATGTTAAGTATCACTCAGCCAGCAAAAGCAGTAATGTCTTCTGAAGATTTCTGAAGTCTAAGAAAATAACCTTGATGACGATGTCTTGAAGACTACACATTTTTAATGCAAAGTCTGTGTTAACGTGGCATTTACAAGATGTGGCTGTTTACCAGGCAGAGAGGGTCTAAAAAAAAAAAGACGCTATAATTTTGCATTATGGGAAATCAGGGGGTCCAGTGTACCCATAATAAGAAAAAAAAGGTTAAGGTATCTCTATGACCATTCTTTGTTAAATCTGTCTCTTATAAGCCCTCTAACTTTATGGAAGTGAAATTTTGAATTGCCGGAGTGCTCCTTTACCTTATATGCTTATACTGATTATATATTTTACTCTACAACCTACTTGATTACTTTGCTATTTGTGCATATAATTATGTTGTGCGATTGCTTGTTGAGCTATTTGTCATTTTACCCTGCTGAGTAATATTACATTGTACAGAGTCAACCTATTTCTCTAGAGATAAGACTAATTAGAAAAATAAGATTAAAAAGGTATTGTGGAGGATTTTCCCGAATTTTAGAAAAGAACCGCCCTCTGTACTTTTTGAAAAAATGCACATGTGCAACACTGCCTGCTCCCGAGAAGGAACGCCTATTAAACGTGTGCACGAGAGTGCACTGTTTACAAGTTGCTGTCGGACTCGGCATGGCTTATACAAGCCTACTTTCCAAAAAGAGGATTGGCACTTTTTCACAAATTGAGATGTTTACCGTGTGTGCGCGGTGCGTGACTTGTGCCAGGGTTAGCATCGCTAATCATAGCTTACATCAACTTTTACTAGCAGTGATTTTAAATGGATTTCTCCAAATAGCATGCCAAACTTTACCTGTGGAGTAGGAACTTCACGACTGAGGCATCAGTGGGAAGCCCAACCTGTGCTTTAAGCGCACGCCAGCGTGTGAAATATTCTCCCAAAAGCTTCAATGCTTCAATGAACGGCTGAAACTGTAGCTCAAGCTCACCACACATATACACCTGAAAGCTAGGGACGTGCACGTACAACGGCCTTACGTAAACATATCACCAGAATGATTGACAACTAGGAGGACCAATAGTCTTGATGATCCACCCGGAAAAAGAAAATCCTCCACTATACCATTAACATAAATTTAACATAACATAAATTGATTAAGAAATGAAGCTGCATAAATCTCCTGTCCTTTTATTTGCGTTTCTGACCCATGAGCCTACTAATGTGCTTATCTTACTCCGGGTCGTCCTGCGGTTCCCAGCCCTCCAGCTCTTTGAGGCAGAAGAAACACATGGCGATGTCTGGGCAGTTGTCTGAAGGGGTGTGAATGAAGCCAGCTTTGGCCATCTGGGGAAACAAATTAACAGACCGACCACATTAAAAATAAATAAAATTTGAAATTGTAGCTGTATTTATTGCTTCAAAGATAAGTTGTGAACATTGATTGACAACTACTTTTTTTGGTTCAATCAATATTCCATTACCAAGCAAAAATGTCGACAACTAAAACAATAAGCAGATTAACTGATCAGTAGATCCACAGAAAATAAGAGAAAACGATTGAGTCCTTTTCCAAGCAAAAAAAAGGCAAAGTCTTCAGTTCTTTTTGAGTTTTGGCTGCCTGTCAGACAAAATGACCTTTAAAGATGTCACTGTGGGCTCCAGGTAATTGTGGCATCGTTTGTTGTTGTTTTTTGGCTGGTGAGTGAAGCAAATCTATCAGCCCTTTGCATATTTTACCAGCATTTGACTTTTTAAATGTGATGATTTGCTGCTCTTTTCAGCTCTATATCATTGTAAATTGAGTACCGTTGAGTTTAGGAACTGACAAAACAAACTGAAGAGGTCACATTAGGCCCTTGAAAATTGGGTTTGGCAATTTTTCACAATTTTCTGAACATTGATGGACTAAATGGTTAATGTGTTACTTGAAAACATAACCAAGAAATTAGTCCACAATGAAAATAAACATTAGTTGCACCCCTTCTTACCTATATGAACTAAAGCCAGTGCTTTTAATCAAGTCCTGTGTCTGAGCTCCAGGTTATGCAGGTAACGTTATTCTTTTAAAATCTTAGCTAATAACAATATCAACAATTAACAATATCTACAGCACTTGCTTTGTTATTTGACTTCAAATTAGGGCGACTTTCATTTGTTAAATGAATAAGCAACACAACTTTCAATCTTACATCTGACAGGCCTGTGTTACCAATACCAGTTTCTTACTCTAGCCAGCTAACGTTAGATCTAATTGTTATTGTGTTAGCTAGCTACCGTTAGCCATAGCAAAAGTCAACCGTTTGTTCACTCACGTTCTCCGGGGTACACGAACAGTCTTCGTCGAAGGGCCACCCCTCGAAAGTTTTCAGTCTGTTCTCATAAAAGTACATTCTAATGTCCTCTTCTTTGAATAGTTCCATTGTATTTCGCGTTAAATGTCCTTTGGCTTGAACTAACGTGTTACCACCATAGACAGTATAAAGCCACCGAGCTAAAGGGTGTTTTCAAATTTTGGCGAACGTCCACTTCGACTGTTTTGATTGGTGGATGAAGATCACGAGCGTCCCGTATTTTCTTCTTCGTGGATCAACACCATGAAAAACGCACAGATACTCCATCTAGTGTTGTGGCTTTGTATGGTGTTCGGCTGCGTGCAACATTTTAACGTCAACTTTTACTGGTGCTAAAACTTTGAACATAAAACAAACAACTACAGTAATGTTTAAAAAGGTTTATGAAAGAAGATGGAACACATTTCTCTCGTCGTCTTTCCCTGAACCCAGACAGAAGTTTAAACCATATATATATATATATATATATATATATAAAAACCCCAAACCCACATCCACCGTTTGGCATCACACTTCCGTTTATTTTTCATGGGTAATGTAGTTCTTGGTTGGCCTGGTCCTACCGTCCTACCAGACTCTCGTACATTTCATTTGGAGGGCGGAGCCACGCTAGTTCTTGGTGGTTATTGGTCCAAAACACGACGCGCGGAACTTTGTGAGGACATCCCATCCTCTGTCAACAACCGGTTCAAGACCGCTCAGTTTTGCCCTTATATACTGTCTATGGTTTTGCCTCACATTAGCGCTTGTATAATCCCTCACCTAGTTCACAGCGTTAACAGTGTGTCTGGCGTTACATATGCAGACTAGTCAGTTTCTTTTTCTTCTTCGGTGTTGTGGCCATGGAAGGACGGTGTGCTGTTGAGACTTGGGCAGTTGGCTTGTCAGGAACATCATGCACACCGAGGGTCAAGTTTGGTTTGGGAACAGATGTGTTCCTCTGCACTGGCAGCGACGAGGTCTATGTCTTCAGTACTGAGGAGAGAAAACTCACGGTTAGTTGCGTTAACTCATAATTAAACGCTGATGATCAGGCATCCCAATTACACTGCAAAGCTAGATTACTACTATAACTATGTGTCGACATGTTCTGTATGTTTGACTGTTATGTTGTGGTTTTGCAGGCTGTCCTCCAGTTTCCTGATCCTGTGAGTGACCTGGTTGGAAGTCATGACAAGCAGCTCCTCTATGTAGCCTGTAGGAGCGGAGTTTATTGTGTCAGTTTACAATTTCAGCTATCCAGGTATGAACCTTCACATAGGTGGTCCAGTTTTACTGCAGAACAATAGTTATGTTTAGTCCTCTAGTTCACAGATAATGTAAATAATCATGAATAATAATTACCCTTGTGTTCTAAAAACCTTGCTAAATTGAATCCTCTCAATGCCTCTTCTTACTTATGTGATCTTTCACCTGTGCAGAGCTCCCAGCTCCCCAGCTGATGCATCCTCCAGTCTCGCCGAGCTGAAAATCCCCTCTGAGTTTCTTGTTGTTGCAGAAGAAGGAGTGTTATCAGTGCTCCTCGTCGGCTCTGTGTTCCTGACTCTTTCCCAGACAGACACATCCTGGATGTTGACTCTGTACAAATCCTCAAACTATGAAATGCTCAGTTCATTCAGTCTACCGCTGGTGTCAGGAGTTGAACGCAATGACACTGAGGGAACGACAGCAATGAGAACGAGGCCTGTGCTGATTTGTGTCCATTCTAATGATGCAACACCACCACCTTCATCGGAGGCAACTTTAACTGACGATCACGTCCGCCTCGACCCGGTCCTCTTCAAGCTTCTGTTTGGGGTCGACGCCGCCCTCGCCAAGTCACCAGTCATCCTTTGTGGCCTGCCAGACGGTTGCCTGTGTTTTCTCCCTCTGCGTCTCCCGGGATCGCGGCTCAGAGTCCTGCACAGCCTTGAGCAGCCAGTTGTATTTGTTGGAGCATCTGTTGTCATGGAAAGGGGTCCGGGACATGCACAGTGTTTGGTGGCAGTGGGTGAACTAGGGAAAGTGGTGCTGATCAAAACGGACAAGGGAGGGTCAGAGGGAGGGGGCAACAGAACTGGTTTTATTGAAGGGTGTGTACCTGGGCCTGTCATGTGTGGCTGTGTGGATAAAAACTGTCTTTACTACAGCACTGGGTCAGACCTGCTGGTACTGGATCTATCTGAGGGATTATCTCAGAGAGAAGGCCAAGAAAAGGATGAGGAGACATCCAGGAAGACAGAAGCAGCCCTCCAAAGCCCCACCAGTTTAAATGTGTGTAGAGTTGCTGCCTTGGCTGAGCCTAGATGCAACACTGCAGGTAAACAGGCCTAACATTTAGGCAATAGGTATGGTATGGTTTAGTTAGGGGTCAAGTGTGTTCAAGCGCGCAATGCACCCCCCCCCAACACTAAATTCATGTTATCCTCTTCACAGAGGCCGGTGTGACTTTGACAGAAAATACATGAGAAAATAAGGGTGATATGTGACAGGGATTGATTTGCTGTCCCAAGTCTCTGCATGTTAGTTGACTAATATACAAGCCAGAACAATCTTTCTTTATGCTGTTACATTTTGCATAAAGGTGTGCATCAAGTCTGCAGCAGGCAGTGACCCTCCTTTCCATTTAACTTGCAACCCTTAAGACTAAACTATTAGTTTTTTCCTAATTGCTTTTACCTTTTACCAGGTGAAGTTCAGCTGCTGGGGCTGTCTGTCAGAGGGCAGCTCCAGAGGATTACCTTACCTGCGGGGAGAGAGGATGCAAGGTTGTCCAAGGGGCCTTCTGCTCTGGTGGGACGCAGCGTCAGGGACCTCCTGTCTGCTATCGGGGACGTCTGTGAAAGGTATACGTTTATTGTAGTCAATTTCTTATTTTTATTTATGTTTTCTGCTGTATGAAGGATGTTTTATTCTATTATCTTTCCTGACTCTTGTCATGTGAAGCACAGTGGTCAACTTCTGTTGTGTTTACTTGTGCTATACAAATAAATGAAATGAAATGAAAATAGTTAGTTTTCTGTTGATATACATTTGATTTTCCTTGCTTTCCTTTTAGAGCATCAGTGCTGAAAACTGCCATCAAATCCAAAAACCAAATTCTGAGGCACCTGAATCAGGTGCTTAACATCAGCTTCCTGCTGAAAGCCAGTGCAAGTAGTGAAGAGCATCTTCCCATCCAGGAGAAGCCAATCAGATGTCATGGCGTGACCAGTTGGAGCAGATTGCTTCAAAAAGACTCCCTGAACCTGACATGTGTCCTGGATAATCCAAGTCCTTATATCTTGGAACGCGGCTGGACACTGAGCATCGCTGTATTTCCTCTGTCCTATCCTCCCAGTGCTGGAGGGGAAAGCTCCTCTACAAATTTTTCATTCCCGTTCCACAATCTCCATCCAGGGGAGACTTTAGAAGTGTCGCTGCCCCTAGCAGCCGCAGGCGAAGCATCCTTCCCCATGACCGTGAGCTGCTCACTCATCTTCTCACTCACAAGTCTCCTGGGAGAGGAGGCCGCAAACCTTCCCCGTCTGCAGAGTCGTTGCATCAGTTTGCCCTTAAATGCACTGACAGTGGATTGGTTGCACGTCCTGCAGGTGAACAGTCCCACAGCCACCCATAAAAAGGCCACATCTCAATCCAACAACACGATAGATACCGTCCAATCTTTTTTAAGATCCCGCCGGGTCAGGTGCAGTGGAAGAGGGCAGGGAGGAGGAGAGAGTGCTTCAAAGCCTGAGCGAGAGTATTCAGCAAGTATCCGGGTGTCGTCAGAGTTACTGAGGGATACCCTATTGTTGAAAAGCTCCGATTTGGACACTCACATGCCAAAGTGGCCCCCTCAAAATGTGGGCCTTTCTCTGCTGGAATGGATGTTGTCTGAAGGTCCTGGAGGAGTGACAACGGGACACCAAGGAGACAAGATTGCACTCAGCAGCTCAGTGGTCCATGCTCGAGGGCCAAACGGACACACAGTCAAACTGACGGCAAAAGAGGTAAAGAATGATTAAAACGTATACCCATAAAAGCTTAATTTTAGCTTGTATCATTTCAGTCAAACAAGTAATCGTTGCTTTTTTGTTCTCCAGGTAAATGTAGAAGAGGAGAGCGCAGGGAAGGAGGAGTCCCGGACCGCGGTGGAGGTTCAGGTTGAGAGCTCATCTATAGCAGCAGTGTGTGGACTGCATCATGCTGTGCTGTGCCGGGTACAGGTACAAACACACCCACTGCTAATCTTTTCAGCATTTTCAGAGAAACTTACAGTAGGGTGAGTTTTGTCTGACATCAAATCACACATTTTTTGGGGAGGATTTTAATTGCTTACTCAAAACATCAGCAATCTCGATTATGGAAAGACTAAGTGATACAATCAAACATGTTAGTTGTGGCATTGACAGTTTGGATCGTATGAGAAAGAGACCTAAGTCGTTCTCTTGAATTTCCGTCCGATTCATTGTCTGCTCTGTTCCTTCACACAGACTCTGTTGCAGAGGGCTCCTGAGAAAGCTGCTTCCACAAAGGGGGTCCCGAGTTTAGGTTTAAGACAGGTACTGCAGCGGGCCGAGGTAATTTTGTCCATTAGGGCTGCATTGTCTATGATTGTGTTTACGTCTAAAGTATCTTGGTGTTATTTCTTTTTTTTAATTTCTTTTTCTTCTTTGTCCTCCACCTTTCATGTCAGCACCTGTTGCAGCAGATCCAGCAAAGTCGAATCTCTGGGGCGTTCGGGGTGGGCGTGTCCACAGGGCAGGTGACCCGGTCGCTTCTCAGCGTTTACCGAGAACTCCGAGAAAACCCCCTCCTTATTGTTTAACACTGCTGCCATCGGCCTCGTTCATCGTCACGTGTCCCGTCTTTGCAGATGATGCGTGAAAAATAATGTCCATAATTGTCATTGCTGTGGCAAATGTGCTTTTGTATCACTCTGAATGTTATTGTATTTGTGACTCATTATTTTGCTATTGTACATGCTCTACAGCTCTAAAAATAATAAAGCTTTAAAGCTTCTCTAAGGTCTCATGAGTATTAGTGCTTTGACAGTTTTGTTTAATGCTGCAAGATTAAGCTCTTAATACACAGCCGTGAGTACAATGAATACATGTTTAAATCAGCCACAAGCATAATACAGGCTGCTCTGAATTCAATATTGAAAAGGAACAACCGTTAAGTACAACATAAAGAAAACGTATAATGTTATGTATAAAGTCGAACCTGTTGTTCCTCTTGTTTCTGGATCACTAAGTACAGACACTAGGGCTAGGCAATATATTGATATTATATTGATATCGTGATATGAGACTAGATATCGTCTTAGATTTTGGAAATCGTAATATCTTAAATGGTTAAGTGTTGTCTTTTCCTGGTTTTAAAGGCTGCATTAAAGTAAAGAGATGTCATTTTCTGTGTTACCAGAGTGTTCTAGCTCTTCTATTATTTTTACCTTTACCCACTTGGTCATTATATCCACTTTACTGAAGATTATTTATCTCAAATCTCATTGTGAAGATTTTTTTATAAATAGTCAACCCTATAATATCGCCACAATACATTGAGATATGATAAGAATATCGTGATATCTGATTTTCTCCATATCGCCCAGCCCTAACAGACACATTTTCATCATTAAGAACATGAACGTGTATTCTCTTAATCTCCAGAATAAGAAGGAAAGGCAGCAGGCAGTCCTACCAGGGTCGCTGTGCTCACCATGGCAGTAATAATGATTCCTTTGTGCCGAGCTAAAAACAGCATAAATTCCAGCTAACATCACATCAAAAACTGAAAGCAGCTGCTCCCGCCATGACAAAAACAGTACTTATGGCGCAGACACTTCCTGTTCTTGATCATGCTGTGGCCATCCTGTGGAGAAAAACTTGTTATTCCCAGAAATAGCAACACCTGCTCGCATCAAGGTGACATGTCCACAGCAGCAGCAGCAGGTCCTGACAGGTTGGAGTGTCAGACTGGAGGGAAATCTCTGCTTCCTGTACAGATGCTGACCTCTTGATACTTGTAGCTGTTGTACAACATGGCAGATAACAGTGGACCCTTGAAACAGCAATGAATCTCAGCAATAGCAGACAATGAAGAAGACGTTCCTCCTCTGCTCCGAACGACGAATAACACTGGAGCCTTGAAACGTCAGACGCAATTCACCAGCACCAGCAGATGATGAAGATGGGATGAAGAAGAAAAAAACACTTCCTCTGCTCTAACTAAAGATTCTACCTCTTCACAGATCTCTGAATGCTACTAACACAGCAATGAATTAGAAATATGAAATTATAATACAACATTATTGTAAATAATAAAACACTTGGACAGTACATTGCTTTTGATACCGTGTGTACATTTTACTGCTAATGTGATTGTACTTTTACTTGGGTAAATTGTAAATACAGGGTTTTTACTTAGAGTAGAGTATTTTTTCCTCAAAGTGAAAAATCTCAGTAAGTCCTCCACCATATGGACGGTGTGCTGTTCGACCACTATGACTGTAACTACTGGTTCCCATATTTGTTTTGGCTTGTGAGCCCATACAATTGAAGCAATGTTTACTTGTGACACCTAATCACATGGACATGTCCTGAGTATGGACATGATTGGTAAGCAGTTTAACCAAAGATATGTTTCCTAGACTGTTATTTGAATGTTTCTATGGGCCCCAGAAAGTTGAAAGTATTTCACAAGAGCGCAAAACTTACAGAGATACACATCTTTCTTTCTTATCCCCCTTTGATCATAGTGATGCCTCACATTTAAGATGGGAGCACTGTTGGGAACAACTGGTCTAAGGAGTATGCTTGTATGTGGACGTTAAGCTTCCGGTTATGTTGTTTCTTTGCAGTCAAAGGGAACAAGCTTTTTAAATTATTGTGTACTATTGACGTCTGGGGTGCTTACACACCTGTAGTTTGGGTCATTTGGTCAGGACCAAGGTTAAAAAAAATTATACATTCTTGTCTTTTATCTGGTCCAGTTCATGTTCACACTGGCTTTTTACAAACAAGGAGGAAAACAAGTACCGACTGACTCGCTGTCGGTCAGTGGAATTTGATTTCCCCATGTGGGTCCATGTAGCGATGATGATGCAGAATGACAGTCACCAAAACTATAAATGATTCAGACCAAAAAAGTTTGACTTTGATTCCTATTCTCCTGTTAGAAATGTGAGAGTACTAAAACAAAACATAACCAGTCATACAGATGTATCTTTTTTTTTTTTTTTATCTTTATGTTCATAACAGAAAGAAGAAATGTATAGAAACAAAACAGGGACAAATAAAAAAAAATCCACCCCCTTCCAGTTGCAGGTTGGAAGGATCCTATTAGTACTGCTAAAGTCTCGCTTTGCCAGACCTTCCTCCTGTCAACACACAACTTTCCAGGATGGGAGAAAAACAAGCTCTGGTTTATCGTCATTTCTGTAAAACCAATCACAATTGTCTCGGGCGGTGCCAAGCGCCAGACGGAGCAACGGCGCCTCTGCAAAATAGCCTCGGGAGGGAACTTGTTTTGGTGGAACATGCGTACATTCAAAGGTTGTTTTAGTCGGGCAACAGAAAACTCAGATTGGAAAGTCTAGCTAGCTGTTTGGATTTACCCTGCAGAGATCTGAGTAGCAGTTAACCATAGTCCTCATAAATCAAGTTTAAAAATGCCAACACAAAGAAAGCCCAAGGTAACGGACATCCAGCCTAAATGAGGGACATCCAGTGGAATTTCCGGCGGCACTGGAGCAATCCCGGAAGTGGAACGTTGTGCATATAGACTAGTACTGCTACAATGTACATGTAAGCCTACATGAGTCTCAGTTACAGTCTTCTACTGTTCCTACAGATAATAAACTAATAAACATCCTCAGGCAGCAATACCATGCTAAAGACCTCTAAAAGGTGACCTCACTGATAATGGGAACTACGTCTGTCTCAAATGCCACACTGATTTATTGTATTTTAAACTGGATGAGCGTCATTACACACCTGTGTTACTACTTGTTGCATTGCTGTCAAACGTATGGGGTAGAAAGGTTTGGAAGATAAACATAAGTAGAAAGAGGATGCAATGAAAAGATAGAGCGGTACAGTACGTCACGCTGATGCTTAGCTTTACATCTGCAGGGGTTCATGACATTGAGAAATCTCCATGTATTTATTGAAAGGAGGATTTTTAGCTTCAGACGATAGCCTAATTAGGTCTGGCAACGGATGCTCATTGAAAAAATCTAAAAAGGAACAACACAAAAACTCTAATGTTCATTCACACTACTTTTTGCTGTTTTGAGATTAGGGATTAACTCAAAACATAGTTTGTCTCATCACAATTTGTCCTGGCTGAATATGGTCAGTTCTTCTTGCACTTTTGCATGCCTTTTGGGTCAGTTATCGCTGTGAGTTCTCTTTTGAGACCTCTTTGTAACAAAAAGGAGAAAAAGAAGTGGGATTAAAATCAGTACAGGCTGTAACTCCTCACTGATGAGTAACTGTCTTCCCCCTCAAAGTGCCACAGAGTTTGAACTTGATGCTGGCTCTGGATTGGTGAATAGCAGCCGATCAACTCAGCGATGAGTTAGGACTAATATTGGAATGTATCAATACTCCCACAGGGCTGAGCTGCTCAGGCAGAGTCCGTCTCCCTTCAGCGTGCCTCCCTGGTCTCCGCGCAGGTATTTGCCGTTCTTGCCACGGATGGCGAGGCGACGGTGCTCCACGAGCTCCAGAGCAAAATCCTCAGGGGCCTCACCATCTGAGCACACCAGCCCAGCACTGTTCACGTACCAGAACCGGCCATCAACGCCTGCGAGTTTGAACACACACAGAGTAGAGCAGAGCAGTAGTAGTGCATCAGTGATTCAGAGTGGACTGACAGGAGTGTGATCAAGTAATGTGATACACGTTTTTTTTTATCACTGAAACACAGATTTGTTTGAGACGGGAGCAAAAAAGAAGAAACATGCATTTAATCCATTGTGTTTGAGTGGGCACATTCTGACCTTTAATGTGGTACGCCCCATTACTGAATTGCAGGGTGAAAATGTCGTAGACTGATCTGCTGCCATCCAGTGTGTTGGAGTTCTTGTGATGGCAGATGAATCCGTTCTCTCCTCTCAGGATCAGCATGGGTCGGTTGATCAGTTTCAAAGTAAGCTGTTCGTCCTCGCCTGACAAAAAGGTGACAGGAAAATCATGAAAACACTATAAGAGAACACGAGAGAAGCCAGAGGGAGGAGGGACATTTAGTTAAGATAAAGAGATGAGTAAAGGAGAAGAAACCCTGAAATTATCTCTTACCTATGGAATCACTGATAGCCATTAGCTGGCCATTTTTCTTGGTGCAGATGTATTTTCCATTGTTAGCCTTTAGTGCCACCTTGTGGCCAAGCCACTCCACTGAAAACATGGTGTTTGCTGACCTGCAGTTGGGGATCACAGGGGAGAAAATGAGACTTTCACATAAATTATTAAAGTACAACCTTTCCCCTCTGAAATGTAGTGTATAAACATATGTATAAAGTAGCATACAAATTTAAATAAAATAAAAGCACCTACAATTATAAGTGCTTTACACCACTGTGATTACATGTTGAGTGCACATGCAAGAATAAAAAAAATAAGGTACGGCAGGTCAACTAAGAGAGAGTGAAGTTTAAAAAATCGTATTTGTCAAGATACGTTCAGGGGTTGAGATCATGTACTCAAACAAGTGATTTATCAATATATGTTAGTATCTGTCATTTAATGCATGCAATCAACTATCCCTATTGTTATTCTTGAAGTGTTAGTTGTCAATCACTTCTATTTTCAATGGACTAATATATAATTTCCATGTATAACTGTCACTTTTTCTTCTGTCCTGTGACAATGTGGCATTATTTCTTAAATACAGATCTGCCATTGTGTCACGAAATTCACTTTATTTCTTAAAGCATGCATGACTATTTAGATTTATATCTTGTGAACTCAGAGGTCAAAGTTTATGTGGAGCAGTGAATTAAAGTGGGACATTTCTGTTTGGATAGTGAGGTAACCATGCATATACTGTAATGGTACAGTACAGTCAGTTTCTATGTAAACCCATAAATGTAAAATAAAGAACTGACACTTTCACTCTGCACAAGTGATATGAGAGCATTCACTCACACTTCAGTGGCAGAACTCTGGATGCCTCCGTGGGCCACCAGGTCCCAGTAGTTCCCTTGGCTGGTGCGGAACGTACACTTCTTGGTTTCCTTGTCGATCTCCATCTGAAATGTCTCCATGTCTGTCTCATTTTCCTGATTGGCTGCAAGACTTACTCCTGGGAGGGGCATAGCAAGCATTTTCAGCATGAAAACTTGAGGATGATTTAATATCTGGAGAAATCCATCCATTCTCTGCAGCTCACATTTTTTTATTAAAGGTTGCATATTGCAAGAAGTGAGATTTCCATGTCTTTATTTATTATAAAGCAGGTCGAGGTGCTATATAAATATTGTGGAATTATTAAAAACGCTCAATCCACAAATAAATGCTGACAGAATGCATGCTAAAACTATTCCTTTAAACGAGCAGTCAGGACTTCAGTTCCAGTGTGATGTCACAACTATACTATATATAGATAGAAAGTGCCATTACAGTGCTGTTACAGTCAGTAAAAATGAAGAAAAAAAAAGCTGGAACCCATTTGTTTTGCTTTCAGTTTGTGCATTCAATGACTTTTGTTTTTATGTTACACAATGGAAATCGTCATTTCAATTCATTACAATGTGAATGATCAAACCCATGATTCCGTATAGCTGTCAGCTAAGGTGGAAATTCGAAAAACCCATGATCAAGCCAAAACCATTTAAAAAAATCTTTACTATTAATAAATAAAATTCCCATTAAAAAAGGAACTGAATCAATGAATAAATAAATTCAATTTCTTTTAAAAGACGGCCATGTAATGCCTGGTTGCAATGACTGCTGCTAAATGCAGAGACTCAGAGAGCTCAGAAGCAGAAGAAATGCTGACCAATCAGAGCAGACTGGGCTTTTTCAGGAGGGGGACTTCAAGAAAATAATGTGTTTTTTGAAGATTAAAGCATCTAAACATGTTCTAGTAAAAGAAAACAAAAAAAAAAAAAACTAAATACAAGTATGAACCTGAAAATGTGCATAGTATGGGACCTGTAATGGTCACTTTCAATTTTAGCAATTTCTCAATTGTATTGCAGTGTTGGAAATTGCATATGTGTAATTACTGCTGAAACCTAAGGCAGCATTAATATGTGTCTTCACAAAAATACATCTGATTGTAGTGAATAGGTGTAATTTGTGCATGAAATAAACAAATTCCTCTACAGACCTCCTTTTTTTCCTATCTGGATTCTCAAGTTGAAAACCAACAAAGCAAAACAGCAACATAGTAGCTTGCTAATCACTTTGTATTGTTATGTTTAACTTGGCCCAGCGTGAAGGAGTTGGTAATCACATTTGATCTTGGGATGTTAGGTTGTTTTAAACAGCACCCTTAATCTGATGTGCCAAGCACATACCTTCCTGAGGCTAGATACGTTTTCACTGATTGTGGTTCAGGATGCCTTTATGGGCAGAATATTTATCTTAATAAAATAAATGCACTAAATGTGCCCAGAACATTTTCCAGAGACAAGCTATCACACACTATATGTGTAGAATGCATGCTTCTAACAATAATATATACTAAACAGAGATAACACTGTGCATCAATTACACTGAGACATCCAAACAGAAACCACACCTCTGATTACCAAACACTTAATAGAAACCACTCAGAAACCAATTATTTTAGCATTTTCATTCCTAACACATTAAACAGAATTGGTGTCAAACATGCGAAAAACACAACACAGTGACATTCTTCCATCTCTGCCTGGCTGCATGCGTTTGGCTTCCAGGTTCCAGATGGCAGCTTTACCATTAACCTCTTCTCTATTTCAGAAGTCCTTTGTGACATTTAAACAGGCCACATTAATATTTTCGACCGTCAGCATTATCAGAAACGTTGGCAGAAATGAAAACAATTGTTTGTTACCACCAAGAGACAGATTGCAGAGAGCTAAATCCCAAATTAGATTATCTCTCCCTACTTCCTTCTCTGGTCCCCCTTCTCTACCTTCCTCCCTTCCCCCATCTCTCCCTCCTTACCCCTGACACCCTCTACCCCCACCTCCGGCCCTGCCTATCTGCCCTCTTCACAGCGGGGCTCTGATATAATCAGCTTCCAAGTGCTACCCGTCCAATCCCTCAATCCCCTCAATAAAAGAATAAAGGAAAAACAGGAAAAGACCAGAGGATTTTATGGTCCACACTTAGCGGGATGTAAAGATAATTACCAACCCCTCTCAACCCTCGAGCTAACGGAGCTATGAATGATCAAACATATGGAAAACATGCTAAAAAATGTCACTGCATTAACCGGCTATGCTGTTTTTTACATCTTAAAGGACACAACGTATACTCATGTGGGGACTTTTATTTAACCAATAAGAACCGAACACTATTTGACAACAGTGCTTTAAAAATAAATGATAAATTAAAGCTTTAGTGCGTAACGTTTTTATAATAATGACTGCCTGTTGCCAAAAGAGTTGATACAAAGCAAATTAAGCCTATCAGCTCCACAACACTCTCTCTGTGTTTCTCAGTATGGCTATGTTTACTAAATGGTGTAGTACAGCGACTTTTGCGTGCAGAAGCTTGAGTGAAGATAATCACCTCTTGTGAAGTGTCCGTTATGTTTTTTTTTTTATTCTCCTTGGCAACGTGTGGAGGAGGGGTGGGGGTGGTGTGTAATCAAGGAAGGCTTGTGTCATGTGGATGCAACGACAGTATTGTTGTCATTACTTTGAATTCCTCATGGGGGAGACAGAAACTACGCACTATAACTTTAAAGACTGAAACTTCAAAAATGATCAGTTAAGGGTAACCTGCAGGTGAGAAAAAATACAATTTTGTCATCCAAAACGATCATACAAGGGTTACAAAGACAAATACAAATACAACAATGCTAAATGAGAATGAACATAAGTCTAACAGAGATGAGACCAATGCTAGTGGTTCAGTGAGGCTGTATTTAGGTACAGCGGTGTTTTGATCTAATATTAACATAGAATGCTAACATGCTAATATGCTCGTTACAGGTGTCCAGTGCATGTACGAACAAAACTTTAACACAATTTTCTAACTAAACTGATTATACTGAATCAACATTGTCACTGAATAAGAGTTCCTCAGCTGAAGCAGTTCTATTTCTGGAAAAACTAAGACTTTCAGGGCATCCATTAGCGTTTAGAAGTCATGGCGCCTCCTTCCTATTCTCCAGCCATGGTCACAACAGCTGAAGACCAAGCTTATTCAAGGAAAGTGCATCGCTATTGAGCTCTTCTGGCTTCCCAAGTTGAAAATGTGGCCAGGGATACTATTTGGTGTTTATAGCAGCAAGCTTGAGGCAGTTGAGATAACTATATAAGGTTCCCTCATCAGTCCTAACTTCTCTTGAGGCCGCTACTTGGACAGTATTTTGACCATTGTCCCATTTAGAGCTCATGTTGTCTGAGCTAATCTCGTCAATGTCAGGCTCCAGTTCTGCTTTGAATGATCTGATTCATAAAATGCACAAAAACGTATTCCTTACCACCAGATCTTCATCTCCAGATCTACGGCCATCAAAACCCTCCAATATCAATTAAACTGCTGCTTTGCACTATACCTGGCCGACGGTAATTTCATTAGATATGCAGATATTTTGCCATTAACCAAAGTATTGAACAAATTAAACATATCATAAGTAGATGGCGCTATTTATATATATTTCTAAATGTATTTCAGTCTGGACCAAAGTGGAGAACTAACCAACGATTGACCAACAATGCCATCCCTAGAGCGATGCCGCTAACATGGAAACCAAAGACAAAGATATTGTCTGGATGTCCAAAGTGAGGTCAACTCAGATTTCTTCTACAATTCATGTTGATGTGTTCTTAGGGCATCACAAGTAATAAATCTAAGCTATGCAGCAAGTGATTTAAGACTATCGAGGAATGCGTACATATTAATGACATCTGCATAATTCAACATAAATGCACGTACACGTACCAGTTTGAAGGGCCTGGTTACATTTGTATACCAGTTGTTCAGCCTAAGCTCGTGGTTCATGGCCGTGTGAATCCCATCTGTTTTTTAGATTCTTTTGGGGCACTTTGCTTTAATTTGATATCTGACCGTAGATACAGACTGGAGGCGAGAGAAAGGGGATGACATGCGACAAAGATGTCATGGTTACTAAGCTACCAGGACACTTTAATCACATCTTATTCACACCCGATAAACTAGGAATCATGAGGTCTTACAACTGGTAAAATTATCATTGATCTTAAGTGCATTTGAAGCATAAATTTCTGCCCCTGTAGTCTGCAGCTATGCCTGGGGGCCCATCACTCTTATTCTCTCTCATCCCGACTCAATGTCATGCTTTGTCTACCTATTCCATGTGTCCATTTCACACTAATTCAACCCAGAAATGATCCCCCGACAGGGCTCAGCTGGGACCTCGCAGCCGCTGTCTGATAGATGAGAGGAGAGGGGACAGAGGAAGGAGATGAGGATGGAGGAAGAGAAAGAAACAGAGAATAGGGGAGAAAGAGATTAGATGCGCTGAAATCCAAGCCAGCAATCTGAGGATATCAATAGCTGTGTTGATGACCATCTTTGACACAGCAGTTGGTCAAGCATACGGAATAAGGTGTTGTCATCATATGCACAGTACACATTCTGATCAGTACACTCCCTGGTGCATCTACAAACACAATCACAAAAAGACACATTTTGGCTCAGACCCCATCCAGCTCCACTTTCTGGCGTTGTCCTACCTGCAGGCTGCAAGTGGAGCAGGCCTAACTAATCCATCAGCGATAGCTGGCTCTGACATCTATTATTAATGGTAAGATGATGCCACTATCCCCCAGTCCCTTATTTTCCTCTTTCTCCCAAACCTTCATCCTCCACAACTGCATTTTCTGTTTTTTTTATTTTTTATTTCAGTCCATTCATTATTTTCAGTGTATCTGTTTCTGGGACGGACCATTTGTGTATGTATGTATTTATGTGCATGTCTTCACATATGTTAATGGAAAGTTTGGACTATTATCTTTTTTTCCCTTTCAGGGCAGAGTGGACCACAGGGAGGTGATGACACACATGATGGCAGATCATCTACATAACACACACACACACACACACACACACACACACACACACACACACACACACACACAAGGCAATAAAGATAAAATAAAGATTATATCAGGGCACAGACAGACATTTCTGCATTCCATTGCTGTTTCGTTAGCACCTTTACAAATATATTCATGCTACCTTCTTCACAGTGACCCTATTTTATTACTAACCCATTCACTGCATTCCTACTCACTTTAAAATAGATAGCGTATGTGACTCCTCTGCGCTAAATGGAGCAGGAACAAAGGGGCTAATATATGTGTAAAGACACAGGTGACATTAAGGAGGATGAAGAGCCCACCTGTCTCCACACATACTCCCATTGTCCTCAACTCCTTTGAGAGTACGATCCTCCCTTCTCTGCTTTCCATTTTCCTCTTTATCTCCTTTAGTAATCATGTTGAACGCAGAGGTAGAAGGTAACAGGGTATATTTACCCAAGTACTGAAGAATTCTGGGGTACTACTGTAGCATAGAGGGATTTTCCATTTTTTACTTTTCTTTCACTTTTAGTCCAACTCAACAATTTAACCTTTCACCTAATATAGATTCTTGCCTTTAACAGTTTGTTTGCTTGCTGACTGATGTGCTGGGGGTAACTGGGTTGGATTAGCGGGTTAGAGTGGGACCCAGAGGGGTAGAAGCTTTGGCCCCAGGTGAGAGGCAGCTTGGGTTTCTGAAAGCAGACTCTCCCTTTGCCTTCCAGGAACAGGGGCCAACTTCATCAATAATTCAACATACCTCAACTCACCACTCGCTGCAGCAGGATGGTATGGTTATGTGTGGGTGAGTGTGTCGGAGAAAGATAAAGCTTTTGTTTGTGCAGAACAAGTGTAGGAAGAGAGAGGGAGAAAGAAAGAAAGAGACAGACAGTAACAGAAAAATGTGAGCATGCTGCAAGTATTTCTGTCTGTGCATACATTGGTACATGAAGCTGCTCTATATGCGTGTGTTTTACTGCACCACATCTTTCCTTTCCCCAGTTTACAGTGCTCCCAGTCGGGTTTCTGTCTGAAGCTCCCACTGCTACCCAGGAACAATGAGCAGGGAGAGATTCAGTTACAGCCCCCGAGGCTGAAGTAACTCAACCCTGCAGACAAGAATCTGCAGCCTGCGGATGGGTGTCATGGCCAAGTATGCTGACAAGCATTGTATGTGTATGCTAATCCACCCCAAATCCAGTTTCAAATCAAACCAGCAAACCATTCACCATCAGCAACTGAACACTTGTCAAAGTCCGTCTAGTGCACTTCTGGTTACATGAAACGTGATCTTCACAATTACAATTTTTCTAGCTTTTACACTGATCAAGAAATTCAACCTAGTTTTTGAGTAAAAAAACAACTTTGAAGCCGATGTGGAGCAGGTGTAATCCATCAGTATAGTAGTGCGGTGTTGTGCCTGCATGCTGATCAAATAACACACTCCAACAGTCCTGTCACAAGACCGAAGAGTAAATACATAATACAGTATCAACAGAGAATTACTGCACAGCCTATAGGTTACAAGCAGCTGTTTCAGTAAACCCAAGGGGCAAAAGAGTAGTGTTAACACAATTACCTAACAAAGCCAGGAGGAACATTTGAGAGGGAATGAAAGGGGATTTTCGAAAAGACCATTTATGATAAATTATTTGGCCAAACCTTCTATTATATTGAATGTGCTGCATTTTATAAAAGAGTATCCACCATTCCAGTAATACAACACCGTCTCTGACAACATTAAAACTCATTCATAAAAACTCATTGCAAATTGTTGGTGAGAAATATATTTCTGTAGTTATTCCCAACATAGGTGCCTAATAAATCTGTCACAAGTGCAAGACTTAATACCGACTGTGGACCAGCCTAAATCAGTTGCAGCCCTAAAACAAATGACGTATTCGTCTCAGGTCTCCCAGATGAGGCTGATAGTCTTCTATATCAGCCTCATCTATCTTGTTTTCCTACAGAGATGCAACTCTCCAATGTGATGTCGATGCATGGTGGTGTGCAGACTACATTACCCATTCATACCATGCATCCCTTATCAGCTGTGAATCATTAGTGAGTGGCCAATTTCCTCAACCATGCATATTCAGCATACCCACAAGTTACTTGTGGGGGATGCAATTTACATTTACATGTAAATTGTAAGCTCAGTTTTCTGGGGGCGTATCAGTGCACTGCATGTACTGTATATGCTAGTAATAGTAACTGTAGTTGTAGTATTTGTTGTCTCTCTGCTTCATTATGTATATGTGTAGGCCAGTGTGTCCACTACAGGCTCATGTGACCACCCTCAGCAGCACATAAGGTCAGACTTCGGCCATTTAATCAGACGTTCCGTGTCAGGCTTTAGGGAACTTAGGAAGATGCAAAAGTTGTGGCTTGTGTATGCATGCAAGGCCCGAAGGCAGAATCTCCTGCTGATGACGTGTCTGTGTTTTTCTTACCTTGTCTTATGGAGACATATCGCCCATTGGCGGCCATCAGAACCACCTGTGGATGGCTCTCCTCTAGGTCAAACAGTTCATCTTTGCCCGGCTTGGAGCACCGTCCAGACCTCAGGGTGCCCGTAGGCCCCATGGGAGACAAATACTTCCCCTCACAGTCTTTAAAGGCCAGCTTCCCACACTTCAGCTCCAGCATGTACGCCGTGGCCCTCCCACTCTGCGTCAGCAGCTTCCCATCATTGCTGAGGAAGCGGCTGTCACAGGTCTTAAGGCAGTACTTCCCATCCAGGTAGACAAGTGTAAGGAGCGCTGCCACACCCCAGGGAATGTTCATATCCACAGCGATTTCCCCATCCTCCATAGAGAGGTGGGCGTAACGCTTGCGGGCCACAGACAGCAGGTTGGCCTGCGGATGGAGAGCCAGGTGCACTGCCCACAGCTCGGCATCTGTGATTACCTGGGCAAAGCAGGACAGGTAGTCCCGAGAGCCACCGAAGAAGCGGAGGTGCTGCTCAGACTGCAGGGCCCAGCGACCGTCTGATTGAGCCACGATGAGGAAGCGGCAGTCCGAATTGTGCCCATCAGACTCACAGGTGACTTTGCCGTCCTTGTCTGAGGCCAGGTAGCGTCCCAAGTGGCTGCGCAAGTAGACCAGCTGGGTGTCCTGAGAGTCCTGCTCGAGAGTCCATATCTGCTTCTTCTTCAGGCTGGGTGCTGACGCATTCACCTGAGAGAGAAGGGAATGTTCCGACATAGAGCATGAAGGCTTTTTATTATGTTCTATATGTACAACAAATCTGACAAGCGCATGCCTAAAAAGAGACACCAAAAAGCATGCAAATTTATTACAATTCTTTTATGTTGAATGACATGTTTGTACCTTGAAGCCAAAGGCCTCAGCAGTGAGGTAGCGACCCTCATGGTTGATTAGACCAAACTGTAACTTCAAGGGACGGTTCCCATTAGCAGGCATCTTCACCTGTGGAATCAGAAATGTGGGAGACAGAAAGAGAACAAGAAGTGAGGCAAGTTAGGGGGAAAGGAGAAAGAGAGTAGGCAAATAGACCTGACATGATGCAGGAGTGAGGGGTATGCATAAAAGGGGGAGGGGGGGGTATAACAGGTTTTATTTTAAAGAGGTGCGGAAAAAGGAAAGGGATGAAGTCATGGAGAATGATGAAATGAGAATGTCCTAAAGACAGGAAATCAATTCATTAAGGTACAGTATATAAAGCACTCCCAAAACCACAAATTCCTTCCCCCGCCCATGGCTTCATTATACATTTTTCCAGCTACAGCCTCCTAATTCACTTACTGTGGTTTTGTGGCTTCCCCTCTGCAGTTTCTGCGGCTGTAATTCCAGCTCCCAGATTTAAGAGGCTTCTTTCGCCAAGCGTCCTCTTGTAATTCTCTCTCTCTCTCCTTCTCTGGCGGGCTCTCACGTTCTGTTGATCAGGTCTCCCGGCTCTCCTCCACCACTACCTCTCCCCATCTAATCAGGCAGCAAAGACTTGAGTCAACCTTGATCTCGCTTTAGTGCGGAATCCGGCTTCAACCTCTCTTTCACTGTAGACTAGTTTTGTTCTCGACTGCTTATCTCCACTTCTGCAGCCGAAACCTCTCCTTCTCTCC